>NC_051194.1:41128083-41490583 GCF_015220075.1 Falco rusticolus
AGTGATGGAGGCTTGTTGTGTGCCTGCAGCTGTTCAAACCTTGCCAAGCTGGCAGGATGCATGGCTTCATGCAGCAACATCTGCGTATGCTTGAAAGACTTAATAACTTTAATGTAAAACACTTCTGCATATGTCACCAGACTTTTTTTTGGGTTTTTTAGTATTATTTTACTGTTTTTAATGTAATTTTTATCAGTGAACAATTAAAAAGTTGCACAAGAAAGTTCATCCGGTTGGCTAGTAACAAAAGACTTGGTCATCTCTGCCAGTTTCAAGTCTCCTTTAACTTTACTGAAGTCTCTCCAGATATACACTGAACCTGAGAACAGGCAAATGAGACTCAAAATAATGAGAGATACTTGATTAAGGCCTGTATGTTGGGGCTTGAAAGACTGTTCACAAGTTTTTACACATTACTTGTGTGTGCACGTATGCATCTGTGAGGTTTTTCGTTTTAATTGACTGAACTTTTAAATGAAAAATAGCCTAAATTTTGTGTAATGTTTTACTGCCTTTTTCAGTAGCTTAGTGTAGTTAAGTAACTAAAAACTTAAACTAGCAAAGTTAGTAACAGTGTGTTTTGTGAAAATATTATGGTGGTGATAATGGATGCAGATTCTGCATGTGTGAACATATCAGTATATTTACTTTAAATGAAAAATGTCTCTTCCCTGTTGTGTTTAGTTCAAAGTGACTACTAACTAGAGAAAGTTATCTCCTGTGTTCTTATTATATATAGCTTTTCTTTTTCTCTACCATAAATTCTTTTCTATCCTTTCCATCCTACTTGTTCTATATCTACAACTATTTGTTGAAATATCATTGTATGCCAAAGGATTACTCGGAGTTTATGTAAAGTACAATGATTACTTAATAAGTTTCTCTTTTCAACTCTGTGGTCAGAATTAATGTTAAAAAATAGTATAATACAGCATTATATGGGAAGAAGTGGGCAAGGGAAGTTTCTCATATTTCCTACAAAGAAAGATTAAAGTGAAATCCAAAGACATGTTTAACAGTGATCTTTCAATATCCATTAAGGTAATTTATTTTTTGTTTCTTATGCACAATGGAGTTATAAAATTAGTTGTTTTTATAGGTGGTTGAAGTTTGAAGAAGATGTAGAGGATGGTGGAGAGAGATGGAGCAAACCATACGTCGCCACACTGTCACTTCATAGCTTGTTTGAGCTGAGAAGCTGTATCCTGAATGGCACAGTTCTTTTGGACATGAGAGCCAACTCCATAGAAGAAATTGCAGGTATGTATTGATGTTGCGTTTATTAGTTATGAAAATTAATCATAAAAATCAAGTGCTTGCAAGTTTGCTTAGAAGAAAGCTATTGCATAATAATCACTTAAGTTTAGAAAATTATAGGAACTATTTTACTTAATGTATTAGAAAAGAATCTAATGTTTGACACAACTGATATATATATATATATATATATTTTATAGATTTTGCTATTTTCAGAATCGATTTTTAAGTAAAAGAGAAAATAATAATGGAGCAGAGAGGATGGTTTGGAAATATTTCATTAAAACTGGCATGTTCTCTGCTCCCGCTGTGACACTTCACATTGTGAATGATGTGTGTGTGAACTTCTACAAACTGAATCTACTGCAGACTATGCTAATTGCAGACAATCTAGCTTAAAAATACATTAAATTATAGGGAAGTATTCATCATAATTATGTAACATGAAAACAGACCAGTTTAAAAAACATGTCTCTGAGTCAAGAATGAAAACAGGAACAATAATATTAAGGGTAAATTTTTCAAAACTTCAAAGGTAATTTAATTTTAACTAAAGTATAGTTGCATTTTTTTCTAGTAAAGGTGTATCTGGCAGTTGCAATTCTAGAGAACAGCAGAAGCAGGAGGCAAGAGAGAACATAATGGATGAGTCTTGTCTCCCAAAAATATAAGTGAGATTGAGGCTGAATGCCATTTTCTGCATTCCTGGTTTCCCATAAAGGCTATAACTATTTACTGCAGGGGACTTTCTTTTTTTTTGTTGTTGGTGCAGTTGTTACTGTAATACAGTCCCTAACAACCTGCTTTATAGTACAGAACTGTAATGCACGGCCTCAAGGAGTCCTAAAACTACAAAAGTTACATGGTCATGCTAGAATCGTACAGTACAGTCTAGTATGCTTATTCCCTTCTCAAATAGGGCAGCTAATTTGAATTAGATTATTTGTAAATAAATTTGTTAGAAGATGAGAACTGAAGATAAAGTAAATTTTTCTGGTCTATGCAGACAGGGATGATGTATGTATCATAATATAACTATATTTACATTAGACTTTAAAACTCATCATTACAATGATAACACCCTGTCCAAGGACTCATGTGCCCTAGAGAGTTTCTAGTGCTGTGTACTTCTGTTGTTTAAAAATCTCTGTCCCTTCCAGCAGAGAGGAAACAGAGAAAAGAGCTATACTATTTTGTAATCTGGGGTCTCTAATTTTCTGTTTATCTACACTTAGTAAGAGCTAGTCTCATGCTCATGGTGGTTATTGGACTAATATCCTTGCATATCTTACATCTGCTTAAAAGTTTTACTTTGCTTCTACCTCACTATTTCACAACATTACTGAAAATGGTGCCGTTCTGTAAATCATATACTTGATATTTTATACAAATATTGTATTAGATTTTGTGATATTCTCCATATTGCAAATTTTGCCTGAAGATCAAACACGATGCAGAAGCTGTAAATTTGGGAAAATAGCACATGCATAGAGAAATGGTGCATGAGTAGTTGTTGAGGCCTTTTTGTTGCCTTGTCACAGATGCAAAGTAGCTTGTTAACAGGAAATGTAAAATACACTAATAGAGAAGTTTTGTTTAGGTAAAGGTACTAAAGACAGAGCAAGAAGTTTTTCTAACACTCAAGATTGTCAAGGAAACTGCTTTATGGGTGATATGCAAGCCTGTGTAAGGGCCAGATAAAATTTATTTTAATTATTTACCTTGTCAGGTAAGTGGGATACTGTTCAGTGGGCTACAGTTAACAGTGGAATTAAGATCGGCTCAGGCAGTGGTAGCTGCTTTTTGCGTTTACCTTTCCCAAATTGTGTATGTCAAATTGACGCAAGATATTATTAATCAAAATCTGCAGAAACTTGTGTGGGTTTCTCTGTGCTGAGATCTGATTATCTCATGAATCATGGTCTGAATCAGAGCTTCAAAATTTGTCTTGATAATGATAAAAGATAAACATGAAGAATAAAAATCAGCTGATTTGAAAGAACAAGACTGTTTATCAGTATGCTGCTTTTATTTAGTTTTAAAATAATCAAGGAGTACTTAGATCATCTGCTTGATGTTCTTTTATTGCTTTTTTGCTTAAATAGTACACTAGGATTTTAAAGCTTGAGCTTTACATATTTAATCCAGAAATCACTCAACTTCTTCCATAGTCAGCTAAGAGATCCCTTCCAGAATTGTTTTTATTTAAGTAGGTAAAAAAGTAAGGATTAACGCAATAAAAATAACTTCAGCTTTTTCCCCCTGTTTTTGGAAGATATTATATAGTGAAACCACAATGGATTTATGTTTATAATCTCTTAATCCTTAGTTAGTTGTAGTCTTTTTTTGTTGTTGTTGTTTGTTTAGGTAACGTGTCCAAAGATTTGACTGTACACAATACTAATTTTGTTTTGAAACTCATCACAGATGTAAGTTGTTCTTCTGTGGAGAATTTGATGAGTTACTGTAATGCTATTTTGAATCAGTCCTACTTTCAGGTTATCTTGATTTGTCGATTAGGAAAAATTGTTTTTTCTAAGAGGCGGCTTTAGGATGACTTTCACGAATTATTGGCATGTACCATTTTCACTTTAAAAAGTACCTTTTGTGGAAGATTTGGGTGTATTTCATTTGTATTTTGTATCCCTGCCTGAGAAGGTGATCTGACACATGGTAAGGTTTGCATGAGTCTTGCTTTGTCTGTTAGAGGATTTTTTTTTTTCCCACTCTGCAGATTCAATAAGCAATGAGGTAGGTGTTTTTTTTAAACAACTTTTGCAGCAGGTTCTTCTGGCAAGAGAGTAATTCTGTAAATTACCCATGTTTTGTGTCAGATTTCTTTGAAGACACCCGCCCGCCCCCCAAAATAAAGTTGATATTCCATTTGCTTTATTATTATTTATGTTGTAGTACTGCTGTGTTTGTCTTCCTCAATCGAATTCCTTTGGAATTTGTTACTCTAATACTACGTCTGTAATTTCTGCTCTCCAGTACTTAGAAAAATGTACAAAGAGTGTGGGACACATTAGGCAGTGCTGGGAGGGGGAAGGAGCAATAATAGTGGTGACAAGCATGCCACCAACACGTATGCTAGGTATGTTAGAATTTTGATAATTCCCAGTAAGACAGGCTTCTCTTTTTTTCCTTATAAACAACTGCTGGACCTGAAGATTAGACGGAACTTGCATCTCTCAGGAAATCCTTTCTTGTCTGTTCTACTTGGCTGCTATACACTGTCAGTAGTTACAGTCCTACTTACTGTGCTATACAATGCAAACATTGTTTTCACCTTGGAGTTGGTATGTATTCCAGTTGTATCTGACAGTCCTGACACTTTAGATTTTAAGGAAATGGTTGCTCTCACCTGTTGGCTTCAATTTTTTCAACATTTAACTCTCTTCTTCTGTTTCTTGCTAGCCATTCTCATACTTGACTAGTCCAGTGATCCAATGGTTACTTTTGGTTGTTCTTTTCAATGCTACTGTGTATACCACATGTAGGAGAATTTGCAAAAATAGATGATACCCTGTGGTCTTAAGTGGTACTCCTAAATTAGCTTTGGTCCTTGTACTTCTGATGCATAGTTTATTGCTATGGGTTATGTTTTTTAATGCAATCAAATTTTACTGCATTGCTATAACGCATCATATCTTTTGAGAACGAATAAATTGTGCACATGTACTTTCTTTCTACTTGCATTAACACTTTGTTACGGAGAAATGCGTGTGGTGTATTTGTTGGTAATGTTTTGCTATCTGGGCTATATTCCAATATCAAATGATATTTCTGTAAATGCAGTGCCAGTCTTTGTCTCCTTGAAAGAGGTATACTTAATCTTCGTTGCTAAATCAAGACAAAGAATTATGATTTGTTTTAGTCGAGGCTTTTAATCCATAAGCACTTATTCACTAAGGCATTAAACTCTTAGCACGTAGCCCTTGAAAATTTCTTTTATTGAAGTCAGTGTTTTAAGACCTTACTGGGCTTGTGGTAAAACCTGCAGATGAAAAACATCTTTTATACTGTTTGCATGGCTTTCAGAACATTTTGTATTTAATCCCTGGAAACTCTGATAATTCTGCATAAAAATACTTTGCCACCAGAGATGTGGTGAGAATTTTTAAATCATCCTGTCTTCCAGCATGTCCATTCTTTATTAGATTCTTTTTGATTCCAGCTGTCTTATTAAAAAGTGACTTGATCTGCAAGACTGTAAATTTCTTTGGACAAGCACCCAATTTTCTTTGTTGATAAAGAGCTTATTCATACCTATGATGCTGAATTTGCAGACAATATCTTACTGTAATAGAGACTTCCAAGATGAATTTCTAACATTGTCATCATGCAGAGAAACAGCATGTTTATTCCTGAAGTTTCTCAAATTGTTTTTAAATTCTGTAAGATGGATTTTACATTTCCCTTGAAAAGAGCTCAGTTTGGCTGCTGAACTTTATCCTGTTTAAAAATGCATTTTTTTGTTAAACATATTTTAGGGGGTGTTATTACTATTTTTACTGTGTGACATTCTTTTTTCATGTATCTTTGCAGTTGTTCCTATATCAGTAAGTTAGCAGTCCATGCACAAGGAATTCCTTTGAACGTTTAATGTAATAATATTTTATCGATCACTTCTATATAGAACATATGCTAAAAGGAAGTCTGAAAAATCTATGTAATCAAAACAATTTATTTTGGAACTTGCCTCTTGAGGAGGTATTTGCCAGAATCTGGCTGCACCATTAGAGAGCAGCTTCACTGTGTTGTTCAAGTTGGCAGAGGAAAATATTCTCTTTTGATATTTTCATTTAGTTCCTTTGAAACCATGTAGATTCTCAGATTACCATCTGGTTTTTTGATTGTAACGACTGAAGGAACTCAAAAGGTTCTTCTACTTAACATATGATGCCATTTTCTGCTGTTTGGTTCAAAAACTGTTCAGTCCAGCCTTTAATGGCAATACTTTCTTTACAACATGAATCACAGATCTCGCATTTTCTCATAGCTGTGCAGAGTGTGCTCTGCACACATGTCAAACCTTGTCAGATACAAACTGTGGCCTGTGTTGCACAGTGGTGCTTTGGCGACTTGCCCATGTTTGAAATATTAAACAGTCCCGTTTATTTTAAATAGCTTAAATGTAATAATGGTTTATTTTTTAAATGAAATTTTACATATTCCCATGCTTTCCAATCCAGCGATCTGACATTTTTTTTTTTCCCAAGCAGTCTTTCGTATGTTCCTCACGATCGAATTTTCAATCTGTGTAACAGCTTAATCTTGTGATTGAGGTCACTGGACTCTGTGCTGAACAACTCAGGGTATTACATCCCAAGTGTGCAATTTTATTGATTTCGGTAATATCATGTTAAGCTTTCATTCTGAACAAGTGTTTTGCCTTGGTTTGTTTTAAGCTATGTTACTCCATAGTAATGATATATTTAAGTTGTCTTCAGTTTAGATTTTACTTCACTGGAGCCTTTTGCTTCAACTGTGATGCTGTGACTCTCACATTGTGCTATGTTTATGGTAAATTTAACATTTATTACAAACGCTGTAACAAAGCATGGGAATGCTTGTGAGCAATCTGCTTCTCTGTTTGACCCCTACACCTGTCTTTTTTTCAGCTTTCACCTTCTCACCCAGGTTTTTGCGTGCATTTGCTTTATTTACAACTTACCATGCGGTCATTACTTCTACAGAGAAATCTCTATCAGGTTTTGTTCCTTTGTGGGTAAACTGTAAATCTCATACCAGCTTCTAAGTAGCACAGCATTTTTTTGTTTGTTTTGTATTTTTCCATGTTTACTACAAACCTGGGAGTTTTTTAGATTGCACAAGTCAATCTCCACTTTCATTTTGTGTGTAAAGACAGAACCAATGTCACTCATGGCTCTTCTTGTGTTTAGAGATGCAAAATGTATTTTTTTATGAGGTCCCCATTTTTCTTTTGGTAGCATCCACTGTGGCAGGCTAGCGTAGCTTGGTCTTAAAACTGTACTTGCTCTCTGAGCTGTGAGCTGGGAATTTTAGCCTGTGTCTTTACTATTTACAGTTTTGTGAAATGCTTGCTCTTGTTCTTCAGTAAAATTGCATGCTGTTACTTTAAAAAGCAGACATTTTTCACTCTCCATCTTTCCTTTTCAGGTAATTAATCTGAGAAGTTGAACAAAATAATTTCAGGTAGAGCTGGAAATAGAATCTGTCTCAGTGCAATGGAATGCTCTGCCTCCGTGGATGAGCGGGCTAAATCTGCTGGTTTAGATAGCTTGTTTATAATCACCATTGTAAACACTGTAAATGGGTTTCGGTTCACAAATGCAGCTCAAGAATCCTAATTTGTTAGTTTTCTGTTGCTCCTAGTGCCTAACTCACTTGGGAAGTATATATTCAAGTTCCTATTAGAGACAGGTTAAGATAAAAGACAGCATTTCAACTGAATGTCTTCCATAAAACACTGCTTTAGGATCGCTTGTGTTTACTTCTGCCCTGTCTTTAAGGGAAAGAAAACATCCACAAACCAAACAAACCGTACCTTTTAAATTAGGTTTTGTAGTCAGCTGTCACTGCAATCGTGACGCACACGAAAGCCCATGTGTTCTATTTTTTGTCATTAATCTCTCATTTTGTCCTGCAGTTGCACAGTTATAAAATTGGAAAGACTGAGAGGTGTACCTACCGGCAACTTTGCTGGTATATACTGAGTTCAGCTTGTTCTGCTGTAAGCTGTCTGTGCCAACCTATATCAGGAAAATATAAGCCCAACAATTCAAACCTTGTATTTCATTTGGGACTCAGCTAAAAAAAACAAAACAAATGAAAACCCACCCCCTACCCCCAACCACAAAAAGCCCAAAACCTCTGGATCTTGTTTCTTTACTCACCACTGCAAAAGTCAGTCCCACTTTAGCCTGTTTACCTGTTAGTAATTTCTTTTCAGATTTCACAGGTATTTTGGTGCAAATGCAGTGTATGTTCTGTATATTTATTCTATGTTTCACCTGGGAGCTTCATGTAGTCTTGCATATGAGGTGTTGGGCACACTGTGAACCTGGAGCAATGGGCAATGAGCTCTGGCCATGCTTGGTTGTCTCTTTACGTTTTATGTAAATGATGTAACTGAATCTGAATGGAGAAAACATTCTTTATACGATATGAAACTCAGGTTTCTTTGAATCTTTTTAAACAACCAGGGCAGGAAGAATGTCTGCCTTTAACAGCTTGAAAAAATGATTTCATGGTTCCAGTATCAATCAAGACTCCTTACTGAAGAAACATCCTACTTCAGTCTTCTGATGTCAGCAGAAATTACATGGTGTGAGCAATTAATAGAATGAGTAACACTATGCTGGTGGATTTTCCACACATTGCATCTTGCTGCAAGCTTCGTAAGGTTGCGAAGCATCCTTGAAAAATTTAATGGTAGACTGTGCCTTTATCTAGAAGGGGGGTCTGTAGAATTTGAAAGGTCATTCAAGAGGAAAATTCTTTAGAGCAAACAAACAAAAACCCCACCCCCAAACCTTTGCTGCTGAGCATAGAAACCTTGAAGAATCTCTGCTGTTACACAGGAGTGTAGCTAAGTTATAGTGCTGTGAAGTTTCAGGTCTGTATTCTTTACTTTGTTTTGTCATATGGAGTTTGGAGAAATGGCTGTGCACTGTAGATACAAAAGTGAAAAACAGGGCTTTGAAAAGTATGTGCAGCTTCAGCTGGTGGAAGCATGTAGGATCTTCTCACAGGATTAACAAAATAGAATCTGTTTTGAAAATGAGATGTTTAAAATGCTCCTGTTTGCCATTTACTTCTGGACTTTAACCATGTTGCTCTTGCTCTCAAGCTTATCTTTGCAATCAAGAGTGTTATCACTGACATTCCAGAGACCTGGGCTTTTAAAAGATATGTTGAAAAACTTGGGAAGAAACAGCAGTGGAATCCCATAATGATAGGTGCTGATAGAGGCAGTCTTTCTTACTACTATTCAAATCTGTTCAGGTCTTGAAAAAGCTGTCAAAATACAGCAATCTGGCAGTAATTTGACTGTATTTACAGATGCTACTGCAAGTGGGTCTGTATTGAAGGAATGACTACTGGAGGGTAGTATCAAGGCAAGAAAACACGTCTTCACTCTTTCCAAATGTGAATGCATCTTCCCATTTTACATGTGGCAGAGGTGCTCCAGTAAAGGGGAAGTTGTTATAAAAAAAGAAAACTCAAGGTAAGCCACTTTCTTCTCAGTTTGGCAGGAAATAAAAATTGTTAGTCATCACACTGGCACTAATTCTATGGATTGTGTGACTGTTAATAAGTCTAGCAAGGAAGAGGATAAGGATCTAATTTTCTTTTTCCTGGCATTTTCTCTCCTCAAGTGGATCATCTTAAATATTGGTATCATCCTCAGCAGTTAATATATTTTAATATTTAATATGGAAAATACTGTAATTCCAGGAATGACACCATACAAGTGGAGTTTCTGTAAAGCAAGAGATCTGTAAAGCAAGGTGATGACCACAACCCTAAATTTGCCTGTTCTAAAGGAGTCCTTTTTTTTCAGCTCTTCCTTTTGATTTCTGTCTTAGAGCAATTCAAAGAAGGTAATCTTTGATTTTGCATCTACTATAATTTGTCTTTTGGTTAGCAGAATTAAAAAGGAGGGGAGAGAGGATCATTTCAATTGTGCTTTAGCACATATGCCCTAAGATATATTTCTTTGAAGATCCCAAGTCATGTTACAGAATGTACTGGCCTGTTCTGGGAACTGTGACATGCAAATTCATGTGCTAAGGGTATCTAAAAGGAAGATAGTCTTATCCTCAAGGTAGAGGCAGTTCCTCAAAAGGCGGTAGAGTTGAACAGGAAAATGAATATTTTTCTTGAAGCTGGAGCTTTCTTTTCTTTTCCTCATGTATTGAAAATTCTTGGCACCTTCTGAAAAAAATCTGCTGAAGACTTTCTCTTGAACTTGTATTACATCCTCTTTTGCCCTTCTGCCACTCATCTTGCTGCTATAACTTTCCATCTCTTCCATTAGTCTCTAGAAACAAACTGTGTTTGTCTAGACTGGGAGTGCAGAGATAACTGACCTGGTGGTGTTTGAGTTAACCCTAGAGTTAAAAGTTCCCTTCACAGTCAGGTGAAGCATCCCAAAGGCAAGTTTTATTAATTTAGGTACACCAGCAGGCAGTATTACTCTTTGGTACGAGCTGTTCAGTCAACGCTGTTGTTAACACTGCGCAGAATGTAGTTGCTGGAGAGGGTCAAAGGCAACGTTGAAAACCTCTGCATCACTATTCGTTGCAAGATGCAGATACACCTTTCATGCTTGCATCTGTTGGCAGCTGCATTTACCTGTGTATCTAGCCTTGTCTTTTTGTGTGTGTGTCATCACAGGGATTTAGATTTGTTGCTAGGCTCTTCACAGCAAGTGAAATGTGCAGGTCATTTGTTGTTACCAACTATGTATATGATACATTGGATTGTTATGTGGATATTGAGAACTTCGGAAAAACTGTTGTGTTTTTTAAAGATATATAGAGTGCACAGCTGACGGTGAGCAATTAAACTCTGCTTTTAACCAACATAATTATTTAAGGCCTTTTATTATGTCTCTTCTTTTCTCTTGCTCTTGGCAATTATCAAGACCTGAAAAATTATGTCTTTACTGATGATGCAGCTGCTTTGTATTTTTTCTGCTCTGCTTGCCTTTCCACTGAGTTTGCTGGCAGATAGGAATCTGACTCCAGCACAGAATCATGAGCTGTCTGAATTTTCAGTACAAGGAGTTATTGACTCAGCTTATTAACTCACTATTTTTGTGCAGTACAGTTTCTTCCAATAGATATACAAGGACAGTGTGTACTTCAATGCTTTTTTCCCCCTTCCTTTTTCTGTTAAGCATTATTACCGTTGCTAGCAGGATTTCCCAAAATAATAATTTAAAAAAGCCCACAAAATTGTCAACAGTTCTTTCCCATTTGAAATAAACAATGCATGTATTTGTAAATAGTTTTGAATATGAATATTTTCTGCCAGTGGACTGAAAAAATGGTTGTAATTTCTTAGCAGGGGGATCAGTTTCACTCACACCTCCATGTAATGATTCTCTTGAAGAACATGTACATCCAGCAGTAGAATGAGATCCTATTAAGTATTTGCAAATAATGAGGCAAATTTTCCTGTATTGTATTATCTCAAATTTCTTTATATTGTATTGAAAGTATTGTAATTATAGTTACAAAAAATAAAGAGCTAGACTGTGATCTCCTGTGGTAAGTATATAGGGAGTAAAAAAATTGTTTCCTTACAACATGCCAGTCCTTTGTAGCAAATAGGGTAGGAGTTATTTGGGAAAAAAAAAAAAAGACATTTTATACACATCGTAATCCTGGGTTTAAATGCTTTATGTATGGGGAGTGCATAGGGACTGACTTCAGAATTACATAGGTCACCTTAATTTGGGAACTGCGTATCTTTTGAGGGGTTGGCTTTTTTTACATTAACATCCTTTTTGATT
Source organism: Falco rusticolus (assembly GCF_015220075.1). Lineage (NCBI taxonomy): Eukaryota > Metazoa > Chordata > Aves > Falconiformes > Falconidae > Falco > Falco rusticolus. The sequence continues at coordinate 41,139,851 of NC_051194.1, forward strand.
TTTTCCCCCCCCTGAGACTGAAAAACTTACCATTTGTTTCTGTAGTGTTAAAGAAACTGATGACTTTCATTTGTAATCCTGTAGGGAACTAATTCTTATTATTGCAATTTAAAAAATAAAAAAACTTCCTCTTTCCTCTCTTTTATTATGTTTATATTTTCAGATATGATTCTGGACCAACAGGTGGGTTCTGGGCAGCTCAGTGAGGATGTTCGTCACAGAGTGCATGAGGCATTGCTGAAACAGCATCACCATCAGAACCAAAAGAAGCTGAGCAACAGGATCCCAATTGTAAGATCCTTTGCTGATATTGGAAAGAAGCAGTCTGAGCCCCATTCCATGGATAAAAATGGTAATGCATCGCTTTATTTTGCGTTTTGAGCTTTCAGTAACATCTGCCTGTTCAGTATTGCATGTTCTTTGTACCCACAGCTTGAACTGAATGTGATGCTGCTCTAAAAAGCTACTGTGTAAAAGTGGTACCTTTTACATGAGAGTGTTTCCTCTTCTGCATTCAATAACACACCAGTTTAAATTTGAAATTCAGGCATCCTGCACAATTCAGGACTATGCAGGGTATTCAAAGGAACTGGCTCAGATGTTGGAAGCAGGCTAGCTGTGTTAGTGTGCCATTCTGTCCTGGGTAAGCGGCGTGGCACATTATCCCTGGTGCAGTACAGCTCAAATACACTTGGGGTGCTTCAGGCACTCTCTGTGATCCTTCATACTGAACTTGTGCATTTTTGCACAGTGTTACTCTGCACTGTGGACACGCTCCATTAGTGCCGGAAATATCATAAGACTATTTCTGACTTCAGTTGACTATCCAGGGCCCATTTAGTTAAAATGTAATGGATTGTTGGAATAGTTTCTAAGTCTATGACAGTGCATGCATTAGCTAGTGTTCAACTGGTGCTTCAGATTTCGTAGTTGAGTTTGAGGGGCTGGAAAATGAGAAACAGATTTTCAAGATGACACTATTGGAGAGATGCTGCAAGAACTGTACCTTGTTCTTTCAGAAAACCGCTTTTTGGAAAATTGTGTTCATGAAAAAGAGAGAGCATGTTTGCAGTGGTTGGCTTAACTTTTTTTCTTTCTTGCTTTTACAGAAAGTCTTTCTAAGCTGTACTGTTGTTATAGGTTAATCATAATGAAAGATAATTTCTTATTGCCCCTTCCTTATTTACATAAACACAGGCCTGTGTTATGAAACATGTAGCCAAATTTTACAAATATTTACAGTTGATTCACTAGAATTATACATTGCAGAATTACTGAGCCTCTGTATCCACTATCATCACAATACCCACAACATTTCTGTGTGAACACCATTGGACTATAGTGACTCTTATTCCAGAAGTCACCTTAGCTTACGTGAAATCTCTCTCCCATCTGCTGTCCCTGGTTCAGGGCCCTACTGAGCTCCCCTGTCACCCTGGGAAGTGGACACCGAGGAAACGGCTGTAGGACAGGGAAGGTACAGGGTGCAGTGCTGTGAGGCATAGGGCAGAAGGGGAAAGAGTAGCAGGGCAGCTGATCTGGAAAGATGGGGCTGTTAGTATAAAGCTTAACTTTGATTTCAAGGAAGGACCTTTTGTTTGAATCATTGCCATATAATGTTTTAATAAGTACTTTTAAATCTAGCCACTTCCCTGGGGAAGAGACTCAGACCTAAAAGGCAGCATATAATTTCTTCTGAAGAGCATATTAAATAGAAACATATTAATTATACTAAAACATAATTTAAAATAATATTTATGAAGGTGTTTGTGATTATGCATATGGATGCACATGAGTAAAATAAGTAGGATGACTGTCCATCCTTTTTAAGGCAACTTTCCTGTTGATTTATGCAACTCTTGCTGATGACTTTAAACACATATTCAGGAGACACTTAAGAAAGTTAATGTTATAATGTTCCTGTTCCTCAGTTTCCACAGGATGCAAGATTGCAGCTTTTGCTTTTGCATCAGCTTTTTTACACTAGATCTTGTATAACAAATAAGCAGTAGGTCTGCTTAAAAAGACACCTCAGGGTAAGCTGTGAATGTATCATAAGCTCAATTTCAGTAACTTTCTGTCTGTTAGTGGAACTGATGCAGTAACTTGCACCAGAAACATCTCACTTCTGCCTAAGTTTCTTCTAAGAACCTTCATATGTCTAAATCCCCCAAAGAGAAATTCTGGTCAGGACACCATCTAAGTCCATATTAAACACACTCATTTCATGTGCCCAGTGGTTAAGTGATTCTGTAAGTAGGGAATCACATTCTTAAAGGTTTTCATTTGTCTGTGCTTATTGATGCCTCTGAGCACTGTAACCCCTGGTTAAAAAACCCACTTAGTCACTTTTACTATGTTTAGATTAAGTTAAATGCACCATAAACAATACAATTCTCTATAATTTTAAGAACATTTATGTGAAGGTAAATCATCTTTTTATCTAAATTACTGTGAAGAGTTCAAACCCCAGTCTTTTTGGACACAGATGTCTTTTAGAAGCATTGCTCTTCTACTTGCATCCTTTAAGCCCTAACGCATGTTTGGCAATCTCCTGCATTGACCTCTTCAAAAAAGATGATGGCCCTGTGATAAAAAAAAAAAAGAGGAACTGGTTTATTTAAAGTTTCTCTTACTATCCATTACCCTGTTACATTATAAAGTCTGAATCCTTATTGCCTGAATTATACTAAAATTAGTATTAGATTTAGAAGAGGGGAAATTCAGTCTAAGGTTTTGGTTCTAAAAGGATTCACAATTTTTTCCCTTTTCAAGACAACAGCAAATAAGCGGCTCGTGGGCTTCAGTGGCTATTGCCCCAATACTCCAGGATTACAGGCGTTAGGGAAGAGGTGATTCTGGAGAGCTGCCTAATTTTAGGCACACTGACTGCTGCCTCTTCTGGCATACTTTTAGTCATTTCTTTACCCTGGGCAACTTGCCATAGTATGTGGTGTGTAAATTATGCAGGAATCTACACTGAAATGCTCAGCTTTTAGGAACTCTGCTGTCCTTAGAAGCTTGACCAGGGGTGGCAGCAAGGTTTCTGGTTGTTTTCTTCTGCTGTTGCCTCATGACCCAAATGCTAGAGTTCAGCTACAGTGTTATGCTCACTGCAGCTGCCATGGAGCTTTTGTACAAGCTTCTCATAATACAAAAATGAGTTGTTAAAATACAACTTTGGATTAGATGAAAGCAAAAGAAAAATCAGCTACATGTGTATGAAAGAAAGCAAAATTGAGGGATGTGAACACCTTATATTATTGTCCAGAGTGTGTTGTGAGACATATCTTTGTTTCCTGAGGACAAACTGGTAAAATGCAATCAAGGCATCACTTTAGTCTGCTTATTCCTATTTGTGCACAAACACAGTGTAGAAGCATTAATATCTCTCTTTTTAATACAAAAAATGTATTAAAGTAGTAAAATATTTTATTATTGCTTTCATTTTTTGGGTAAGAAGCTTAATTCCTAGAAGACTGCAGGGAGAAAACCAGTTCCTCTCAGGGTCAGAGATCAGAGTTTTCAGGAACAGCAAGGGCCAAGAGCTTTAGAAAGGCCATTTATTTGTTCCTGTTGAAATGAGGTAGGGGAACTTGGACACTTTTTCTGCACAAAAGGAAATTCTCAGTTTGGTTGAATTTGGGTTTAGTGTAGACGGTTTAACTGATAACACTCTTTAGCAGTCTGCAGTTTGTAAAATAGGTGGTTGAGAGCCGTAAGTCTTTGCCATCTGGGTTACGTGTACGGCTGTCTGTAAAACCACTTCTTTGTCCAAGTTCTTGACTATGCTATCTTATCAATGTATCAGTTTTCAGATACTCGGGAGCAAAGGCTGAAAATGAAGACATAAACTTAAATTCAATATATGGCTGTGCTGCTGACAGACCACTGTGATATCTTTGCTGGAAGATAGTTGTACATATGTTTTCCCTCAATTTTTTCTTTGTTTAAGAGCCTGTCAGACCATCTAATTAATTTGCTTTGTATTTAGTAGTATTATCTTTTGTTTACAATGGCTTTTCTTCACATCCTCTGCGGGGCTAAGATGTCAGGGTGCTATGGATTTACCATGCATTTTTAATGCTGCCATGCTGTGTTTAACTTTCACTTTTCATTAGGCATCAAAACTGTGAGAATTAAAAGCCTGCTTTTGATGTTCCAATAAAAACCGACAGTCAAATTTGGCATAAGAGCAGGAAAAAATGATTATTTTTTTTTTAAAGTCTAATTTGATATTGAATACCCAAAATACAGAGTGGCAAGTAATTTTAGCATAAATACTGTAAAAGGCAGGTAGAAATAAGAATCTTTGTTATTAGTAAATCATCCTGAGAAAGTTTGGTTTGTAAAGCAATTTAACTTCTTTTTGTTGAGATGAGTAGGTTTTTCACTCTGATACCAGAGAGCTGTGTTGGTAAATTCCTCTAACATGGTCTAAAGACCCCAAGACAATTGCAAATATACAATACCTTTCTGTTGTTATAGAAATGCTAAAATAATTTCATAAGCATGTCCCCTTTTTATAAAGGGTTCTGCAATTCAGAATTTAAATGTGCGTGGCATGGAGAAGTAGCTGATTTGACAAAAATGTAGTTAGGAATAGAAGTTCTTGTCATGTAAACATTTTAGGTTTTTTTGACTAGCTGTTTCACTTTTAGTCTAGACTTCAGAGTACGTGTGTGTGTGTATCTATCTATGTCTCTGTGTGTGTGTATCTGTAATGAGACCTAACAGACCTTCTGCTGATTAAAATCAAAGAGGAGAGAACTAGGGGGAGAGGAGTGCGACTTGTAAATTGTATTTCCATGCACCTTGCTGAAGCGTTTTTAATCCATAACATGATCTTGTGTCTGTTTTCTGTTCCATACATATGCTATTTATAACTGCTTCTTCTCCCTTGATGCCAGAGCAGACATAGTATTAGTGTAAAAAATTGCATTACACCACACATCATGTCTGATTTTGAAAAATTCTGAAATTCCAAGGAGAGGTTTATCAATATGTGAAAGAGCTTTGAGAAAGGAACAACATATTAAATTTGACATCTTCAGAGTTAACAGCATGAGCTGCTGGAGAAGTTCATTTTGACATGTTATTTCGCAAGCCTTTTCCCAGTTACTTTTGTTAGCATGATGGGCTGGTTTGGACGACTTCATGGGTTTATGGCAGTTTGAGCACAAGTGAAGGTGTTTGAGACTATGCTTGAGTGTCTAATTTAGGACAGTCTGCTTTAGCATCCCATTAAGTCTAAATTACCACTTATGTGAAGGTGTTTGTTACTTTCCTTAGTTTTGCAATCTCTCTTAAACATCAGTTCAAACATTTATGCCGTAACTCAGAGCTAGTTTACAGCTTGTGAAACTGATGTCAATACTACCACGTGGAGAAAGATGGACATCACTTGGAGCCACATGAAAAGGGTAGAAAGCATTCCTGGGTATGTGACCGTGTTCCTTCATTTTGGGAATAAGTCACAATGAATGCCATGTATATACCCAAGTATTCTGGCAGTATTGGGTCTGGATTGGGTAGATTACTCCAGCTTTCCTTGAAGAGAAGGCAAACTCAAAGATAATTAATTCTAGCTTAAATTAGCTAATGCTCTATTTCTTGTTTTATATTCTTCTCAAATGTATATCTTTTAATCAATTTGTATTATCCACAGGTTTTTATATTACTAAAATATGACTTGTATTTACAAACATTTTCATCTGATATTTTTTCTTTATCCACGTTTCCTTGTACCCATGATAAAATGTGTAATCTATATGTATAAAACTGTATCATTCATCTTTGTATTTCTTTATTTTGCTCTGTCTTTGTTGTGTCTGTCTCTAACAGGCTCATCTCATCTCTGTATCTTCCTCATCTCCTATCCTTTGGGTTCTGTAAACTCCCTGAAGGTTCAGAGGTAGTATAAATACCTATTCTTGCTTGGGCTTCAGATCATTTCAAATGTACACCCATGTCTTCATCTCAGTTTCTTGACAGCATGCAACTCCTTGCTATAGTGATTTAAAAAATACCTCAGGCCTTTGTCAGCAGCTACGGCACACTTAAGAGAAGATTGTGTGGAATGCTGTTGTTTTGGGGGAAAAAGATGTGCCATTTCCTCATAAGTTCATTTTCTTAACATCAATTTGTAAAACTGCAAATCATAGCATTTTAGTTAAAACTGCATGACTTCATGTGAATTATGCTTGAGATTCAGGCCTAGCATTGGAAAAACAAATAAAGTGACTTCCTCATCCTCTGAAATGTATGTATCATTAGCAAGCATCAAATCTGCTTGTACTTATGCAGGTACAATGGGAATGTCATGCTTCTCCACTGATTTAAAATGTTATCAAGAGGCCTAAACATACATATACAATACAGCCTGCAAAGATGGTATCACTGCTCTGTTATATTAGAATTTTAATATATATATTTAGGAAAACTTACTGTTCAATCCTGAATTTTTGATCTGAACAGTGTGTTCATTTAGATTTGGAAAATTGGTGAGTAGTTGCAGTGAAAAGCCTCATGATCGGTATAGCTGGCTTGCAAATCAGAATTTTTTTTGAATGGGAAGAAATCTATATGGCCTAGGAAAATAAGCAATTTCTTTTCTGATGCAGTTTCCTTTGACGTGTCATTTGCATCGTTTGTTTTGTGATTTGTATCTGAACACATTGTTCTTGGTTTCTGTCATTGGCATTCTAGAGAACTCTTGGTTTTTGATTAATAAATACACAGTAAAATGTCTTGGGCTTTGAATTTTAGGGAGTAAGTATGTTGTGTATGACATTAATTTACTGGGATTATTATTATTATTTTTAATTTAGCAGGACTAATAGTCTCAAAATGCTGAGCTTTATCTGCAAATGCAAACTTCTGTTAGTGTAACAAATATGGACCTTATTTTGATGGATTTTGATTTTTGAGTGGCTTGGCTTTGCATGACATTTTTGTGTGAATTCTTGCTCTATTCAAAGCTCTGGCAATTTTGCATTATCTGAAAAAAATCCCATTCATTTTTTATGTACACCAATTTAAAATATAATTTTAAAACTGCTGATATTGGCTTTTAATACATAGATAAACCTTGGCACCCATTTGAATATGGTTTTATCTGTTCGTTATTAAGTTCCTTTGTATGTAGGCTAAATATTTCAATGATACCATGTTATGCATTTGTTTGACTGATACTTTAAAAAATCTGAATGGCATTCTGATGAATTCTCAAAGAATGCATCTTTTCAGGTGCTTTATGTAGATGGTCTGCAGGATAATTAAAGGCCTTGAAACATCAGATTTATAAGGATTCAAAACCGTACACTGCATTCAAAAAATAAAATACTATATTTAACGATACAAAAATAAACATTTTGCTTGAGAGATCTGAAATGGAACTGTCAAGGGCAGGGCATGGAAGAGCTGAATAAATGGCAAGGCTATTGCTGCTCTTATTCTCTCTTATAGGGATTTCACTATTCTTACCATCCTAAACCCAATATTGCCAACTCAAAGTAGTAATAAACAATTGCAAGTGTTTTTCTCAGAGCAGATGTTTAAAACCTGGCTAGGGTTTGGTGTTAGTTTGGTGTGGGGTTTTTCCCGTACTTCTAGTCCCTCTCCTCTTTTTTTACATGATGCTTTGAAGGCTCCCATATGATAAAGATTTTTTTTTTTTAAATAAATAGCAACAATATATAATATATATACGTATATTTATATATTTAATAAATAAAATATATTTAAAAAAAGGAAAAAAATTGAGTTTAGTGTACCTGTATTCCAGGCACAGTTTGATACAGTGGTGAGTGCTGATGCTTTGGTGGAAATCAAAGAGGAAATGCTTATGTTTGTTTGTTTGTTTTAGTCTGGGTATGAAGTGACAGCTCCTCTCTTCATTCGTATAGCTCTTTAAGTGATTGCTGCTTCATGGGACTATCATGGTGCCAATAACTGTGTCCTTCATTCAGAGAAAACAATCAGCTGCTGAAATGATAAGTGGCTTGGGGATAAAGCACATGTATAGTTGCCAACGTGCTTTAGCAGACTGAATATTTTTAATGATGTTAGAACACCAGTGTAGTATAGTGACACCAGTGTTCACTAGGTTGCTATGGGTATGCTTTTGGTCCTATTAGGAATTGCTCATGTGCTTAACAGTATTCACCCCAAAGAAATTTCCTTTAAATCAACATGAAATTATACTGAAAATGAAATTAATTTATGAATTTTTGCAGCTTCATAGCTCAGAAGTATAGGAAGCTACCAAATATAAAGATAACCATGTAGCTTTGCAGTCCTGCTCCTAGGGAGAAAGCCACCATAGCACTGCATCTACCTACTATCTATTGCAAAAACCACAGGCATTTCACAAAGTAAATGTGTATAACAGCAAAAAATCTCCCCCAAACCCAGTACTTTTTGTCTTACTTTTCTGTTAAAGGGCCACACAGAGACCAAGTTCCAAACTGGCATTTTAGTAACTGTATTGTTCCATAAGAAACACATGTTCCTACAGTGTGTTTAAGATGCTCTTTAAAAAATATTCCCTATGACTGTCATGTGAAAAGTGAAATTACCTGAATTCTCTACCTTGTGCCTTTGATTGTTATTTAATACAGTAAAAAAACCAAACTTCTTGTTCCAAGATCCAGAAAGCTGTCTTAAGTTGCAGAGCTATTTAAACATCTCTTACTGCCTCAAGGTAAAACTTGTGTTCTTTCAGATTACTCCAGCATATGGGTAAATCAAAGTTTGAGGTCTTCTGTTGGCACGGAAAAAGAACATATGCTATTCTTACAAACTTCACATACTTACTGGTTGTGGCTTTTATTTCCTACTATGTATATTTTTACATATTTTTCTCCTAAAAGAAAAGTGGACACAATGTTTAAAAGTTAGCCTTTGGACTCTTATGCTAATTGCTTAGAGGCTTTTGACACCTCCAATTATGATGTTAAAACTTAAGTATTTTTAACAGGTGGTCCATGCTCTGATTCTTTTGTTGGTCAGTAATTTTATCTCCCTGGCAGATATCCCTGCTGTTATTTTCTTGAATTTTTGGGTCCAGGAGAAGTAGTATAAATGTAAATCCCTAATTAGCAACAGAAAGATTACTATTTCTGTTGCTTTCCTGTAACGTCTTTATAACATAGTATGTATATTAGTGTGAGTAATTATTGGAATTTGTGTGCCTTTATATATATCCTATAGAATATAGAGGAGTGTCTAAAAGGAAGAAATTAAGAGTTAAGAAGGTCTAACATTACTAGATTTAAAGTTTTCTGGAAGTAAGTTAGGGCAGAAATTTTTCCCCGAGTGCTTTATGACTTCTCAGTTAGAATTAGTGAAAGGTTTTTTTGTTATTTGGAGATTATTAAAATCTCCAGAACAGTACACAATTCAAATCTATATGTTATTTATATTTAATAGTTATAAAGCTACAGGATGATTCCTGTAAAAATAATTCTAAGACTGCTAAATAAACAATACAGAAAAATACAGTGTGAAATAGTGTATGGGGGATACATAGTATGAAGGTGATGGTGTAACAATGATGGACTCAGTGTTTTTTCTTTAAGTTCTAAATAAAGACAAATTGAATGATGTTTTATAAGCATCTTGCATATTTAATTATTACACTAATTCATAGGTTTTTTTTTAATATGAGTTTGTTTAACATGTTGCTTTGTGAAATCAATCCTTTATTCTTGTCATATGTAAATTCTAATCCTGACTTATTTTTATCTACTTGGTTAGGTTAACATGCCTGTCATGTTTTGTTGTTTTGCCATTCCCTGTTTATTTCACTGTAGTGCTGAACAAAAGCCCTGATTTCTATTCGTGTTTTGATCTGTCCTTGTCCTGAATCAGAGAGAAAATGGAAATACTTACATTTTTAAGATTGATACATTTAATAATAAGATATCTAGGAAGACAGTTTAAAACATTCTGTTCCTGTACTTAATCAAAGTGAAATCTTTCTGGCTATGCTACCAGGATGCAGCACAAGAGTCTAAAATCTGGTTTGTGTCTTGGGAGATTTGCCTACTGGAAAATGAGATGTTGATTTTCATGAAACCCAACCTTTTCCTTGAGCAAGTGTTTCAACTGGGAATTTATGACCAGACTTAAATAGGGATACTGTAATGCTTAGCTGTGACAGAAGCTGGATACTTCAGTATTTTGGCAGTGGTTGAGATACTCTTGCAAGTCTCTGGTCCTGTTCAGACTGGATCCTGGGAAGTGCTCTGTTTCCTGGCTGTGGCTGAGGACACGCTTGGACCGCAAGCATGTGTAACAATGGTGTGAAGGGGACACGCCATGGCTTTTTGAATTGCCCAGACAATGTGCCTAGCTTAGGACTTTCTGACTGTCTTCAAGTATCGTGAACATATGGTCTTTGTTACTGTGCAAGTTTAGGTTGATTTTCACCAGAACCAATGTTTTCACATCATCATTTCTCAGTCATATGAGAGACTTTATTTGCTATGGAAACAAATATATGCTGGGCACAAGATGCTGACTCTGGGCCAGTTGGACTCTGTAGTTATTTCTGGGTATGTGTTAGGGCAGTAAGAGATAGTTGGCTCATATATTTGGTACTTTTTCCTCTACTTTGTTGTGGTGTTCAGAGCTGTGCGTGACTCCTGCCATGCCAGAGAAGGAGGAAAAGTGAAGGCAAGCAGGGAATGGCCCACCACGCTGTGGGTTTGTGTGCTGCCCTATCACCAGCCCCACACCCTCAGTGTGTGCGTGGTGGCCTCTGGCTATGCACAGGGTCAGTGTTGGCATTAAGTAAAAATATGCTTTATGTGACATATATTTGTTACTTTTTGAGCTTGTTTTTCTTTTTGAGCTTTTGTTGGCAAAATTTTGTTGGTCACAAGGCTTACTGTTTGCTTATATGAGACTGAGGCATGTTTAAACACTTCTCATCTCAAGATATTTTAAAAGCTTCTATAAAATACTTTACTAAATCCTCACTGGAATTTTTTAAAACGGTGTTTGCTGAAACATTTGTTCTACACATGTTAATAATCAAATTGTTCAATACTGAGTTTTAAAATAATCTTAATTTTCAATACATCTATTTTTATAGCAGCCCACTTTTATGCTGGGTTTTGTAGTTGTTATAATTGGAACATTCTTATACACACGAGTGAGTAAATTTATGAAAATTAGTAATCCTGTTTTATTCAGTGAGTATTCTTGTAGACAGACATTGCCCAAAATTGGCGGCTCCTCAGAGTACTTACAAAAACTATGTGAATGCAGGACTTTACTCAAATGTAGTATCTTAAAAATCGTAAGCTTTAATTGGCACAGGAAGTTTGTCTTCTCATATTGAAGGGTATCTTTTACATTTTCTAAATTATGTTCTCCCATTCCTAACTGCACATGATAAATGTTCTGTCTCTTGAGAATGTGCTATTCTAAATAAGTCTTTAATTAAAATGCCATGTTTAGATGCTTCATGTATGTATGATGTGAAATATCTGTAGTTCTTTAATGTCTCTTTCATTAGGTGTTGCTTTATTATAGAAGTAATTGTTAGTATTCTGTAATAATGGTACTTTTTTTAGCAGGTCAGGTTGTTTCCCCACAGTCTGCTCCAGCCTGTATTGAAAACAAAAATGATGTGAGCAGAGAAAACAGCACTGTTGACTTCAGCAAGGTAAGTGTTCACTCATGGTGAAGAGAGCTTCCTGACTAACAAATAGATCTATTAAATTAAATAAAATGAACCCATGTGAATCAGGAAAAGCTGTGAAGTGCAAATTTTACTTCAGCATTAAAGTTTTGTGTGTGCTGAAACACAATCTGTATATAATAAAAAAGAATTTTTCATTTTCATGACAAATTACTTGTAACAGGAAATCACATATTAGGAACATAAATTTATTGCATGATTATCATAGGTGTATATTTATGGAGGGGATTTTTACAAATTAGCAGAAAATTCTCTAAATAGGAAAGTAATTCAGAATTTTTATAATTCAGGTTTACCTCTCAGATTTTTACTTTTTTTATAAGTAATGCATGAATGCAAACTATGCTTTTTATAACCTGAACTCGTGGATTCCAGATGTCTCAAACAGAATGTGTTTCTGTAAACCTATAACTTAATTCTTCTGGCAAGCCAAGATATTTCAGTACACTTCACAAAAGATGTTAACTGTTCAGTAGTGGGGATTGCAATGACAGTTCAATGTTAGATAGCAAAGAAAAGCAAACAGCTTCTCAGCTTTAATTTAAAGGAGAATCCTAATTTGTTTAAAAGTCTGTATGTACCTAAAACAAACTGTCACATTAGATACAGATGGCAGACCTGACAGGGATAGATGACTTCAGCTGACACATTAATACAACAAAGGTTGAGTAAGTGAAGAAAGGTGATTTTAAACCAAAATTCTGAAGAACAGCACTTTGAGTCTGTTAAATCTTAATGTTAGTGCAACTGAGCTAAAAGTAGAGTTATGTGATTGCTCCATCTGGTGCCAGACTTATTTCCTAGCAGCAGTAGCTATTTGCACCATTTGAATTCTTGACTGAACATGCCAGACTAGGAATGGTATGTGGCTGAAATAAAGACGGGAAACAGATCTTTTTGTCAAAAACAGCAAGAAGAAAGGAGGCTGGCTGGGGATGTATTATGGACCAATTTTATATAGAGGTAGCAAGGAGATCTATAAATAGTGACAAGTTTTAAAAATTTAATGCTAATACTTTAAAAATATTTCCAACCAAGATTATAATGCTTTAAAAAGTCAAGTATGATTTCGGTTTCCTGATATTTATATTAAATGTTAACTAAAACAAATTGTTTTTGCTAGCATTCTAATATCAACATGTAAAATATTATAAGGTACAGAGGTGAAGCTTCTAACAATCCAAAGGGAATTACATGACTCTCAGGAATGCTTTTCTTGCATGGTTCCCCAACTGCTTTGAGTGTTGTAGGATCAAAGTCCCAGTCCATTATCTAGCTGCAAGATGTTTGTATTAATAAGGAATGGAGGCTGCGTCATTTATCCTTCGTTCACAATTCGTGCAGTGCTGCAGCTTTTGCTGATAGAAAGAGCTCTTCCTATTCAAACTGGCCTGGGAAGAGATCAGCATGTCATCTTTTGGCTAGCCTTAGCAGCATTAGATACCAACAAGGATGTCAGGAATATGAAGGAATGACTTTTGTTTTCAGGAATGAAATAACAGCAAAGGATTGTAAACTAAATACCTTTTTTGACTACCTTTAAATAGATCCATTTATCCTTTTGAAGTTGCATAACTACAATTTCCCCTTGAAATGTGCTATTGCAATAACTCCCAACAGTTATAATTGGAATTATATGCACATATTGAGAGAAAAGTAGAGTAGTACACTAATTTTCTCTTGAGTGTTGTGATTTCTTGCTCTAATTTTCTTCCATGTATTAATTTCATTTGTCTTTACAAAAAAGCACCTTTGACTACCTCGGATATCCTCTGCTTGCTAATCTATCTCCCTTGGGCTACTTCTAATATTCCAAATTTTGGAGTGGATTCAAAAAGCTAACTTAATCTGAATACAGTACTGAGACGGTGTTGATTGTATTGGTATTTATTTGTGAATAATATGAGACATGGCACTAAAAGCTGTCGAATGTTGCTTCAATATCATAAAGAGGCAGACGTAGTTTCTGATGTTTGTACTTGTGAATGTTTCACTCCTCTTCCTCTGGGGACACCACGAGGACTTTGTATTCCGGGGTGATGTGGAAGTGATCCATCACAGCACCACTTTGTCCTGTGTCTGAGCAGGATGGGATGGCAGTTTAACAACTGCATCTGACTGGTCTTCTGCGTCTTATGGCAGAGGCTGAAGGGAACCCTAGTCGTCCTGAAATGCATAGAAACTGCACCCACATACCTTTTCATGGCAATATTCCTGTGCTCCACGTGTGTTTCTGAATCAATCACCAGTCCCATACTGACAGAGTTTGATCTTTCAAATACCATGTGAAATAATTAACTTGTTTTTGAATACTGGGTAGCCCTGCTTATACATAAATTGGATTAATATGTGTCATGGCTTTCCTAAGAAGTGATGTTGTGTATTTTCTGTTTGTCTTCATGTCAATTTATGTTTGGTTCTGGGAGAGACCACTACCATTCTTTTCAGTTCTTGAGTTGCCCTGGAGGGGAATGGCCTCCAAATGAGTTACTTTGGTTTATGTTTAATCAGAGCTTACTGGCACTATTTAGTGCAAGATCATGAATGTGACTCAGGTTAGGGTGCAGATTAGGATGCACATGAAGTCTTTCCAGCTACATACCTCTTGGGATAAGAGATGTATAAGGGATAGGTTAGATGAAACATTCGAAAGATGTAGCTTCTGCCATTGACCCAAATTCACTCCAGGGCCATCTCTGCTCTCATTATGTAGCAGAAGCAACACCAGAGGTTTGCTCAGTTTGATGCTTCTCTGCCAGCTACTTCCCTTTTAACTGGGGCTCTGTTCACTACCTAATAGCCTTTGGAATCTCCAGCTGATAAATAGTACAAGAGACATATCTGGAAATACTTTCTGGTAGACGGGAGACTGAGTGTTTCTTTCAGACATGAATCTTGATCCTGTGATCTGTATGTTAGTGGGACCTTAAGGTGACAACTGTAGCATGTTCTACATGAGACATTAGTCATTAAATGTTAAATCCTTTCACAAGGTAAAAGCGGTACGGAATGCACATTGCTATGTGCCTGAAAGACTGTTTCCTTTTTCTCAACTATAAATGACCTATGACACCAAAAGTAGGTGTAAAATGAGTCTGTTTGGGTTTTGTGCTTAATTCTGAAAAGCTATTTTGTAATTTGAGTGGGGAATAGAATTTACCTTACTGATACTTCACCTTGAAAAAGTACTTGTTCTCCAACCTTCCAGGCTGATTTGATGCTTGTTTAACTGGGAGGTGTTTAGTCATCATCCTTGATTAGCTTAGGGTAACATTAGACATTTTGTGATCTCAGTGAAAGAGGATTTCGTTACACAGGCAACTGTGTTATATCTGAATTCTGATTTAGTGCCAGAGCCATTTGCAAGAAAACAATTTTCTAAATATTACCAAAAACTATGCAAACTAGTATTGACAGATGGCTGTAAGATAGACATTAAAATGGTCCACTTTAACAGTTTATATTGGATTTGGTTGCTGTTGTTGTGTTTAGATTAATAAAAGGAAAGCAAATGACAAAAATTCATGCATTTTGAAATCTAGACAATACTGGTGCATAATGAAATCAAACATACATTATATACTCTATTACTCCGTGTCAGTCTTTGTTACAGAGTAACCTCTAGACTGATACTGAATAAATACAAATGAACATATTCCTGGGCAAATACCTTGAGCCATGTCATGATGGAGCTGTTTCTCTGTCTTTTCCTATCATCCCTGCAAAAGTCAGCATCACTGCCTTAAAACTCCAGAGTTTTTATTCTGCTTTGTTCTTTTAATTTACTCTGGGGACAGTCATGGCCATAGCTTTTTTTCTGTTAATTTCAGCAGAAGGGCAACTTTCTTCCATCAAATCCAAAACCAAAACCACGTCCCAGTTAGAGTAGTAGAAAGAGAATTACATGTAGTAGAACCTTCTTATTGAGATTATAATACAGCAACTATGAAGTTCTGACTTCCAGAACTAATTATGAAAAATAAGGCATCTGAATTTCTTCTACTGTTATGACTTTACTGATTCTGTTATGAATTATTGATGTTATGATTATTGATAAAAATATGACTAGAAAATTAATACTGTATTCTTAAGATTTTGAATGTGATTTTTTTTTGTCTTTATAAATAAATACTGCAGTGCTTTTAAGTATGTTTCTAAGAAAAATTAGTCAAATAATTGCAGAATAGTTGTTTGGTTCTGAGAAACTTTATTTTTTAAAAATATAATTCAACAGACAAGAATAGTGGAAACTGTATAATTGAAATAACTGATTATAGTGCAGTGACCAGAAAGTGTCTGTCAATAAATCAGGGGAAAATAATCCCTGTGAATAGCTTTTAGAATTTAATTTAATATACTTTTCCCAGGTTGACCTACACTTCATGAAAAAGATACCACCTGGAGCTGAAGCATCAAACATCTTAGTTGGTGAACTGGAGTTCCTGGACCGTGCGGTTGTTGCTTTTGTTAGGTTATCTCCTGCAGTGCTGCTTACGGGGCTAGCTGAAGTTCCAATCCCAACAAGGTACAGTTGTATTTATTTCTTTTCATGTTTTCCTGACAGCCTTGTGGAGACAGGGTGATGTGACCTTCAGCTTTGTAATTTATTATGTTATGAATTTGCTTCTTTCTTTAACAGAACCATCTCTTAGAGACATCTTTCCAGTAATCCTTTAAATGGATGTATGGGTATTTTCAGAAACATGCCATTTGTGTGTGCAGATGATAATATTTGGCAGAAGTAGAAATGGTGGTTTGTTAGGTTACAACACAGTTTATCCTATACAAACTGGTAATACTGCAGATGGAATACTAAGGTGAAATATTCAGCTTAGAATATTTCATCTGGAACTGGAACTACTTGTGTGACACTGCATTAATTATGTCCAGAAGAAAAAAAATGAAGAAGGAATTGAGTAAAGGGAAGAAACAAACAATGTGATTTGATTGACTAGGGATAGTGAATGGATTAAGAATATGCTGTAAATGTCACACTCCTCTAAAAGTTACTTTGTAGATACTTGCATGGTAATGAATGTGATTTTTACCCATAAATTTTTATTAGATATTTTTTTTCTAAATTGAAACTTTTTCTGATGAGGTATTTTGGTTCTGAGAACAAATGATGAGGAATTAAAAAAAAAAAAAGTAAAGTATATTTTATAGTCAAATAAAAAGCATTTAAGTAGATCTGCATATATATTGTTTTCTGCTAGGTTGATTCAGATCAAAACTCCAAAGTGCTTCTTCCATATGAGTTCACCGACTTAACTTTTACAGTCTCTCACTGTTTTTTGGTATTGTGCATGTGTTTGTACATATATTCTGTCTCTCTTTCCCCTTCCCTCTTTTAGTTTCTATAAAAGTAGAATTCCAGCTGAAGACAGTAGTTTGTTCCAGTTGTTTGGGACACTCAGGAAGGAGTGTTATGATATGGAATGCAATGCTGACACTCAGATCCTTGCTCCTAGTCAGATAAACAGTAAAAAATTTTCTTTAAATTGTAGTTACTTTGTAGCTGCTTTGGACATGACTTTTTTTTTCTCCTTTTCTAATTTTTGCATGTGTATAAGGAACACTGAGGAACTGAGCAGGCTTTGGAAAAAAAGCTTCAGAAGCCTTTCCTCATAACTTCCCCCAGCTTCCCACAAAAAAAACCCCAACCAAAACATCAAAAGGAAAACAACAGATTTCTTTATGTTTGGACAAAAGAAAATTAAATCATTAGAAATTAGGATAATTAAGAATTTCTGCAAAAATGTTTATTTAAAAAAAATGATACTGTCAGTAAAAAAAATGTGTCTTTTGCATTTTAACAATACTAAGAACTTCAGTTATCTCATTTGAGCCTGCCTTTTGCATTTCACAGCCTTTACTAGCCCCAAGCCTAGAGTAGAGGTTCTCTAGAGCCTTAATGGGAGTAAGAACAATTTAAAATCATTTTTATTTGGGGTAATTTAACTTCCCCAGTATTTCAATAATGCTATGACTACTACCATACCATAGTTGATTCCATTGAATTAACAGAATTAAGTAACTTCATCATCATAGAATCATTTAGGTTGGAAAAGACCTTTAAGATCATCAAGTTCAGTCAGTACCCAGCACTACCAAGTCCACCACTAAACGGTGTCCCTAAGCACCGCATCTATGCTTTTTTTAAGTACTTCCAGGGATGGTGATCCTACCCCTTCCCTGGGCAGCCTGTTCCAATGCTTGACCACCCTTTTGGTGAAGAAAGTTTTCCTAATATCCAATCTAAACCTCCCCTGGTGCAACTTGAGGCCATTTCCTCTCATCCTATCACTTGTTACTTGGGAGAAAGAGACCTACCCCCACCGTGCTACAACCTCCTTTCGGATAGTTGTAGACAGCAAGTAAGGTCTCCCCTGAGCCTCCTTTTCTCCAGGCTGAACAACCCCATGTTAACGTTAATGTGTTCTGTGCATAGCTTATAATTGCATATATTTATTATGTAAGATAAGGTTTGTTATGTAAGGAGGTTTTGATAGTCTCAATCAAGTCTGACTGTGAAGCTTAGGATGTATTTTTGGAAGGTTTTTTCACATTTTTTCTAACCAGAGCTTCATGTTTAAATGCATGTGTGAGAATCTTGAAGGAGATTATATATAATATTTGTCTTAGAGGTTCTTCTAGTCCAATTTTTAAATAAGTATTTCTGTAGTATGTATAGCTACTTTCAACCATTTATCCTCTACAGGTTTTCTAATTTACCTTTTATTTTCAGATTTTTGTTTATTCTTCTTGGACCACTGGGTAAAGGGCAACAGTACCATGAGATTGGAAGATCAATTGCAACATTAATGACTGATGAGGTATTTTTATTCATGGCTTGGTTTTAGTAATTTTGTACTGACTGAAGAGGTTTAATAGGGAATCTCCAGTGTGGAGTCGTTCAGATGAAATGTAGCTAATCACGCTTATGATGCACAATTAGCATTTTAGTTCATTTCATGATCCTGTAACAGCCCAGATTATGCTGCTGTGAGGAGGTAACAAAATGAGAAACAATATTCCCAAGCAAAGATGTCTCTGCTGATAATATTCCATTTTACACAGTTACGTTCCAGTGGAATTAATTGTGTTCTAAACTGTAAAATCTCTAGAACATTTAGCACCCATAAGGATGTTTTTCCATAGCAGCCAGAGCTTCTATGAAAACTATATACCAGAAGCTCTGGTCAGTTGAACCTGAGATTGATTGTTTGGTGGGAAATGCATGAAGTGCGTTCTATTTCAGAGAAGAGGAGTCATCATGAAAAATGCTATGAGAGCATTCCTTTGCCCATCTCTTTTTTTCTTCCACATACACTTCTCCATTTTTCACAGGTGTTCCATGATGTTGCTTACAAAGCAAAAGACCGCAATGACTTGGTGTCTGGAATAGATGAGTTTCTTGATCAGGTTACTGTTCTTCCTCCTGGAGAGTGGGACCCAACAATTCGAATAGAACCACCTAAAAATGTTCCCTCTCAGGTTTGTACACTGTAAAATTTAGATGCTTTTAAATGTTGTGACGAATTTTTACTATGTAGAATTAAGTCTCACTAATTTAGCATTTAGCAGAGTTACTATGTAGACATTTTGCATGCGCGCTCTCTCATTTTTTTCGGTTAATTTGCTTTAAGACAACACTTGTCTTGCAAGCATACATTATGGTGATGGCATTTTGTGTACTTCAATACTGATTCTTTCCTGAATAAAGACAGATAGTTTTATCTGAAGGTCTTAAATTCAGGGGTGATTGGTCATAAACATCTTTGATTAATCTGAACATCCATGGTTTGCTTTTCTTCTAAGACTATTGCAGGAATTGATCAAAGCAGCCTGGCTTACTGCTCTTTTAAATATTTTCTGCATTCAATTCTTTAGATTTCTTGGACCACAATTCCTTTTACTGTTTTCTGTTATAGAACTCCTCGAGAGCTATGAAGCAGTTACGTTGATGAATCTTACAATAAAATGTACATGTTTAGTCTTTCAACTCTCAAAGCTTGTTTCCTCTGCTAAAATTATATTTTGGTTGGTAAGACCCATGAGAAGTATCTTTTCCTCCTGGCAGGAGAAGCGTAAGATCCCAGGAGTGCCAAATGGAACAGCAGCCCATGGGGATGCAGAACAACCTGGAGGACACTCTGGACCAGAACTGCAACGCACTGGAAAGTTAGTGAAAACATATGCAAAATCTTCAGTGTTATAAGTGATGCACTTCCAAAGGAATCATAATGGTCTGGTTTTCTCTCAAATGACTGACTTTGGCATATGATTGTTTCAGACTTTTTTCCTGATTTGCATAACACAGTTGGAAAAAAGCAATACATGCTAATTTGCAGAGAGGCGGGGAGGGAAAGAGAATTTGAATTTTCACATTGTGTTTATTGCAGGCTCCTTTCTCCATTATTTATAAAGGTCAGACCTCTGTTAAACTTAATTAATGTTTCTTTTGTACAGCACAAAGGAAAAGTTGGGGATATTATGAAAGCTTTCAACTATTTTGTAGTTGAAGTTTCTGGGTTGTGCAGCTCTAGCATTTCTTTTTTACCTCAAAAAAACATAGTATGTCCTGGTACGTGAAGCAATGATTGCCATGATGGCTGCAATATACACACATTGGAAGAATTTGCCCCAAGGAACACTTATGTTCTCTTGACTATTATTGTGTGGTGTAAGTGCATCAGCTGTCAGTGGTTGCCTTAGTGCACTGCAGTTGTGCGACAGACTTTTCTTTTACCTTGCTGCCTCTTGATATTTAAACATCGTTCCTACCTGCATAAGGCTAAAGATTCAGCTGAACTGTTGGTGTACACAGTGGGGCAGAGGAGGTGATGGCTAGTCTGGCTGTAAGCCGTTCCCTCACTGGTGAACCTGGTGATTGACAGCTTGAAGAATTTTTCTGATATTTGGGAGGCAGTGGCACTTTGTCTTCCTCTTTACCCCAGCAACATCTGATACATTGCATGCCTGTTAGAAAAGAGCACTGTGGGGATATATACTTTAACTGTATGGTATATTGTTAGGGAGCGTCTGTTCCTAAGTGTTTGATTATATTTAGCATAGTGTAAATGACAAAAGATGACAGTTCTTGTCCTTGGAAAATTGTGGCCTACATTCAGTTCTATCATCAAGTGTATTTAGGAACAGGTTCTCAAATAAAAAATGTGAAGCTGTATATGTAGACGTGTGGGCAGAGGGGCACTGTGGTAGCTCTCTGATTAAACAAATGCAAAGAATAATTTCACACAATAAATGGGATTTTATGTGTGGGGGCTAACAACTGTTCAGGAGTTTTGGGCCTGGATGATCAGATGAA
Organism: Falco rusticolus; assembly: GCF_015220075.1. Classification (NCBI taxonomy): domain Eukaryota; kingdom Metazoa; phylum Chordata; class Aves; order Falconiformes; family Falconidae; genus Falco; species Falco rusticolus. The sequence continues at coordinate 41,160,895 of NC_051194.1, forward strand.
GATTTTATAAAAGAAACATACAAATTAGTTTTTTTTAAAAAACACAACTTTCTGATTAAAGTTATGAAGACAGTGTTCCCAGAGACTTTTTTTCTGGGAAGGATGAATTATAAGATGATGTATTGTTTGATCAAGAGACAGTAGCTTCTCTGCAGTATATTTAAAGCAGTACTGTGGAAGAAACCTTGGTATGCCTTTTTAATCAATTTGATATCTCTCTCTCTCTCTCTCTCAGATTTTTTGGAGGATTGATTTTAGATATAAAAAGAAAAGCTCCCTTCTTCTGGAGTGACTTCAGGGATGCTCTCAGTCTGCAGTGTCTGGCATCATTTTTATTTCTCTACTGTGCTTGCATGTCCCCTGTCATCACGTTTGGTGGTCTGCTGGGAGAAGCAACTGAAGGTCGTATAGTATGTGTTAAACCTGAACTTTTAAAACAAACTTACATTCCTAGGGTTGTGGTTAGTATTTTCTTACCGTTGTGTGAATCACCTTTAAATATTGGTGTTTCAATGTTTAGAAGGCTACAGACTAAGACATTGCAAAAAGAACCTGTTTGAAAATGTATGGACACATCTCTCTGTATCACATTTAGAGTGCGATAGAATCACTGTTTGGAGCATCCATGACTGGAATTGCCTACTCTCTCTTTGGTGGACAGCCTCTCACTATACTTGGCAGCACTGGACCAGTTTTAGTGTTTGAGAAGATCTTGTTCAAATTTTGCAAGTAAGTGAAGGTCATGATATGCATCATCCCTTGGGTGGTGTTAGGTAAAAGTAGAGACACTGACCCCAAAGTTCCAACATCCGTAGAATATCAACAGTTTGTTTTGGAGTGCACTGCTTAGGCTTTCAGAGCCTGAAGATTACGCAGTGAATGAGACGAGTGATTGGTAATGCAGAAAGATTGATGGGTTTTTTAAATTGGTTTTTGTTTGTTTAGAAAAACACAACTGTTTTGAAGGGAGTGCAAGCTTCAGGATGCTTTTTGTTTTGGTGGAGTTTTTTGGTAACGTTTTCTACTCTGAGACAATACTTTTAAACCTGTGGTTTACCTCATCCCTAACTCATGCAAAAAGTGTTACTTCTCACCCAGGAAGTCAGTGCAGTAGCAGTGGTGCCATCTTTCAGTGGTCACTAATATAGGCCCTGCCCTTCCTCCCCCCAAGCAGAGGAGTGAAGCATCATGCCAGAACAGCATATCCCCACATTTATGTTAATGTGCTATACATGACATGCCTCTGCCACAGTGTGGGTAAAAATTATGTCTGCATCTTGGCAACCATCATGCTTCTCTCTGATCTTCTCTGCTTTTCTGTCTCATTGCTGTGACTTCTGCACCAAGATCTCTTGAACCTCCTGAGCAACATAGAGTAGGAGACCCTGCCTAACAGCCCAAAAACTCTTTTGTCACCTTCAGGTAGACCTTTCAGTTCTCTGTGATTAATGTCACCCAATGTGTTTGGAGCTCTATAATCATATACAATAAGCACACAGGACATCGATGACAGTTGTTGTTATAGCTATTCTTGCAGCTTAAGAAATTGGCAGATGTTGGCTGTTCGCGAGGCAGGATATGGGATAAAAAGTGGGTGGACCTTACACACTTCATGTGTGTGATTACTCTCAGAGTTGCTTGCTCACTTTAGTAGAGACAGAGATCTTTGCGTCCCATTAATTGGGAGGACAGTTCAAGTCAGGAGGTGATTTGACAGTATCTTCAGTTCACAATATGTAAATAATTTCTGATTTAGACTGTCCCCAGAATTGCACATCCCTAGTGAAAGGAAATTTTTGAGCTGCCTCTTCTCCATTTACTATGGTTGGACAAAAGAGAAACTGTTTAATTTTTTGGTTTTTTTTTTTTAGAGAGTATGGGTTGTCGTACCTTTCTCTGAGAGCTAGCATTGGTCTGTGGACTGCAATCCTGTGCATCATCCTTGTTGCAACTGATGCAAGCTCCCTAGTCTGCTACATTACCCGGTTTACTGAAGAAGCTTTTGCTTCTCTTATCTGCATAATTTTCATTTATGAGGCCTTAGAGAAGCTCTTTCATCTCAGTGAGACATATCCAATCAACATGCATAATGATTTGGATCTGCTGACAAAGTACTCGTAAGTAAGATTTCTTCTGTTAACACTGGGTTGGTTTTTTTTTCATAGGTTATGTTTTCTCTGTAAAGAACACAAACCAGTGCACAGCAGGAAAAGTTTGCAGCAGCTGCAAGCTTAACATGTGGAAGCTATTGAGTTAGGCATGATGCTGGCATATGAAGGTAGTAGTTACTGAGGGTATATGTACAAGCAGTACACATTTACTTAAGATAAGTAAAAAAAAATATCTTGGAGCTTTGAAAAGTTTACACACATGCAACTTAGGGAGTCCTGGAATAAAAAATAGGACTTGAAGGGACCTCAGCTTTAGCTCTGTATTCACATTTTTATTTAATGAGGTGTAGCTCAATGATGTTTTGCTATAACCTTGTTCTGATGATTTATAGTATTTTATTGGGTCTTCAGGCAACATTTTAATATCATATTTATATGGTTTGAGTTTTTTTCTTTCCAAATTGAAACATTGACCTATCTAAAAAAGATGTAATTTGATGTACCTCTTTTATTTTAACCTCTCTGGCAATTAAGGTTTAAGCTTCAGGAACTGAAGTAGATTTGGAATTGTTAGGTGCTTCTCATTGGTGATTGATTTTGTTGTAGTCAATTTGTTCTTAATAACAAGATTTTTAATGACTCCGTTTGAGCATCTTTACATTATTGTGGAGTTTTGACAGGTAATATTCTACTTAGGGAATAAAAAAGGGAATGGCTTTAATCAATATAGTTTCGTTTAGACAAGATCCTAGTCTGTCCTGAGGCCAATTACACCTGGTCACCTCAGCAACTAAAATGTCATTAAAAAGCATTTTCAGAGAAGATTGCCCTCCAGAAATGTTTTTATTATTTAACTGAACCTATTTGAACCTTGTGCATGAGCAGGGTGGAGCCCAAAAGGAACAATGCTTGAACAGTGCCACATCTTCTGTTCACTGGAAAAACAAGAGCGTCTCAACCAAATGTCTCATTTGCATTTTAAGCTGGGAAAACAAAACACAGCAACTGCGAAAACATTTGAGCTTTGTGTATGTTATCACTGGAAAAATAGTTAGCAAGTCCTGAATCTGAATGCATGTTATACACCTTAATACGCAGAAGTTAAATTATAGAAACTGTAGTTCTGATGTGATATACTCTCTCATCATACTGAAAAAATATTCCTCTCCGATAGTTTAATCAGTAGACAAAAGAATATTAATTTGAAGAGAAACCAATAAGCTTCAAGAGTAGACCATGCATGCAACTGAGGTTATATGCTGATCTTATTTAACTTCACTTGTTTGAAGTTGGTATTTTACTCTAAAGAGCCTCATATAGCACAGTGTTTATGGATTAATTTTTTTTCCACTTCAAAGTAGTCATCTCAAAGGGAAAGAGAATATGATGTTCTCATATGGTTTTGAAAAACAGATGTTGAAATACTCTGCAAAGACAAAAAAACATTCAGAAACCATTTAGCGGGCGGAGCTGAGAGGTTAAGATATGTAATGGAAAGCATAAACACAAATAGAGATATGGATTTCTGGGTAGCTAACTCTATTTGTGGTTAGCTGAATCCCATGATGTCGCTTGAGATTTCAAAGAAGTAAGATTAACAGTCTTGCTTGCATAGGGGTACAGTGGTAGGTATCTCTATATTTTATGAAAGTGTTTTATCATCATAATCCTTATGTTTACAAATAAACGTTTTTGGTTTTATTTAAAATTCCAGTCATTGATCAGAATCCCAAATTGATTTTTGAAGGGTGTTTTTTACTTGCTGCCTGCCTTTTCTAACTGTCTTCACTGAATGTCACATATGTGGAGCACGCAGAATGGTAAACCAGCAGCAATTGTTGTCCTGCAATTAGAGATATTTACTTGACCTGTCCTATGGTGTTAGATTTTACAAACACAGTTCCTGAAGAAGTGTCTTCCAGGTGTTTGGAAGGAAGAATTAACCATTGCCTGGTTGTTTCAAACACATATATAGCTATAAAAATTATTTGATATAATAGTTATGTAGTTATTTATGTGGTTATCATTTCATACCTATATTCTCAGTTATTCTTTCACTCTGTGTAGATAGTACAAATAAACTGACTTTTAAACTCTTGCATTACATTTCACTGTTGGCATTTAAGTTGTATCTTCTACTTGCATCACTATACTATTTATTATCGATATCATGTCCATGGCAACTGACCCCACTAATACCAAAATGACTAGTTGTAGACATAGTTATCAGCAGCATAGCTGTTATGGGATGTGGTTTATATATATTTTTTTTTTAACCTTAAAACTGATTGTTGGAAACATCAGTATGCATATTGATTGTCTTGCAAGAGTACATCTGCCGATTCCAAGGATCTGTGCTCTGAACGCAGCAAAACAGTAATTCCAGCCTTTTCTGTTCTCGCTCCTCCCTTCTCCTTTATCCAAGTTTTTGTTTGTTGTTTAGAACCAGCCCCAACAGGTTGGGAAAGTGGTGTGGCCTGTTGGAGCAACTCTACAATCAGTTCCCCAGTGCTTTCACAGCAGGCTTCATGCAACCTGAACTCCACGGGCTTGCTGGGCAGATACATATGTATTAATTATTCTGTCCAGACACAGTGGCCATTTGCCCAGAACATGAAGATACCACAATTATCATCCATCTCCATGGGATCATCATAAGATAAAACATTTCAAATAACTCTCGGTTCCTCCTCAAACATCTGTACACATCTCAGTTCCAGAAGGTTCAGAAACCAGAAGATGAAAAAGCATAAAAGCTTACTTGAAATAAAAATCTCATTTTTGTGTACTTGAAATTGGGGAATATTACGTTCATAAGGAATTAGAAGCTGCTTCTGCAGCATCTGACTCCAGTTCTTCTACTTGTAGTTTAAATGGGTAACAAACTTGGGCTGAAACTGGTCCTGTCCTTAAAGGACCAGCATACTCTGTTACAGAAGCTAATTAGTATCTGCTGTTTTGCTAATTAAAACAGCTGTTTGCATTTTCCTCTTCGGGGATTTTAAAGACAAGTTTTTAATTGTTAGTAAAGCCTTGGCAGTTCTTTAATTAGCAATGGGTGAACTTCAAAAGGTTGAGTAACTCATTTCTCTTTGAATGCTCAGCCAAAGCTAATGTAAAACTTTATCTTGGATCTGCAATTCTGTGCTAGAAAACTCAGGTTATACTCTAAAATTTCTGTGTTATCTGTGTTCTGCCTGTTGCCAACTAAAAAAGTTAGATGATAAATAGGTCAGGAACATTTTACATTTGAAGCTTTCAGTGTATGCTGTGGCCCAGCCCCCCTCTCTTCTCCCATGGGCTTTCTGAGGATCATCTGATGTCCACAAGTAGTCGGTCTACATCCCAGTACTGTTGCCTTTGCCCTGGTGAGTTTGACCCAGGAAAAGTCATCGGCATGCTGTTAGTACTGTCCTTTGGAGTACCAGAAAGACAAAGAAAATAGTAATTTAAAATGGTTGATGTATTTCGCCAGATTGGAACCATATTTCAAGTGGGAAAGAAAACCCATTCTGTATTTTGGGTGGGTTTGGATTCTGTCATAAACAGTCTCTGTTGCAGGAGTTTGATGTGAAATACTGTACTGCATGCACCTCCTCCTACATTTAAATGAGTATAGGGGTATCTGCCATAACAAGCCTTAGAGATATAGAAAGAATATTCAGAACAGTTGGGAATTTTTTTTTTCTTTTTTAAAAATCAAGTGGACCCAAATATTTGAAAATCAGCTGAAAGCCCTCCTAAAAAAATTCTTAAAAAAAATTGTATTTACCATTTTACCATTTGAGGTAGAAGATACGAGTTTGAGTTTGTTATAGATTTGCATTTAAAAAAGCCAAAAATATCTTTACTTGCATGTCCTAATTAATGTAGAACTAGTCCTAATGCACTTTTTACTCATTTTCTTTATTATAATTGTTTCTTACTCTTGTGTTGAAATATTGGCCCTAATCGTCAGGTGATCTACTTGAGGGCAAATCCATGCAGCATTCATTTGTGACTTTTTCTTAAAACACCACCTTTATGACATGGACAATAAAAACTAAGGCATTTATGAGCTAAATCAAAAGAAGGGCAAAGACAATGTGATTTTCAGTGTGCTACTGTGTTGCAATTTTTTCTTTTTAAACTGCATAGTTTTGAAGGAATTTAAATATAGCAGCTGCATTGTTTATTAAGTAAAATACATGTATTTTTTGATCTGGGCTCTCCCTCCTTTCTCCCTCCTTTCTCCCTCCTTTCTCCCTCCTTTCTCCCTCCTTTCTCCCTCCTTTCTCCCTCCTTTCTCCCTCCTTTCTCCCTCCTTTCTCCCTCCTTTCTCCCTCCTTTCTCCCTCCTTTCTCCCTCCTTTCTCCCTCCTTTCTCCCTCCTTTCTCCCTCCTTTCTCCCTCCTTTCTCCCTCCTTTCTCCCTCCTTTCTCCCTCCTTTCTCCCTCCTTTCTCCCTCCTTTCTCCCTCCTTTCTCCCTCCTTTCTCCTCCTTCTCCCTCCTTTCTCCCTCCTTTCTCCTCCTTCTCCTCCTTCTCCCTCCTTTCTCCCTCCTTTCTCCCTCCTTTCTCCCTCCTTTCTCCCTCCTTTCTCCCTCCTTTCTCCCTCCTTTTCTCCCTCCTTTCTCCCTCCTTTCTCCCTCCTTTCTCCCTCCTTTCTCCCTCCTTTCTCCCTCCTTTCTCCCTCCTTTCTCCCTCCTTTCTCCCTCCTTTCTCCCTCCTCTCTCCCTCCTTTCTCCCTCCTTTCTCCCTCCTTTCTCCCTCCTTTCTCCCTCCTTTCTCCCTCCTTTCTCCCTCCTTTCTCCCTCCTTTCTCCCTCCTTTCTCCCTCCTTTCTCCCTCCTTTCTCCCTCCTTTCTCCCTCCTTTCTCCCTCCTTTCTCCCTCCTTTCTCCCTCCTTTCTCCCTCCTTTCTCCCTCCTTTCTCCCTCCTTTCTCCCTCCTTCTCCCTCCTTTCTCCCTCCTTTCTCCCTCCTTTCTCCCTCCTTTCTCCCTCCTTTCTCCCTCCTTTCTCCCTCCTTTCTCCCTCCTTTCTCCCTCCTTTCTCCCTCCTTTCTCCCTCCTTTCTCCCTCCTTTCTCCCTCCTTTCTCCCTCCTTTCTCCCTCCTTTCTCCCTCCTTTCTCCCTCCTTTCTCCCTCCTTCTCCCTCCTTTCTCCCTCCTTTCTCCCTCCTTCTCCCTCCTTTCTCCCTCCTTTCTCCCTCCTTTCTCCCTCCTTTCTCCCTCCTTTCTCCCTCCTTTCTCCCTCCTTTCTCCCTCCTTTCTCCCTCCTTTCTCCCTCCTTTCTCCCTCCTTTCTCCCTCCTTTCTCCCTCCTTTCTCCCTCCTTTCTCCCTCCTTTCTCCCTCCTTTCTCCCTCCTTTCTCCCTCCTTTCTCCCTCCTTTCTCCCTCCTTTCTCCCTCCTTTCTCCCTCCTTTCTCCCTCCTTTCTCCCTCCTTTCTCCCTCCTTTCTCCCTCCTTTCTCCCTCCTGTGACCTTTTTGTATTTGAAATGCCATTAGCATTTGCAGGTTGGCATAGCAACTCCCTTATTTCTGCATTCTCCTCCTCCTGCTTTTTCCTACTGCTGTAGCAAATATATCTCCAGTTAGTGAATCCTGTCTGTAACAGCAATGCACATCAGTTTTAATGTGTGTATGAAATATTAGGATATAATTTTTCCTAGGAAAGGAGAACCCTACAACTGGCTGGATTAAAAACAGAGGTTCTCAATAGGAAAACAAAATAAGCGTCGTGTGTGAAAGGAATGTAATATAGAAAGCAATCCAGTATTCTTTAATATATGAGCATTTTAAGATAGTTGTCTTGGAAAACAGAAGATGAGTTATTTCTCAGTGTGAGGCTGCTTAGGTCTTGGGACTTTATATACCTTTTGTTTTTTACAAATTCTTGTTTCAGACTGATGAGTTCATGTTGTTTTTAATAATTCTTTACCAGAAGTGACTCAATTATTAACAGATTACATTGAATAATTTTAAAGTGATTTCTTGGCATAGTAATATGCATATTACAATCTGTCTTGGTATTGACATGCACTTAAGCATTAGGAGTAGAAAATCCCACTCTGATGTAATTAAGGAGCCAAGATCATGTCAATCTCAGTATCTTTCGCAGGCTATAGAAACCATTGCCTCTAGAAGGCATTGTGAAGATTAGTTTTGTGCATACCACTGTTTGCACAAGCAAGTTTTAAATCTTTAATTATCTCTGTAACTTAATCAAATATATTATTATAGGATGCAAATTATGTTGTTTTATACCCTGTATTACTTAAGGTGCAGGTGGAATGAGAAGTCAGTGGTGATAAGCACAGAATTTCTCATTAGGATCCCAGACATGTCATTGAATTCTGATTTCTGTAATGATTTCTTTGAACTTAGATATGAATATGAATTTTATAGGGTTTTTTCTACAATTAAGTAGCTGTGCCATATCCTGGGTGTCCTCCCCTATGGATGTCCCGCATCTTCTCAGAACCATAGAACCACCATCATTGAGTTTAACTGCTGGTTCCCTTTTGCTTCTTGATAAACCCTGGAACCCAGAAATTATTTTTCTTTATTCCATTTATTCTAGGATTTCCCTATGTCTGCCCAACCCAATTGACTCATTTTTATCTTTCTCTCTCTTTTGAGTCCAGGGAGTACCCGCCTGGCTTCATTCTGTCCTACTACTCATCCCCTCCACTTTGAAAGAGATCTCCTTGTTAAGTGATTCTCCACAGCACTCCGTTTGTAGTTGATAGCTGGTCTACACAAGGTCTTCAAAATCTAGAATGGCTTACGTGAAATCCTTGGGTGGTTCTGTTACAGTAAATTTATGTGTATTGATACACTACACCTGAACAATCAAAACTTAAGCTGACCATATAGCGTTATAGTATATTATAGTATATTATTTCCGTACCAGTGTTATACTGAGTCCTTTCCTTGGCTGTATGCTTTTTTAACTTTGGAAGCAGGGTGAAGTGACATCCTAGAACTATTTCTCAGTGAAAACTTTAATTTAAATTGTTAATATCCTGTGTGGTTACATTACTTTTCTGCACGTTAAGCTCTACGTATGGCAGTTACATATTGTAGTACTGCTAAGAATGTATGGACTGTATACTGCACAGGCAGCTAGTAAAGACCAACCTTTATGAGTAACAGTTGAGGCTGACAAAACTACAATGTGAATATAAATCTATTTTCTAGACTTTCCTCTTGACAGAATGTTATCCTCCTGACGTACTATCCAAAGAAACCCTATTATCTGAGATTTTTTCACTCTAACATCATTTTCCCTCCCTCAGATTCATTTCTATGTGTGTGTGAGAAATTGTTGTGCCGCTGAGTGCATTGCTTTCTGTTTTCCTCCTCAGCTTCACCAGCTAAACTATATAGACTTCCAGCTTTGGAGAATATACGTGGGTGCCTACTGATGTTCATGATTATCAGAGATGGGCTACTTAACATAATGACTCAATGGTCTAATTCAGGATGGCAGATCTCATGAATAAATGAAGAAAAATTTTTGTCTTGCAATGACAGCTGTGCTTTGAAAGGGTTTCATGATACTGAGAATAGAACTTAACTGACAAGCCCATTTCCCACCAGTATTAATTATTTTGTTTCCAGTCTCTTCTCCACTGAGACTTTGATTTCATTGTTATGAATGTTGACATGAGAAGGATTATAGTAAATATAATGCCAGGGATATACAGGTGTCGTAGGTGTGAGACAGCAGAGAAGTTGTCATGTACAATACTGTTGTCCCCTTCCCATAGCACTTGTTAGACAAACAGAAGGACTTTGAATGTCCATAATTCACATGAAGATGGTATATTTGGAGACAACCTAAACAGGCATAGCATTCTGCTATTGATACAGTTTCCTTTAGCCTTGTAAATGCAACATAAAGAATACTTGTGCATATATTCTAATACCTTACTTTAAAAACAAAATTAGTGATGTTATCTTCCATTCCATCTTCTCTTTCTGTCTCTATTATGTGATCAGCACACTTGCAGAGCATACTCTGTAACTTCCTCCTCATATTACCAAATATGTGCTCTAATATTCAGTGAGACGTATTGTTTAAACAAGCATATTTTGTAATTTATTTGTCATACTTGCCTGTTATTTTTTTAATAACATAAATACTCATATTGAGGAAATCTCATTCTCTATCTTAAGTGAGCCAGAAAGAGATTTTGCCCTTCTAGGAAGGGGAAATGCTACATTGGTTAATCATGAAGAAGCTGCAGTTGCATCTTTTATAGGTCAGATCCTTAGCTAGTATAAATAGATGTAGCTTGCAATGTGTGCATGGTGGAAAAATAGGAGCTCCAAAACAGTGCCTTATGAATTGGATAAAATCATCAATGCGAGTGCCCCTCCTAGTCTTGAAAACAGCATACTGAAAAATGGCACCTGCCTAGGGATGAATGGCCATGAGGCTTTCAAAGGAGCTGCACCATTGAAATATCTTTTATTTACTCATGGAAACACTGTGCAAGGCTCTTGTCTAAAGGTCTTATGTTGGCTGTAATGGCAGCAGAATGGACTAGCACCATGCTGCATGTTTTAAATCTGTGTGGGGAGGAGAGCACACATTGACAGGTTAAAGAAAAGAAAATGGTGAAGAACAAGTCTGAAGAATCAGGGGTAAGAGATGGAAATTAGAGGGGTTCCCCCACCAGACCCAGGTTAACTTCAATTGAACAGATAGGCCTAGGGAATAAATTTCTTGTTGTGTAGTAAACAAAATGTTATGGTCAGGATGAAACTGGTTTTAGTACAAAACCTTTCACTTGACTAGTTGTTGAGCAACAATGTTTATCTTCTAGTGCTGATCTGCAAAGGAGAGGGAAAATATTCCCCAAATTTACGTATAAAATAAGAGGTTTCTAGTTTACTAAGCCATGTTCCCTTTCCGATTGTCAAGAGAAAGAGTGATAGTCTTTTTGGTGCTAGTAAGGACAGTAATAACTATTCCTTTCATGGAACAAAGACCACCACTAGTTGTCTGAGATGTCCTGAAGTTGCTGTTGTCAAATCCTAACTCTGTTCTTTAAAAACAGGATAAGTTGTAGGAAATGTTGTGCACAGTGAAGTTATCACAGAATGGTCAGGGTTGGTAGGGACCTCTGGAGATCATCTGGTCCAGCTAAAGCAGGTTCACCTAGATCAGGTTGCACGGAGTCATGTCCAGGTGGGTTTTGAATGTCTCCAGAGAAGGAGACTCCACCCCCTCTCTGGGCAGCCTGCTCCCATGCTTTGTCACCCTCAAGGTAAATAAGTTCTTCCTCATATTCAGATGGAACTTGTGCTTCAGTTTTTGACCATTGCCCCTTGTCCTGTTGCTGGGTACTACTGAACCTGGCCCCATCCTCCTGACACTCACCCTTCAGATATTTTAGACATCGGTAAGATCCCCTCTCAGTTTTCTCTTCTCCAGGCTGAACAGGCCCAGCTCCCTCAGCCTTTCCTCAGAAGGGAGGTGCTCCAGCCCCCTAATTGTAACCCTCCGCTGGACCCTCTCCAGTGGTTCCCTGTCTCCCTTGAACTGGAGAGCCCAGAACTGGACACAGCGCTCCAGATTGTGCCCTCTCCAGGGCAGAGCAAAGGGGGAGGATCACCTCCCTCGACCTGCTGGCCATGCTTTTCCCAACGCGCCCCAGGATCCCATTGGCCTCCTTGGCCACACAGGCACACTGCTGGCTCATGGGCAGCTTGCTGTCCAGAGCTGCCTTCCAGCAGGTCAGCCCCAGCCTGTACTGGTGCGTGGGGTTGTTCCTCTCTAGGTGCAGGACCTTACACCTGCCTTTGTTGAACTTCATTAGGTTCCTCTCTGCTCAACTCTCCAGCCTGTCCAAGTCTTGCTGAATGGCAGTGCAGCCTCCTGGGGTACCAGGCACTCTGTCGAGTTTTGTATCAGCAGACTTGCTGAGGGTGCACTCAGTCCCATCATCCAGGTCATTGATGAACATGTTGAACAGGATGGAGCCAGTACTGACCCCTGAGGAACACTGCTGACTACAGTCCTCCAGCCTGACTCTGCGTCATTGGTCATAACTCTGAGCTTTGCCATTCAGCCAGTTCTCAATCCACCTTGCTGTCCACTCATCTAGTCCACGCTTCCTGAGTTTACATATGAGGATGTTATGGAAGACAGTGTCAAAAGCCTTGCAGAGATCAATGTAGACAACATCTACCACTCTCCCCTTGTCTACCCAAGCAGTCATTCCCATCATTAGAAGGCTATCAGGTTGGTGAGGCATGATTTCCCTTTGGTGAACCTGTTGACTGTTCCTGCTGGCTGCCTCCTCCACACACTTCAAGATGAGCTGAGTCCCCCTTACCCTTTTTAAAGCCTGGAGTGACATTTCCTCCAGTCCTCAGGCACCTTCCTGTCCTCTGTGACCTTTCAGAGATGATGGAGAGTGGCTTGGCAATAACACCTGCCAGCTTCCTCAGCGCTCGGGGGGTGCATGCTATCAGGGCTCATGGATTTGTGGGTGTCAGGTTTGTTTAAGTGATCTCTAAACTGATCCTCCTTGACCAAGGGAGAGTTTTCCTTTCTCCAGACTTCCTCTCTGGGAAACGAGAGGGCCGGCCTTGGCAGTGAAGACTGAAGCAAAGAAGACATTCAGTAACTCTGCCTTCTCTGTGTCCTTCGTCACCAGGGCACCACCTCATTCAGCAGTGGGCCCATGTTTTCCCTAATCACCATTTTCCTGCTGATGCACTTGAAGAAGCCTTTCTTGTCCTTGACCTCCCTCACCAGATTTAATTCCAAATGAACCTTAGCCTTCCTCATTGCCTCCCTGCACATCCTGATAACGTCCCTATATTCCTCTCAAGTGGCCTGTCCCTTTTTCCATATCCCATAAACTTCCTCCTTCTGTTTGAGATTTGTCAGAAGTGTCTTGCTCATCCTTGCAGGCCTTCTGCGCCTTTTGCTTGATTTCTTTCTTAAGGGGATGCACCTGTATTGAGCTTGGAGGAAGTGATGCTTGAATATTAGCATTAGTTATGATAGCTGCCTCAAGTTAATGAAATTTATGAAATTGAGACTTGTGAAACAAAAGCAAAAAGAACTAGAAAAAATGTGGGGTGGTTCAGAGGACAAAGAAGAGAAGGGGGAGGCTGTTATCAGTGACCTATACTGTTACAGCTGGATTAGTGCTAAAGATTTAGCTGAAGCCTTGATCCTCCTGTAAAAGGGAGAGAGCTACAGGCTCAAGAGGATACCAGTTTGTCAGCCAGTCCTAAAATGTATTATTTCTAACCTACCAACCTACCTTTGTTCCCCATCCCATTTTGCGAAGAGTTTTTGAGCACCTTGGAAGATGTGAAGGCAATAAAGACTCCTTGCTCTGGTTATTTTTCTAGGTAGCAGGCTCAGGCCGTTATTCTTCTGTTACTTTCTTCTTCTGTCAGTTCTGATCTTAGGGCAGTTCTCCTGCAGTTTCCTGAAGACTGTCTCATCTGAAATAGTTTTTTAGTCTACCTCAAATGTATAAGCCACCTTGTAATAGGCTGTATTATGTTTAAATACCCTAGAAGAAAGTAAGCTCCACTGATTTCTGCTTAGTTGCAAAATACAGACATTTTAAATACAGGAGGGAGGGAGGGTGACTGGGTATCTCGTGCCATTTTAGTTCTCTTAGCGCCTCCAGCTGCTGTGAAAACAAAGGCATGAGTCACCATAGACTGCCTGACATATGTGCCAACCCATCATGGATGTCACACATAACTATGGGGTACATAGGCACCCATGTTTAGACACCCTGGATTGCTCCTGGGAGATCAAAATGTCTGGCAGCAGCTCGAAGTGTAAAGATGCAAAAAGAATTCTTCTGTCATCAGTGTGATGAAATGGGTATATTGTTGAGATTAGCAGCAGAGATTTTTTTTTTTTTCCACTATAGTGGCACTTATGCTCTTGCTACCACAACCAGTGTCAGGTTCTTCCCTGCCTATATTCTTGCCATGAAAACAGCTTCTTCCTAGCCGTAATGAAAGAGAATCAAAGGAATAATTTTGTGCCTTTTAGCATAATGGAGATGATTGCTGGCTCCTTATTGCTAAAAGGCACGGGCGTATGTTGCTAAGTTGGTACTGTATTCAGAGCTGAATATGTTGCTTAAAAAATGTGTTTATAGGTGTATGTATAGTCTCTCGCTCATTGATAATAACATAAACTCCACACTCTCTTGTAGGGGGCAAGTGCTCAGCACTTTAAACAATTTTACAATAACTTAAGAGCATTTGAACCTCCAAGAGGCAATACATTTTTACTTATTTCAACCTTCTGAGTAATATTTTATCAGGAAAGTAGAAAGATGTTGTTAGTAATTAACAGTTCAGTGTATTTTCTCCTGAGAGCTGACCTCTCAGAGTTAAAAATGACAAAGAGACTAAAAGTTTTAAAAGATTAAGGTAGAAATCCTTATTTCACTAATAAGTGAGTTTCTTCTTGCAGGTCACTTGTGTCAGGAAATAGTTATCACTGAAGCAATTACATCTGTTATGAAATGTCACATTTTGGTAGATAATCTTGTATGTTCTGGCACTGAATGGTGCCTCCCGTTGTGTTTTCTGGGCTGGACATGGAGTGTCTTACTATCTCATATTTCCATAATGTTAAGCAATTAGTGTGATGCTGGAGACGGTTACACCATGATACAATCTCACATCAAAATATCAGCATAGAGTACCAAAACCAATGTAATGTTATGCATAGATCAAAACAATGAGATTATTGTTTGGATGATCTTCTCAAGAGAATGCAGGATCTGATCTTTATGGTTAGGGCCTAATTCTGCACCCATTCGGTGACAAAAGCTAGGTGCAGGGTGATTTTGGTCTGCGTGGGTGGTGTTTGCACAAGTCCATTGCTGATGAACTTGTAAAGGCCAGACTGGAACACTGTGAAGGGGGAAAGTGGTATTGATATGGAAATAAACAGGGCAATGATCTTATCTGAAGGTGAATTACTTGAGCTGTATTAAACTGTAG
Organism: Falco rusticolus; assembly: GCF_015220075.1. Classification (NCBI taxonomy): domain Eukaryota; kingdom Metazoa; phylum Chordata; class Aves; order Falconiformes; family Falconidae; genus Falco; species Falco rusticolus. The sequence continues at coordinate 41,175,994 of NC_051194.1, forward strand.
CTTCAATTGTCATGTTTCTGAGTAAGAAAATAGAACTTGTGGCTCCTCTAACTTTTAAATGTAACTTTGCAGTTTGCAGCAAGCGTAGCTGTACCATGTAGTGTTGGTGACATGCACAGTCTTCCCTTCTAGTGAGAAAGTGACTGTGATTGAACAGCCCACGTCACCTTGGCCTACTGTATTCAAACCCCAGTGGGCCATCGCCCAGCGTCTGGCCAGTCTGCGATCAGCGATGGACGGCAGGGGCCAGGGAGCTCCTGTGCTCACAGGAAACAGTAGTAACCTGAAATAGCCACCTCTGTATTGTTGCATGAACATCAAATAATCCCTTGCGATAACAGACGTACTGTTTGCTGACTTAATTATGCTACTGTAGCTCACTAGTAGTAATGTGCTTCATTTAACCCATCTCGTAGTATTTTAAACTACACATTAAACACACATTCATCCTGCACTAGGGGCCTGATCCAAAGCACGTGAAATATGTTTGAAAAATTCAGTCTACTTCAAGGACTTTTGGCTCAGGCCCTCTGTTTCTCTGAATGCTGTTGGTTTTTTGTTTTTTGTTTGCTTTTTGTTCAAGCTAGGAGTTGCACAAAGACAACCTGCATATCTCTCTGTATATATTAAATGCAGCTGTTGTCACATGTATAGTATTGTAATTGAAATACAGTGGCACTATTCTGTACTCATAATGTAGATGGTAGAACTTATGTAGAAAATGTTTACAAAACGAGATGAGAATTCTCATTTTATGGAAAGATAAACAGCCACAGAGAAAATAGATGGTGTAGGTAAGTGAATAAATTTCATACTCTTCTAGAACTGGAATGCAAATGTATGCTTAGTGGCTCTCTGCTCTATAGCCAGGTGTTATCCCTGTCCCCAAGTGCTCCTGAAAACTTTATCAGAGAGGAGAGCATAGAATTCATTTACAGACAACATAAGCATGTTAAAATACTAGTAGGATAGATAGTACTATGGATTTTTAAAGTGGGATTAGTTTAAAGAGAACTGCAAAGCACACTTGACATCTTGGAACCTGCAGCGTATCCTGCATATTTTGAAGGCTTTGTCAAAGAAAAAACCTCCCACAGTTGCTTCAGATGCCTTAAAGACTTAATTTTGATTTTAAATTACCTATTTGCAGTACTGTCCTCCCACACTGCCTCATCACGTTTTATATGTTAAAATACACAATTTAAAATGAAAAGCATGCTTTTAAAGCAGCTGTGGGGAAAGGAAAAACAATGGACGCAGAAGTTCACAGAGCCTTTGGTGCTGGTGATCTTGCAGAGCCCTGACAGTTGACCAGGCCGTTTGGCAGATTTGCACGCAAAGGCATTCTGGTAAAGAGAAAGAAAGAGGATACAGGGAGTTTGCATTTGAGAAATGGATCAGCCTGGAACTGTGCATAGCATCTGATCCCCACGTAGGGAAGTGTTAGGTATAAGGGGGTGGAACAGGACTGGCACATTCTCGGTATTACAAACTGTGCTCAGAAGTGTCAATAGAACAGGAGGAAAATAAGTGGAAAAACATGCTGTGGACAGTGGTTTAATTATGTCACATTACGTACTATATATGCATATGCACTTCACGGCAAATTATACTGTAGTAATAGCACTAGCTACTGAAATATGAACTGCTTCAAAGCATGCATTTACTAGATTCATTTGAACTAAAATTATCTGGCAAAGTAAAGCACAATTTCAATATGTCATAAAATTGATAATTAGGATTGGTATCTGATACATCTTTTATTATTAAGGAACAAATATTATTTTGTCTCTTCAGATGTAATTGTATGGAACCAGAACATCCTAGCAATAAAACCTTACAATACTGGCAGGACTACAATATATCTGCGTCCGATGTGCCATGGGGGAACCTAACTGTGTCAGTAAGTGGAATATTGGAACTTAATAGATAAAGGCATAAGCATAAATAATGTTGTCTATCCTACTGCAGCAAATATATTGAAAAAAATACCATTTTTTTCTGATCGTATCTGTTCAAATAAGGCATATAATATACTTAACTGAAAAAAGATTAACATAGACTTTGTAGCATTATCTCCTTTTGTAAGCATTTTGCAGCCTTTGGTAGTACACATTAAAGCAAGTATGGGTATTTTGTGCCCTGCTTTGGAAACTTCTTGACACCCTAGCACAAGAGTTTGACTGAGATTAAGTCTAAACATGTCAAATGACAATGGATTTGTCCTAAATTCTGCCAGACGGCAAAACCAAAATTCCCTCGTGTAGAAAGACTCAGAAATGTTTATTTCCCCTAAAACATTCCTACAGCTGTTGGGGCTATAAAGGGGAAAGGAAGGGGAGAATTTTGTAACTATTTCTCTTCAGTGACCGAATTTCTCTCTTGTGTAGACCTTCAGTGTTAAGTATGTCTTAGTTGTGTAATTTTCTTCTGGAGGATTGGGGAGCAAGCTACAAACAGTTTGGGGAGCTTGCATGGATATATAATTTGTTTCTAAACAGTACACTTTTCTGTGTTTAAAGGATTTATTACTTCAGGTTTGCCTTCCTTAAAGGAACACTTACAACTTGATTAAAATGCCACATCGAGATCAGGCTATCACTTTTTCTCACATTGCACAGTCAAAGACAACTGAGTGCAAAAGACACCAAACTGAAGGCATCCTTTAAAACTACAGCTGAATTAACCTCATTGTAGATGTAACCAGATGAAATGCTTAGAAGTCGATTGAGTGGACCACCTCTAGCAGATACTGTTTTTTCTTTCAAAGGCAGGAATGCAGAACTGGTGTCCTCCTACCATGAGTTAAGCTAGAGATGCCTTCCATGGCTGCTCTGTCTTGGTATCAAGGATTGCTCAACTCTGTTGGTGTGGCAACAGCAGAGAGAAAGTTGAGAACTGCTGGCCTGAGTGATTCCAGCAGTCCAGAATGAATATTCTCAAAACTGCAGCACACTCTAAGAGCATCTGTGCAGGGGCAGACTCCTCCTCTCACTTTCTCAGATCTCTGACAGTGTTTTTCAGAGTACATTTGCAGCCGAGGAGATTTAAAATAACAGATTTTGTTTTAACTATAAATGTAAAAGATCAGCTGCATTATATAAAACCCTTTAAAACTTCTGTGAAAGCTTATTACTGAAACTTGGGTTTACACGGGTAGCAGTATAACTGACCAACTTTTCCCATGAATGCCTACAGTTGTCAAAGAAATAACTGCAATTTTTCATACGTTCTTGTATTTAGTTCTTGCAAACATCATCAGGAAACTTCAATTCTCCTGTTCTAGAGAACTGCAGTAAAAGGTTAGACCTAGTTGTCTATACATATTTGGTCAGTCTCAGCCCACTGCCTTTTTTACTGCTCATTTCTTCCTGTTGTTTCATGTGTCTGATTTAAAAGTTTCAAGTTTCTGAAGATCTAGATTGGCGCTCTCTCTTTGAAACAACAGTAGGACCAACTTTTTTTTTTTTTTTCCCCTATCTAGGACCAAATCAATGTGAGCAAAGTGTTTATTCTGATGGTGACAAAATAATTTTCAGTAGGTGTATGATGAAAGTCATGCTTGTGCTGTACCAACATCAAGGTCTAGCTTAGGCCAGGACTAGTTCTCTGTTTGATGTCCCAGAATCTTGGGAATTTCCTGAAAAATTTTTTCCCCACCTGAAACCTATATTTCATGTCAAAGTGCATGATATTTATCCCAGATTTACTGCTATATCAGTATTAAAAGTTTCGCACTCCTTTGTGTCAGAGTCATCAAGTAGCAACTGGTTTTTTTCCAAGCCAGCTTTTGTTCAAAGCCAAAGTTTCTCATAACATGTCAAGCCACAGTATTGTGACGTAAGTCTGATGAGCTAATGACCCAGATCATTTGATACTAAAAGATCCTGATCTGGCAGGATATTGCTGCCTGGAATCTCTTGATTCTGAGTGCTATGTTTGTTTTTACTTAGTAAGTGTGGAGGGATTTGGGAAGGAGAAAGAAAGGACTGTGAGTCCAGAGCTCGCAGCTCACATTTTTAGAGCTGTTTATTTCTCTGCTTGTTACCTTGGAACACGATTGATTTTAGACAACTAAGGATGGTACTGGAGAATTACTAGTACTGGAGAATTACTAGACATGTTTTCTAGTATATGTGCATATTTGATCATATAGTATGTTGGGTAGAATTAATATTATGGATTTTGAATTTTGGTGCATTTTAGCTGATCACTTTTTTTAAGAAAAAGATAATTTGTGGAATGTGCTGCCCCCATGTGGTATTAAATGTGTTGGTCTCCTTTTAGGCTAATAGTGTACATTCTAAGTAGCTTTTTCTTGAATTGCTTGGCTGCGAAGGTAAAACAAAAAATCAGTTACTGAGAATGCACCAGGAGCAGCCTTTCTCTTGGTAGCTTTTGAACCTCACTTTCCTCTCTTCGAAGGAATTAGAAGTGCAAATCTGTGTTTGTAAACAGAAAGTAAGTATGTTTACTTGTTCAGTTTGAAATAAATTTGGTTTTATATTAATGCCTTTATGGTATGTCTTAGCGACTTCATAATTTAATACGGGTTAAAAAAGAGATTGTTTTGAGGGTTTGAGAGTTTTGCATGCAGACTAGATACAAATATTAGGAGTTTTAATTTTTAAAAGAATGAATATAGAAAAATGATTTTACTATTTCTAGTAATACAATCTGCTTGCAATTTAAGGAAGCAATTTGAAAGAAAATATGTGTAAGCATAGATATTTTTTAGAACACTACTACTTTGCTCTCCCTGATAGGAATGTAAAAAGTTCCATGGAGAGTTTGTTGGACGAGCCTGCGGTCATCACGGCCCTTATGTTCCCGACGTCCTCTTCTGGTCTGTCATCTTATTCTTTTCTACAGTAACGCTGTCATCCACACTGAAGCAGTTCAAAACTAGTCGATACTTCCCAACAAAGGTGTGTGCTGTTTTTTTAAGTCAGAAGTTGTCATTAGTCATGTGTAAGCATGAATCCCATCTGCCTTGCAAATTTAATTAACTGCTGGTGAAGTGGACACTGCATCTTTTCTCTGTTAGAAAATTGTATCAGAATAAGCATGATTTTAGCTGTAAGCACAAAGTGGCTTGAAACAGTGAAGAAAAAAGAAATCCTAAGTCATACATGAATGTTTTATTTAAAATTTTTGTTTCAATAATTGCAGGTACGATCTGTTGTCAGCGATTTTGCTGTCTTTCTCACTATTTTGTCCATGGTCTTAATTGACTATGCCATTGGGATTCCATCACCAAAACTTCAGGTTCCAAATGCTTTTAAGGTAATTTGATAAGTTGTACTGCCTTATTATTTTGACAAAGTAGGTGCTATAGTGGGTTTATTATTTTTTTTATCATCAGGAAATAGTGATAGTATTCTGAATTTTTCATGCTCACCAAGTACAACCTCTGATTAGTGGCCCATGTAAGTGAGCCTCTCCCGTCAGGCTCTTTCATGCTTCCTAATGTCTTCTGTGTGAGGATGAACACAGCTCCAATTACCCAAATCCTAGACTAATGTAATGTTCTGGGGGGCTCCTTCCAAATTCTGGGCTCATTGTATCAAATACAGCCAAGTCTGTAATATCCCAGATGATTTTATTATATGTAATTTCTCTTTCTGCTATCATAGGAAGTTCTAGCATTTTTCTGTGCTCTTACATAGATTGATTTTAAAGGAAAACATAATCTAGTAATGTTTTCTTATGTATTCTTGTACAGTTGAACTGTAAATAATCCTTAGAGTTCTGACTGGTTATGCATGACTTTTTATAGCCCACCAGAGATGATCGTGGCTGGTTTATTACTCCTTTGGGGCCAAATCCTTGGTGGACAGTGATAGCTGCTGTAATTCCAGCCCTGCTTTGTACTATCCTTATCTTTATGGACCAGCAGATCACGGCTGTCATTATCAATAGGAAAGAACACAAACTAAAGGTATTCCATCAAAAGTTACATTTTTACTGTCTTTTTCTGCTTCATCTACTAGAGTATGCTGGTTTATTACACCTTATGTAGCACCCCTTTAAATTGTTATGCTTTTCCTCTACTAGTCTGTGGAGTATCTGAGCCCTGTGTCAGTCATTTGCTGCCTTGCAGAAGTCTTTATGAATGTAATTTGGAACAGAGATTCTGAATCAAGAAAATGCTTATTCTCTATGCTTTATTAGAAGTATGATACCCATTCACTTAAATAAAAAAATCTGGAAGTTAACAATTACCTTAAGTACCGTAATATTAATTGCCTCTTCAGATACTGACAGTGTTGTTCTACTGGACTGGATTTTTTGATTTTGCAAAACTATTCAGAGGTTACCGTGTATTTAAGATTGTTTTTTCCTCTCTTGATCCTTCTCTGTGGTTCTACACATTTTTCTTTTTAATGCCCTTCCTATCTTGAAGAAGGGAACAGAATAAAACTGAGCTTTAGAGGCACAATGGGTTCCTAAAACAACATAGGACAACATCCTGCTCTGCTCTCTAACACTTTAGTTGCCTACAGATGGAGAGAGAAAAAGGGACATCACCCCTCTGAAAAACTGTTGGGCAAAATCTAGCAGCAGGTTTCTGTACATGTATATGCAGCGAGCTTAGGCTTTTTTTGACATACTTTTAATAAGCAGCAATCCAATCCCAAGTCACTTTAGCAAATGCATTTACAACCTTCACTTTGCACTGCCTCTTCTTGGATGATTGTGACATTTGATATGTTCTTTTTTTGCCCTCTTTGTCAGCCTGGCTCTTCATGTCAATCCATAGCATTGCATGTGGTTAACTTGACAGATGCAGGAATTTGCTGCCAAGCTTTGGAATGTGTTTTTTCAGCACTGGCATCTGGGAGTCAGATGGTCCTCCTGGCTGCCCCCTTGTCTTGCTGCATTTTAGTTTTGCTGGGGTCTGGTGTAGCATCACCTGTTGCTATGCTTCCTTTTCTTCCCATATGTCAGGTTCCTCAGATCATGTATGAATGTGAGGAAATGCTCTCGGATTCTGTATGCATTAGCAGATACATTCCTCATAAATGTGTCAGAAGGTAAAAAAAGGTGTCTCTGTTAAGATTTAGAATTAAACTCTTTCTCTGAGTGCATTGTGCATGTAACTAATATCTGTGTTTAACACATCTCTGAGTTTGTCAAGATGTGCCTTGGAGATAAGACTCAAGCACTTTTGGGGAGTGAGGGAAGGTTGCTAGAGTCGATTCTTTCAGTTTTCTTGACTTTATATGAATTCCCCTTTTTAAATAATGTAAGCAAATAAGATGGCATTTTCATTTTGATATGTGGCTTACATTTTCATAAACCCAGACGCTTCCCATTTTAGAAGTAAAAGTTGTCTTCAGAAAGAAATGATTTGTTTGCTTCCAACTCGTTTTCCCCTCTTTTTTTATACTTCCCATAGCAAATTCTGAATAGTGCACATTTCAGCTTTTGGCAGTCTCTGTAGCAAACCCTTCCAAGTTTAGTTTAGTTACTTTTTTTATGTCAAAAGGCATTTGCATGGGTTTACAGGCAAAATTACAGTTCAACATATTCACATTGTTTGCATGAGCATCACTGTTTCATCAGACCGTGACAGTGGATTTGTTGTTGTATTGCAAAATTTTGTGGAGATGACTAATTACCTGACTTTTTAAAGGAAAATAGCTTGAGCCCCTGCTTGCAGCTGCACAGTGATCCTGGATACTTTCCAAAAATTGAAAAGAAATTTCCCTCTCAGCTATGGTAACAGATATCTATATGACCACAATTGATACAGAACATTGGGCGTTTCCAAACACAGGTTGTATTTGCAGGTTTTTACATATATCTTGAGATTTTACCAGGGAGTTTTCTCAACTACTACAAAAGCAAAGAACATCCTCCTGTAGGTAAATTTACAGGGTATTTGACTACTACAGAGATGATCCAGACCCAAAGGTTTTGTACTGACTGTTCATATAATTTTTTTTCTGATACTGCTTTTAAGTATTGAATAGGGAAACCAGTAAAACAGTACATGATGATGAATATTATAGTTTAATGTATAACTTAATTATAATTTAATTTCTATTAATCTATAGGCCTCTGTTCTAAGACGAAAGTATGTTAGTGAAAATTTAACCATCCATAAAAATTTTACAAGGATTGATGTGGTTTTATGGCCGTTTATAGCATAAACTGACTTTGCAAATGTTAACTTAAAAATTTTTGTGTAGGAAAGAATCAAAATACATATTTTTCTGCCTCCTGTGTAAGGATGGATGGAGTGTCTATTAAGATTAGTGCAGCGGAAAGCTGGCACTGCAGCTGGATGTTCTGCTTACTGTTATCCACAGAAGAGATTTAGTTAAAACAGAAAATGTGTGTAGTTTCCAATGTCCTACTAGTATCTCTAAAAGTAAAAAAAGATATTTGGTGCCCATTTTAAAGTAGATTTATGATACATACACTTAACTCATAACTGGAATGAGTCTAAGCAAGAAGTGAAGCATTTCTTGTGAACTAGGAGGAATTCCCCTTAGATAACCAGTTTGCCATCACTGCTGACCCAACCTATGTGTAACACATAGGAGAAAGCTATTTTTTGCTACAAGTCCTTTTTTTAAAAGGATTTTTTTTTTTTAAAAAAAGTCTCTAATGGTTCATTAGGAATGCCTGCCAGGAGCGTTCTCCTTAATTCAGATGCCATTTTGTATCTTCTTGCTGTCATTACTTTCTTTAACAGAAAGGATGCGGATACCATCTCGACCTACTCATGGTGGCAGTCATGCTTGGAGTGTGCTCTATCATGGGATTGCCGTGGTTTGTTGCAGCCACTGTCCTCTCCATTTCACACGTGAATAGCTTAAAACTGGAATCTGAGTGTTCCGCTCCCGGGGAGCAGCCAAAATTTCTTGGAATCCGGGAGCAGAGAGTCACGGGGCTCATGATTTTTATCCTTATGGGCTCATCCGTCTTTTTGACAAGTATCCTGAAGGTAATTTGGGGAAGTAAGGAAAAGCTAAATACTGCACTGCACCGAACATTTCACTGTTGTTACTGTATTATTTAATGAGTGCCCTTTCCAGGCACGTTACTAACTAGCATAATGTTACACAATGATAATCTAAAGCAGAATTCTAATTTTGCATAATAAAATTGCTAGGGATATCTAATATTTTTAAAACAAAAACCTTCTAATGGAGATCTGGCCTGACTGAAGTCAAAGGGTATTCTGTCATTGGCCTGTAGTATATGAAGATTGACCCTTTGTCTACAATTTGGGCCCAAAGCAAATTATTATGAAATAGTCTTGCTAAATTACACCTGTAAGTAAATCTATTGAGAAAATTTAAAAACATTTTGTGATTTCTGTGTTATTTAAAAATATTTTCACAGTGGCTGGAGAAGTTCTATGGTTCCTTTCTTGGAAATGAACATGAAGATACTCTCATGCTCCCTGCATACTTACGACAGCTCACCAGTGTCCTGAAACTGGGTGTCCAGTTATATGCATTATTAATACCATCTATAGACATAATACTTACTCTTTTTAAGAATTATCTGGCCTCTGTGAAATCAATGAGAGTTTTGCCACTAGCTTCAGTAGGATAAGAATATAGATTTCATTCACAGTGAAGGCAATAAGCCCTTAGAACTTGTACTTCCCAGTAGTATTGTATTATGCATAATACATATACCATAAAACCTTCACTTTATGTCATGGTTTAGCCCAACTGGCAACTGAGCACCACACAGCTGCTTGCTCACTCCCCCCAGCTGGGATGGCAGAGAGAATCAGAAGAGTAAAAGCGAGAAAACTCATGGGCTGAGATAAAGACAGTTTAATAGGTAATTAATAGCTGCACAGGCAAGCAAAGCAAAACAAGGAATTCATTCGCTACTTCCCACCGGCAGGCAGATGTTCAGCCACCTCCAGGAAAGCAGGGCTCTGTCATGCATGACAGTTACTGGGGAGGACACATGCCATCACTCCGAACGTCCCCCCCTTCCCTCTTCCCCCAGCTTTATATGCTGAACATGACATCACATGGTATGGAATATCCCTTTGGTCAGTCGGGGTCAGCTGTCCCGGCTGTGTCCCCTCCCAGCTTCTTGTGCACCCCCAGCCTGCTTGCCTGGTGGGGTGGGGTGAGGAGCAGATAAAGGCCTTGGCTCTGTGTAAGTGCTGCTCAGCAGAAACTAAAACATCCCTGTATTATCAACACCGTTTCCAGCACAAATCCAAATCATAGCCCCATGCTAGTAAAAAGGAAGAAAATTAACTCTACCCCAGCCAAAACCAGCATGGTTTGAAAACACACAGAACACGCGTTTTGTGTATTTGGTATTTAGAATAGGTATTTATCTATGGAAATATCCTTTACCTACACACTGTATACTGGGAGCCTGAACATTTAAAATAGTGTCTTACAAAATAATTCCATAAAAGTAATTCACCCGTTTTTAAATGCTTACAGAACAGAACATTTCTTTTAGCAGTATGAAGTATTTTGTGTATGTCTTGAACATTTCTCTGAGGATTATAGCTTTACTATTCAGATGCTCTCCTGAACATTCTTTCAAGTAAAGAATTTAAGTATATATCAAACACTTTCATTTTTCATGTAGTTCTGTTAATTTTATTAATAGTGAATAAAGTATATTGTAATAACTGGCAATGTTTTTGTGAGGAAAACAAAATTGTAGAGCCAGATTCTTCTTTTGCTTTATACTCTGAGTAAATTATTAATTTGTAATTGAGTGACTCTGAATTTACAACTTGTCTGATTAATGCAGGCATATGGCACTTTGAATTTCAACTGTTTAGAATGTCTTTCTAGAAGCATTTAAAATTGTTAAATGGTATTTAATATGCTCTTCCCTTTCTCTGCTTGTTTGTGCAGTTTATTCCAATGCCAGTACTTTATGGAGTATTTCTTTACATGGGTGCTTCATCTCTAAAGGGAATTCAGGTAAAATGGATTTATGAAGTGTGTTAATGATGATGCTTTCTATAAAACGTGTAGCTATTCTTATTATATTATCTTTTGTGTATAATCTTAAAGGAATGTTGGCAACCTTACATTCTTGAAAGTGACTGGCTTAAAAATGAAAATGGATTCTGTCTAAATCGAGTATTCCCTTTAGGTAATGTGCTCCAATTTTTTATTTTTTAGGTGCCGATTTTTCTGGTCTCCCTTGTTAACAAGGGAATTTTGGCTGAGCCTAAAAACTGAGTAACAACTAGCAGGAGCTCTTCCCTCTCCCCTGCCTCCCCATTCACTTGTTTGCCTGCTGCCTTTTTAGCTTCCAAATTAGTGCCTTTGTAGTGGTAAGGTTGATCTTGAACTTTGCCTATATGAGGCTGTTGGCTAACATGCCCTAAAATTAACGAAGATGAGATGTAAAGATACTTCCTGTGCAAATAAATGCCCCAGGCAGGGAAGTGGAACTGCTGGGAAGTCACATGCTACTTCATTTCTGGCCTGAGGGATGAAGGGCATGTCTAGTGGAAGGGCAGCACCCCTGCAGTGGCCTGCAATAGGAGCCCCCAGCGGAAGCCAGGCGCTCCAGCGTTCAGGTCAGGTTGGTAACGATACCCCGTGTACCAGTTCTGCTGGATGACTGCAATGTTAAATGGCATGGTGTCAAATCTTATAGCCCATCTGACACAAACGCTCAGATTTTCAAGCGTGCCTTTGTTATTGATAGTTGAGGTATTGATACATCTTCCAACACAGCTGGGAAAGAACAACCACATGATGAAAATGTGAATTACACTGCACAAAAGGTTGTGAAAGAGCAAAGAAAATGCCTGATTGTTTCTTTCATTATGTTTAAATTTTTGATTGTGAGTTAAAAATGTTGTGGGGTTTTTTTACCTCTATTATGTATAGGCAAAGCTGGCAACATCTCTTATTTTTTGACTGATGTTTTCTATTAAGAGACTCATAATTCTGCCTAACTCTTACCATTTGGGTTGATATTCTCAGAAGTGTAGTTTGTCTTTTACTGAGGTTTAGATAATTTCAACTTAATATGGTTCAGCTGTTTCTTAGAACGAGGGTATGAGAAAGTACACTATTGAGGAGTGTTTTTAAGGCATGCTAAAATCTGGCTATCTTGACTTGGAAAAGTGATAGCATCCCCCTCCCTTCCTCCCTCCCCCAAGCTGGGACAAGGAATTGAGATTTGATAAGATGGCTTTTGTGGGAGGATGTGCTTTTTGCTGTTTCTGTGAAAAAGAAAACTGCTCAAATCTGGCCAAATTATAAGCCTTTAAAAAAATGCAGTTTGCACATGCTCAATAAAAATTCCTGAAACTTGAAATTCCTGAAGACTGTGTGAATATAGCATGGCTCATCCATGCAGGGAGAAATGGTGCATCACCATCATCACTGTGCCATAGCAGCTTACGCAATGTCTCAGGTCAGTATGTGCCCAAACAGGTCTGAAAAACAAAAACCTCTCAGGTACATTCCGAATGGTATGGCAGTTGGCTTTCTGGCATTCTTTGTGGAGTTTTTGGTTCCTTTAGTTTTGGGTTTGTTTTGCTTTTGTTTTTGCTTTTGTTTTTGCTTTTGTTTTGCTTTTGTTTTGCTTTTGTTTTGCTTTTGTTTTGCTTTTGTTTTGCTTTTGTTTTGCTTTTGTTTTGCTTTTGTTTTGCTTTTGTTTTGCTTTTGTTTTGCTTTTGTTTTGCTTTTGTTTTGCTTTTGTTTTGCTTTTGTTTTGCTTTTGTTTTGCTTTTGTTTTGCTTTTGTTTTGCTTTTGTTTTGCTTTTGTTTTGCTTTTGTTTTGCTTTTGTTTTGCTTTTGTTTTGCTGTTCCTGCTTTTGTGAAGAAAGCGCAATAGGGAAAAGAAAACAGCCTGGGATAAAGTGTCTGGTGAAGTAAACTGGGGAAGAAAAAAGGAAAAAAAGAAGTGTTTCATCCTCATCCACAGGAGATAAAACTGAAGAGATCGCTCCATGATCAGCTTTTTGTGTGCTAAAGGAAGCATAGCTCAGTTGTTGAAAAACAAAGCTCAGAGTGTATCAGAGAGGCAGTGTAATAGTGCACGTGCCCGATAGGCTCAACCGGCTTCCATTCAGGTTGATTCATGGTTGATTCACATCTGCTTTGAAGTCTTACTTTGAAGCCTGGCTTCACCAAACTTCAAGAGTTCTTCACTTGAATCTTAGCAGTGCTATTTTAAAGTAACTATTTTCTTTGTGTGTAACATATTAAGCAGTTACAAGCAGAATGTTTCCAGGAGTATGACTATACAGAATGTAATTTAGCATCTCGGCACATCTGCAATAGAAATACCTAGGGAGACAAATCTGTATTAAAATTGAAAGGAACATAAGAAGTATGACTAACCAAATAATTAAACTTGACTTAATAGGATTTTCATTCTTAATCTGGTGGCTCAACCAGAGATCAGATGAGTCCTTTACCACTGTTGGACTAGTATAGGCTCGTGGTTCTAACCCAGGTAGTCTTTTTCTGTGCTCCTGAACTTCTGCAGTTTTTGCCTTTAGAATAACAAGTCAGATTCTTAGGATATTCAGGATCTCTTAGGCAGTGCGTGAATGTCAGCATAGATGAACCTACAGCTCATTTTGATGCAAACTTTTTAAAATTCCTCTTTCAGCTTTTTGACAGGATAAAGTTATTCTGGATGCCTGCAAAGCATCAGCCAGATTTTATTTATCTGAGGCATGTTCCTCTTAGAAAGGTCCATCTCTTCACTGTAATTCAGCTGAGTTGTCTTGTGCTTCTGTGGATTATAAAGGTTTCAAGAGCTGCCATTGTCTTTCCTATGATGGTATGAATTTTTTTTTTATTTCCTCTAAAATTTAATCTCTTTTCACTTGTGGATAATTATTACTGAAGGAAAAAAAATAATTGTGGGCAGGTAGTTACAATATAGCTTTGATTCAGTGTTCAAGGACAATTCATACTATATTAAGTAAGGAAAAATTTTACATAGACCTCTGGTTTGAGTCTAGGTTGCATTCTGTTTATATGTGTGGATAGCCCAATTGTATATTGTCTTAGGGAAAATTCTTTAAAAAATATTAAAATAAATATTTTATGTTTTTATTTAAGGAGTAGTGCATAATCCTTTTACAGAAAGAACATTCATTCATTAAGGAAGATTTTTCATTGTACTGAGGAGCTTGACTGATCTGTGTCTTGCTGGAAATAAAAGAAGAATCTGTTCTGCTGCTTAAGTGATCTCACTCATTATTTCACTACCTGAAAAGATACCTCAGTGATTGTTAAATGCTTCAAGCTGTACTTATCTGGACAAAGGAAAACCGGCTGTTGGCCTACCCAAATTAAAGGCTAAAGTTCTAGCTTTAAACTGTAGTCACTTTTGATTCCTCTACAAGCATATTTGTCAGTTTTACTTGCTTCAATTAATTAAGCAGAAAATAACTTCCTGAATTAATTGAATTTATATCTTTACAGGTTCTAGCTTTGGTATTTGTCCGAAAACTCATGGATTTCTTTTTTACTAAGCGGGAGCTCAGCTGGTTAGATGATTTGATGCCTGAGAGCAAGAAAAAGAAACTGGAAGATGCTGAGAAAGAGGTGGGTCATGGTTTCAGGGGTTTTTTTGGTGTGTAGCACTTTATCAGTTTTTCCTTTAGACATTTAGAGAAAATTCTGTAAACAAGGCATATTCCATGCAACAGACAGCCTTGTTAACAGTATGCAAAGTGTAATATTGTTGTATTTTATGTAAGTCCTTTTAAGGTTACGAATTTAATAGGCTTGGGGGGAATGTCTATGAAGATTCTTATGCTGTCATACTGTCATGTAACATAGTATCTGCAGTGCTCTTGGGGATTGTTCCAGAGACCCACTCAGATGGTGATGATGTGCAGGGATGAGCCTGTCTGTAGGAAGGCCCACAGATGCCGGGGGCACTTTGATGCTGCGTTGGGCCTGGTCTCATCCCTGCTGGAGATGCTGAAGAGAGCAGTGCAGAATTTAAGGGGCATGGCATGTCCCAGCTATATATGAGCCATACATGGGTCACATGCCATCACCCTGTGCCCTCTCCGCTCAGCAGTGTCCTAAACCTGTGCAGTATCCCTATTACACACTGGGCTGGCATTTTCCTTCTGCTACTGCAGAAACAATTTACTTCCACTTTCTAATGAGAAGGTCAGTGACACTGCTCACCCCTGTTAACCAAATCCTCAGACTTCTACTTACAGCCTGTGGCATTACCACCCAGTTGATTGTTTTGGATCTGGGTTCCTTGTCTCCTTTCAAAGAACATGCATTTCAGATCATTTCTAATAAACTTGATACAGGACAGATTCTTACACATTTCCACTCAAAACGTTCCTGTATTTTGACAGCGAAACACTGATCTTTCTGATTGTAGCTTTCTAACCAGTTTTGCATCTATTTGATAGTGGTTTTATCCAATCTCTGCTTCATGAATTGCTTGTTGAATTACATATAAAACTGTGGGAATACAAAGTAACTTTATGTGTAAGGGACTGAGGTCTTTGTCCTTTGTCCCTGGTATCAGCCACCTGATCAGTGTCAGGTGTTATGGAACCTCAGCACTGGGCCCAAATAAATGAGGGACAAGTCTTGACGGAGAAACACTAACTGCAGGAGCAGTAGGTAGCATATGTTGGTGCCGGGTTATTTTCAATGGCAGTTGTGTGCCCTCCATCAGCACTTTTGAATAGTAGTGTGGTGTGAGGCTGTGGCGGCACTGGGAGGTGAAGGTGCAGGTAATGCCATGTGGGTTTGGTAGGCTGTGGTCACTTTTAGGCAGGAGTGCTCTGAGACAGTTGTGCATATGACCTTTAAGATGCCCTGAAGACCTTTGCAGAAAAGTCCAGGACCTGTGAGACATAACCTTTTGGTGGTACAAGGGTACTGCAAAAACTAGGAAATGTGAATGGATAAATCAGCAATTTATCCTTGGGGATGCCCTGAGATGCAATCTGAGACCAGTGAAATGGTGTGTGTGAGGATTCTCATTGGTAAGTCTATTTGCAGAAGTAGGACATGAGCTAACAATTTGAACATGTAACTATGAAAACTAGATTTCTCTGTCTTTAGGATTCATATGTGACCTTTGACAACTCACTGCCTCGTCTGTAACCTGGAGAACTGTAACTTTGCTTTCCTTGACACGTTCAACTTATTTCATAGAATAAGTTTGGGGGAAAAGGTTTTACCTAGGTGATAAATATCATGGTGATTATTTTCTATTTATTATGTGCCTGTAAAACTACCAGGCTGAAATCAAAATACGTGAGTCATTGTTTTTCCCCTTGAATCAAAGCAGACAACTGGAGAGTCATTTCAGCACAGTATCTGTTGTCATCACAACTCAGAGTAACCAAAAGTAACCAAGGTAGCTCTCTTCTTGTGGGTCTGGTTATTGGAAAGAATTCCTTGTTATCCTTATGTTTTGGTTATATGTCACTTTCCTTCCCATGCTTGATAGGATGGCATCAGAAAACAAAAATGGGAAAATCTACTGGTGTTACCTTATTTCATTCACTGTCTGTTTTGAGAGGTTATTTTTACATATTTTGGCATTTCTAAATATTTGGAGCTATTATTAAAACTGTTCAACTGTCAAAAACTTATGAAGCTGTGAAGCCTGGAAATGACAAAATTAACTAGTAATAAAACTTCTGACATGTAGCCTGAGGAATTAATTGGAGAGTTGCTATCACACGGCTTTTAAAAATAGAAGTATTCTACCCACAAGAATATTCAGAAATACAGTTGACAAGATCTGAAACTTATTTGATTGGATCCTAATTTCATCACTTAAGTTGTTTTTATATTTTTAGGCCATGTTTTTCCAAGGCTTTGTACATTTATAGCAGATATTATATATGCCTTCTCCTCACAGACCTCTTTTGGAAGCCACTTTGATGTTAATCAATTAAGTCTTTCTGAGACTGGAATGAACAAAGTGACTTCACCCAATTGGAGGAAAAAATGTTGTGACTTTTAAAATAGTTGTAATAGTAAAACATTTAAGAAGCAAATTGCTGTGCAGAGAGGATTCAAATTCTACTGTTTTGGAAAATTGTACTGGCTCTTCTAGCTAGTACCATCTCACCAGTGTGTGTGATGCATATGGGGTTTTGGTTCACCTGCCAGAAAATGGTAAGCCCTCTTTTTGGGAGAGCCAGCTCACACTTTCAAACAGGCACCAGGGTAAACTGTTACAAAGCCATCTAATAAAGGGAGGAAAGATGTGGAGGTCTTGGTGTGCCCGTTACGCTCACATACGCACAGTGCATCAGTTTAGGGCAGGATTTGATGGTTACATTCATGTGAAGGCATGTTAACCTCCTGGCTGTGGCTTTCCTTACCTAACAGGGGTGTGAACCTTGAGAATCCTCCTGCGGAGCCTTGCAATGATGTCTGAAAGACAGAGACTTGTTTTTCTTTGTTCAAGCAGGACATGGTGCTCGAGGGGTGTTGTTTCATTCTCCCCTCCCCTTAAGATAGAATTTCAAAATTTGTAACTATTTCACAAGAAGATTTTTGATAGATATATCTCTTAGTTCACTTCCTGCTACTCTCAAAAGGTGTTTCCCTGTTCAAGCTAAAACTAATTTTGGTGTCTTGTTTCCCTACCTTTCACTGCAATAAAACTTTATCAGTATTAAAAGTATATGTGCAAACTTAAATTTTACTTCTTTAGTTTTTGGGTATTAACATTGCAATATATATATCCTGTTATGCATGATATTTTAAATTCACCATACAGCTGCTCACTCAGTGTTACTAATTTTACGTCTTTATTGTTACAGGTGTCTCCTTTATTTGACACTGAAAAATACCATTAAGTGAAGATACTTCTTTTAAAATAGAAGGTTTTAAATGTTAAATTAAAAGAGTTGAAAAGTATCTTCAGAAATTCAAATAAATACTTAAAGAAAATGGAAAGAGGACCAAAGCACATAAATTTCACTTTTCACAACACCATATCCTGTCTCATGTCTAAATGCTTTCCTTCTAGGAAGAACAAAGTATGTTAGCAATGGAAGAGGAAGGGACTGTTCAGTTACCACTAGAAGGACATTACAGGTAAAATATACCTTTCCTCTTTTAGGTGAGTTGCAATTAAACAAATACACATGCCACAATATTTATTCTTAATGCTTGGAGGATGTTTGGTAGTAGGGTACAGATAGATGAACTGAACCATATACTGCAGCATTTAACAAGCTCAGCCCTTTTCTAGTTTTTTGATGTGATCTCACAGCCGATAGGAAAAGGACACCCAAGGGACAAGCTGAAGTTTTCCCTTGGGCAAGCCTGCAGGATCAGGCTGTTCATAATGAACCTTTGCTTCTGACATGCACAGTGCAAAAGGAAGACGTAGAGCAGGTCAAATCCTTCACCCCAATGCTAGCAGGGACCCAAGAAAGGTTTTGAACACACCCCAGGAAAACTAGATTCTTACAGTATTACATTTTAAAACATTCTGATTAAGATCCTATCTGTGTGACATAGTAAGTGGATCAGAAGCTGTCCAGGGTAGGTGAGGCATAATGCAGGGCTGGCACGACTTAAAAACCCCATGTAAACCTATGTTTATAGATAGTAATAATGCATGTGGCCGGCCCATAAGGACTTACTTTCATTTACAGTTTTCAGAAAGGAAGTTCTTAATCAAGATTTGACATACCTGGTGATAGTATTAATTTGAGTTCATAGGAACACTATCTTAGAGTGGCATCCTTATATTTTTAACATGGTTACCCTTATGTCTCCTAAGGCAAGTAACTGTCTCTGAAAAATCCCAAGCCTATTTCTTATTTTGATTCATCACACTTCTAATGGTCTGTTCTTTTCATCTTCTGTCCATACCTTTTTTGTTCTATTTTATATTAGCAATACTTAGCTTAATTTATCTTGAGGTATGATCTCTATTATCTATAGCGTGTTTACTTAAGTAGAGTTGTGTGGATAATATCTGACCTCCTGTACTGTAAGAGTCACAGTCCTACAGCTAAAAAGAAGAGTCAAGACATTGGTTGATAAAGCGGTGCCCCAAAACACTCTGAAAAACAAGTTTACTGAGGGCTTGCTGAATGTCAAGCCATATGTAAACCATGAGGTCAGGAATAATGTATAGGCAGGCCCTTAAAACTTTTAAGACTTTATTTTTCTTAAGTGTATGAATACATATTTGGAGCAGTCCAGGCAAAGCAAAGGGCATAATGGCTACAAAATGCTGCTTAAAGCTACCGATTAGCTTGTTTAATTGGGGTGTTTTTATTAGAACTCTTAAATCTTTGACTTTGTCAAGGCTTTGATTGCCTTTTAAAATTGTTTTAAAAGCAGGTGGAGTTTCAGAGCATTAAGCACCCTGAGAACTGTTAGAGCTCTTAGGACTCTTGTTTAGTCCAATGATGTCACTGGCATGTTGTGAGATCTTGGGCGATACTTAAGTTCACAGTTCCTCATTTTTCTCTGTCTGTTAGTTGGAAGTGACACAATATATTTTATTGATGTTACTCTGATTAATTGCTGTTGGAGGAGGAAAATACTAAAGTGCTAAGACATTTTAAGAGACTAACATTTCTTAACATTGCACTTACTTATTGTCATCATATCCATTTTCATGGACTTTTGTAGAGTTAATAAGTGACAAAGACTGATCGCTCATTGTTTTACTGCGCATTTACTTTTATTCTTGCCTAGAGATGACCCATCTGTGATAAACATTTCTGATGAAATGGCAAAAACTGCTGTGTGGAAGACATTGTTGATATCCTCAGACAATGCAAAAGATAAGGAGTCAAGCTTTCCTTCTAAAAGGTTTGAATTCTTTTATATACTTTATATATTGGTGTTGTCAAACCAGTATTGGAATATTTTGCTAAGGATTACAAAGATTTCTAACATCTTGCAGTTTTATTTCTTGAAATTTCCTTTTATTTATGTCCAGTCACAGTATTTGGAGCTCAAAACACAAATTCAGAAAAAAAAACCCCACTGCAAATATTTGCATGCTAGTTAGCTGTGCTACCATGGAAAGTAAAGTTCAGCATGCCTGATGCTTGTGTAATGAACCACCACCCTACCCCTGGATATTGCACAACAGCTGTTGTGTTTGTTCTGCTTGCTTTTGTTCTTTCCTCTTGAAAAAGAAGTAGTCATCACTACTCTGGAAATACCTATATGAAGAACCCAGTACTCTGAATGCAATCTACTAATATTTGGAGTGAATATAATTTTCAGATTGCATCACTTCTTTTCATTTTTCTGTCTACTTCACTTGTACTCAAAACAGTTAAATACTTCTAAATTTTAGTCCAGACAAATGTAAAATGAAGCAACAAAGTTTTATGTGTGCTAAAGAGTTGTTATGGGAATAAGAAAATGTTAAATACAAGCACAGTGTGATTGCAAGAGGAATTTTCCTGTTTCCATAAATTTTAAATTTAACTATTTTCAACTTAATTGTTTCATATCACATTCTGTCATAAGCTCCTCTTCCCCAATCACTCTAGAACCTGATTCCCCAAAGGTAAGACCCTGTCCCTCAATTTTTCCCTTGATTGTATCTTCCAATTCAAAGTGGTGCCACCTAGGAACCCAAATGACTTGACTCTGCGTAGTCTTTTGGGAAACAATGAAAAAATTGCAGTAGGGAATAAAATCCTTAGTATTAAAATTTGGAATTTATTGTGTATTAAAAATAGAAATTGTAGATGTAGTATATATAAATGTTAAACTGAATTTATTCCTAGAATTCTTTTTCATTAATTCTTTGACATTTTCAAAACCTAAAATTATATTCTGCCCATTTCTAAATCTAGTTTTATAACGAGCTCCATGTTTGAAACAGCTAGTTGTTGTTTTATGGTGAAAAGATGCAGTTAGAGAAAAAATGTAGTGAAATACATTTTTTTATTTTATCCCCTCAAAATGGCATGCTGCCTTTCAGTGCTGTTTCTTTCCCTAAACAGCATAAACAAGATGAACAGCTCATGACCAGAGAATCTTCATTTCAGACACCCATGGAGCAGCCCACTAATGTGATCACTTTAATGCTATTTCACTGACAGTCAAAATAGCAGTGTAGTTCTTATTTGCCTTCCACCTACACATGGGCTGAAAGTGTCACTGTCATAGTGAAATCAGTGTGGTGCATGGCAGAAGGATGTACAGTCGGGTTTTCTTACCTTATGTGCCTACTGCTGTCCAGCCTGTGAAAGCCTGGAGAAAGAGAAGCAGCAGATATGGTACATTCACAGCCACTGCATACGGGGTGTGCAGTAGTTCCATTTTTCTGATGGATTGTTGCTTTCTTAATCGTATGACAGATTATGCTAATGTTACTGTTTAACCTGAAATTTTCAAAGATCCATTGAGCAAAGAGCATCCGCATAGACTGTGGCTCAGACAGCATTGGTAAAAGATGATTCTGCCTTTCCCCTGCAGTAAAATAGAAACGCATTTTCTGAGAAGGTCATTTTCAATCTGTTCTTGTATCTTTGCTCATGAAAACAAAAACTCTGGCAAAAGGCACTAAGGGATCACGGGTTTTACCAATTCAGGTAGGAGGTGTCCTGTTGTAAAGGAACAACTCCTTAAAGAATCTGAAATTGTGCTTTTTCATGTGCTTTAGCTTGTCTCAGTTTCTCAGACAGAAGTAGATTCAAAGAACTTTAAACCTGGAAGGCTTGCTTTCTGAGAAGCAAAACCATAGACAACATTAATCTTAAATCACATTAAAGACATAGTTAACATACATTCCTAAAGATATGTATCATTACATGAAGATACAATTCAATCCTAGGTAAGTACTGAGAAAAAAGAAAGCTTGGAATGGTAGCAGTTGTAAGGATAATTTTTGCAAATGATCAAGGTCACCAGTATTACATTAGTCAGCTCCCTTCAGTGAAGGGTACCTTACCATAGGGGTGGGTGGGTGGGAGGGAAATCACTTCGTTTTGAAATTAATTTTACTGATGCCTTTAGAAGTTCAACTAGAGAAGTGTTTAGTACTCCTTTTCCTGTTGTCAGGTCTACTTTCTTATACTAATATCCCAAAATATTATTAAATGGGACAATTAAATTATGATACTGTACTATTATTTCATGTAGTGCCTTTTATGTAAGGCAATGATCAATTAACAGCATAGGGTGATTTTTGGAATGTATAAAATCTGGAAGTTCGTTTTACTAATTAAATCCTGAAATGACTTGGCAATCAAATACTGGCCAATAATAAACTAAGATCATCTCCAAAGAGAGTTTTGGCAGGAAAGTTTATACAAATGACTTCTCAGCCTGATGCATAGATAATATCTGTCATAAGCTCTGCCCTGCCCCTGGCTCTGTGAAGCAGCACAGTGCATGACAGTTGTTCCATCCCAGACTCATAACAGCATTCAAGCATCTAAAGAGGGGACTTACTATAAATGGGATTTACTTAGTCAACTGTTGCCTAACCATAGAGGCCCCTGAACTTTACAGTTTTCCAACCTTTATTTTTCATTATTAAAATTCCTAGGGTCCTCAAGGTCTGCTTCTGAGCCTCTCTTGGGAGAATTTAACACCAAGGCACCTGTCTGAAACATAGCTCTCTTTGGTACATGTGATTAAATATTCCTGTCTTTGCTTACAATGTGTTAAGCCCTTCAGATAGCAATTTCAAGATCTGACCATGTATAGAATGTAGTCAGAGCTGGTCTTTTAAAGTACTGGAGAAAGAGGCATCTACTACTTTGTAGATGGTGTGAGTTCCTTACTTTACCTGAAAATATGCAAGTCCTGCATCCCAAACCTTCCTTCTCAGGCTCGTTAAGACTACTCCCTTGGCAGGGAGGAAGAGAGCTCCCAAGTCCCATACAGATCCACCGGTTAATATGTTGTACCGCTAAAAGACTGGACTTGTCCTTCCCCCGGCCAAATTGCTCAAGGCATTAAAGCCTACATCTGCAGGAGGTACTCAGAGATTTGAATCCTGAATAGAAGCAAGACTTTCCTGGTTATCACAGAGGCACCTAAAACATGGAAATACTATAGACTGTAAAGCGCACGACACATCCTCAGTGTTTGCTTTTACTAAGCACAGGTAACTCTCTGTCTGCTGTGCTGCTGCACTTTAAGTTCACTTCCCCCCACCCGTCCCCCTGCCCCCAGAATTTGTTTGCATACCCTTTGTGTGCAGAAAATGTAACATACCCAATTCTATCACTGTTCTACAGAAGGTGACAGATTCGGCAGTTGAAGCAGCAGAAGTTGGTATTCTTTAGCTATTTCCATTAACACCTCTGGAAGCTGCCATAGGCATAGAAGTAAGCTTTGGCTGCACTGAATTGTATCCTTAAAGCAATTTTTATGTGAAGAAAAATGTCAGATGATTGTAAAATTGTGCATGAATCACCTTAAGAATTTGAGAATTGATCTTGCTTTCTTTAAGCCTTGTGTAACTCAGCCTATTTCTCATTCATTCTAGTTAAGGAATTATTCCCATGAAACCTGGTAGGTTATGTGCTTGATACAGGTTTGTTCTCAGAACCATCTTTTTTTAAATACCCTGCCACTCTTTGTTGAAGGCTTGATTTGCCTGTGTTGTGGAAGCCTCTTTGCATTTTTGTATTGTGATACAAACTCATTGCAAGAACATGACTTTTTATTTATTTATACTGTTATAAATTAGGACCCTTTTCACAAAAAAAATTAATAATCATCTGCTTTGCACATATATTACTTTCTGTAGGCAAATCAACCATGTTTTAACTGGAAAAAAGTGAATCCAAATTAGAACTCTGAAGCAGAGTTCTTAGTGATAATGGCTTTTGTATGATCTTTCAAGCTTTTTTTTTTTTTAAAAAAAGTTACTTCCTTAAAATGTGTCCACGAGGAAGTATGTATTAAGCTGGAAGTGGGGAATACTGTCACTCCCCGCCCCTGCAGCCTTCTCCTGCTCTCTCAGTCAAGACTGAAAGCCAAATATTACAGTTGGAAATTGGCTTGCACAGCTCTAGTTCGAAACATTCCTTCTAAATGTACATCAAGCAACAGACTACATTTAAAGACAAGAAATACGTGCTGCGACCACTTGTTTGTGCCATTTAAGAAAATGCTGGTATTGTCTGGAGAACTCTATCGTTACCATTATTTTAATCACTTAACAGTTGTATTTGCCAAAAAGATGAAAAAGTGGGGATCTTTGCTTGCATGCTGGCTGACTTGTGTGTCTGTACATCTTATGTTTTCTTTGTCCTTCGTCACTAAAAATGCTGTCTGATGTCTTCTGCACCATTCAGCACAGAAACTTTCACTTGCTTTCCAGTTGTGCTATGCAGCATGAAATTGTTAAAATATCAGTGCAGTGTTGGTTTGCAGGTAGATCATTAATATATATGATTGTGCTACTGTAACTATTTTTTGCTTCTTTCCTAGTGCTGAAATCAGAAAAGAGAAGAAAGCTGAGCTCAGGGAAAGGTGTTGACCGGGAGACTTGTCTATGATGTGTACTTCAAATTAATTTTTTTACAAATGAATGAAAGTGAGTGCCACAACCACTAAATATAAATGATTTGAGCTTGATAACTTTTGTCTTTCATCTCAAACTAGCACAGGTAATGTAGTGCAATATTAGTCTCATTTCATCAATGTCTACATTGTCTAGTATCTGTGTGAAAGTCTGCAGTAGCCAATGCAAAAAATCTTCATGTTCTTTGCTGATATTGGCCATTTATCAGTATTCGTATCATAAATTTAACAAACAAATTTTCTTTCAAATTCAATTTTCCTGTTAATAGGTTTGTACTGTATTTTGCTACTTTTTCTGTGTGAAATACTTAACAATCTTCATTCATGATGAACTTGAAAAACACTTGTTCCAATTATTATTATTTTTTTAAAATCACCTGAGTAAATGACTTCAGAGACCCAAACTGACACGCAACATTAAAGAAGTTTTTAAAGTAACAACTGATCTGACCCTGTGAACAAACTAACAAGGATAATCCTTTCCTTCTGAAGCTGTCCCTTTGAAGTCATGGATTACTCTTGCCGTGAGGATTGCAGGGTCAGATTCTGTATTTGTGAGATTTTCCTTGATTTAATACAGTGTATTTAATATTCAAATTTGTATGTAACTGGAACATAGTCATATATGTATATATATATATATATATAAAAATACAAAAATATATATTAAACATTCTCTCACCTTAGCTGAAAAACAAAATTACACCCCCTTGATGTGAAACATGGGTACAGTATTTCTTAAGATGCAATCTGTGATTACAGTATCTTGTATTGTATGAATGTTGCTGTGGTAGGCTAAATTGCATTATGTCATTAATCCATCCATTATTTTATAATAGGAAAAAGTTTGTAGATACTAAATATACCCCACATTACAGTTTATATTATCTGCCCATGATTTTCCTCTTTATTGCCTAAAATACAGCCACATAAAGGGCATATTTGTATTGTCCTCTCTCTACTAACAACTGTAAACTTCTTCATTTCGGAGGACTTGTTATCATACTTAACTGGGTATCCTGCTGTTGATTTTGCTACAGCTCTTCACTATTCCATCAAGTGCATAGTGATTAAAGATGAAAACAACATTGCTAAGTAAAATGTGCTTTAGGAGCCATTACAAAGACATTTTTCATAATGGATATTGTTACTGCCTGATCCTTCAGCAGGTTCTTTTGTGTAAAACAAAGACTGCAAGAATAACATTAAATTAATAGAAATGTCAAACAAAAGTTTTATTGTTATTTGGAATTCACTAATATTTTTATTTCTTTTTAAAGATAATTTTTTAAATTATTAAATGAAAGCTAACTCTTATTATTACACTATTACTTGAATCCTACAAATACAAATTACAGTCTTTTAATATTTATAACAACTCATCTACAGGGCTCTTACATTCCCCAGCTTCCCAAAACGTGATAATCTTTCCATAGACCTTACACTAAACAACTTTTCACATCCAGTACATTTAAAGTATCCTTCTAAGTGTCTGTGTGCGTGTGAGTGTGTGTATGTTTTACTACTTTAGCCATACATGATAATTGCATTTTGCTGCAAAACTAATAGGGTCACTGTTCTAAATTGGACTTGGCATTATTGAAGCCCATTAAAAGGCCATTTTATGGAGAGAAAAACCCAAACCTAATGGTTACAAAGAAGGATTTACATTTAATTCAATGTTTGTATTTGTAAATTTAGGAAAAAAAATGCTGATGCATTAAAGTTAAATGCTTTGTTTTGTGTACTTGATGATGAAATGTAAGATTCCAATTGTTTAAGGTTAGTATAGAAGTTCAGTACTTCTGTTTGTCCCGAAGCAGCCTGGTGGCGTTTTAATATGTTGCCGACTTTGTTACAGTAACATATACAATCAAAATGTATTAGTTTTCACTTGACCAACTCTTAGAATATTAAGAAATCAGTGTATTCAATGGCATTCTGTATTTCTGTTCAGTATTTCAGAGTGGTTTTATTTTAAACGGTCACTCTGTTCTTGTGTGAATTTAAATGCTATTCCAATGTTAATCTTAACATTCTGAAATCACACACAATATAAAGCAAATGTAGTGCTATATTTACTTCTAATTTCATATTCCAGGTCAAAATTACTACAATTTCTTGGATGTAATTTATTACAAAAGTTATGTGTACATGTGAATAGACTATTGTGTTTTTCACAATTGAGAAATGTTATGTGAAAATAAATATTATCCTAACTAATTTTCAATTTTATTTTTACACCGCAAACCCCAGAAAAAGTATGCAATGTGGTACAGTATTTTAAATGTCTACCTGAAACTTGAATGTGCTTCACAGATTAATGAGTTGCAGAGCCCAGTCCTGCTCCATTTTCAAGTGGAATCTCAATGAAACATGCAATGCTGTCAGTGCTGGCTTGCTGTACGTAGCTGATGGTGGTGTACTTGGTCTGACTAACAGTAAGTGGGCTGTCAGAGATGGTGCGTAACTGACCTGTTCCAGGAAGAGATTGGGAATTAAATTCTGATTTATTGGTCATGAGTAGGTTCCTCTTGCTCCTGGGAGAGGTGATGTGGGCCAAGCAGCAGTAGCTGGGGTTTTTTTACAGATCAATAGGGAAGGTCATACAATTTAAAATTCTGCAGTGCTACAATACTTAAAGTGTCTTAATAGCCAAATAGCGGCTTGGCCTACTGCTCTTCTCAGGACCCTAAATTTCTGCTACTGAAAAACTTGCAGGCCTTAAAGCCTAATACTACTGCCAAAACCCAACCCAGGATGCTGTTGGCTGCCTTGGCCACCTGGGCACACTGCTGGCTCATGTTCAGCCAGCTGTCAACCAGCACCCCCAGGTCCCTTTCCACCAGGCAGCTCTTCAGCCGCTCTTCCCCAAGCCCATAGCATTGCGTGGGGTTGTTGTGACCCAAGTGCAGGACCCGGTACTTCTCCTTGTTGAACCTCACACACCTGGCCACAGCCCAGCCTGTGCACAGCTCTTGGTAGAGGATTTACCTGTGCTCATGCATTTCAAGTAAGTTATCAGTTCCTGGAGGCAGCTCTATCTATCGTCCTATTGTCTGCATTATTTTTGGAACCGAAGGAGATCTAACAGAGAGAAAATTAGACTAAATTGATGTTTAGTAGAGGACATTTCTGTAGTAATAAAACTTGCTTTGTCACAAAAGTTGCATCATGCTCTATTAACAGCATTATCTTAGAAGCTGCCTTCCAGACAAAGAAGTCTAATATAATTAACATTATACTTTGTTATGCCTTGCAGATAAGACAGTGAAAACAGGACTAGGTATTAAGAATACAGAAAAGTTCCCCAGTGAAATGCTAACATCAGTAAGGTAGATCAGACACAAAGAACTGCAGCTTTACTTAATGAAAGACTTGCCCAATCCCTATAATTTTTAGTTTTAAATAAAAAGTTGTTGGGTTTTGTTAATGCTTCTCTGATTACACGAAGGGAATTCCTGCAGTTCTTAAATAAATACAAGAGCCTGGTTAATGTAGTTTTTGGATTACAGTAATACTTTTGTCTCTATGACAGTGTGAGTGATAACATTTAAAAAAAACCCAACTGCCACTATTTGCCCTTTGCATACACAAGCCATCCAGAAATTTACAATGATAATTTCTTCTATAACCTATCTGCATAGCTATGACTTACCTTTATGCTGATTTATGTTTCTTTCCCTTGAGTCAAAGAATCAGAGACATGGATACTATAAGCTCTTGGAGACAACTGACAGCCTGTATCCTACAAACTTTAACAGTGGTGCCAGCCTACATCAGAACCACTCATACATTGACCCCAATATTACATTTGCAATACCTGTCTTCAATTTTTTTCCCAAAAAAACTTATTGTGTGAGTCAAGGAGCTTTTGGTTAGTCTATGAAGCCAAAATCTTACCTTCCACTTCAGGCCCCCTTCTTTTTCTCCTTTAAGGACAAGCTGCAGAGTCCTGACGTTCTCCCCCATGCTTTATCTGTCTGTATGAGTACATTTACATTCATACCTAATTGTCACTAATAACCCACAATAATACATAATCACGTTGCTGGCATGTAATATCACGAAGCTAAGTATAGATAATCATGTCACACTCCATTACACATACCATTAAAACCAGAAATTTCACTGTAAGTCTCTCTTAAAATTAATGGATTTTGTAAAATTCTAGGAGACCATTCTTGAGCAACATTTTCAATGATACGGACTACACCTCCTTTCATAACTTAATGCCTTTATTATTTTAAAGCAGCACAGTTTGTAGTACAAGTGAGTTGCATTTTTTCTATCTATGGAAATTAAGAAAACTAATCTTATCTTCAGATGGAGAAGCCTACCTGGAGTGCTCAAGATAAAGCAGAAGTTTACTTGGTTTGGCTACAAGGAAAGCAGGTTTTCTAAATAGCATGTGCACATGAAAGTTACAGTCCAGCCCTTGCTTTAAGTAATGGCTAGTTTGCATTGTAATGTAGTTATGTCAAGAGTGCAAGGAATATACCCTCTTCAGCAGCAAATAGTTAGCTTCTGGAAAAAAATATAATTTTTGTCCCATGGAGAACAATGTGGGCTGCTACAGCTTCCAGATAACGAATTTTACCAGTGCAGATTCCTACAGTAGGCGCCTTTTTGATTATAAAGTAAGCCCCAATCACAGAAGTACAATAGGAAAAAAAGACATTCAGTGCTGTTGGTTTGAATAGGTCTCATTCAAAATCTTTGGTGAAAGCTGGTTACATGTGCTCCTTGCAAAACTTACACAATTGTAATCTAGGAGATTGCAGCAAAAAATAACTCAAGAAACCGCAGTAAACAAAGCATTTCATTCTGCACAGAAAATATTATCATTGCAATATTCCTGATATTGTTTCTAAAATAATTGATCAAGCATTAGGTAATTTCTGCAAAATCTGTTTATGAATTGTATCAGTATTTTCACAGAAATGATCACAGGGTTAGTTTTATTTTCTATTAGAAACACTATTATTTTTATTCCTCAACTGATCTCTACACTGGCTTTTCTGACAATTTCATCATTTATTATCCTAATTAGAAACTGGACTGTTTCTCTTTTAGACTGAAATATCAAAAGGTCCTGATTCAAGCAAGTACCGCGCTATCTAGAATTCTGCAATATACTTACGTTCTGGTGATGTTAAGACCTGATTAAACACAATCAATAAAAATGCAATAGTTGCTTGGCAACAGAAGTCATTATAAAGATTAGCATTTCATTGTGTACACAGGTATCCCAAGAGCTGACCCTTATCTGATCTTGATTCATAGAAGTTTACACAGGCTCAGTGTCCATTAGCTAGAGAGTTTTGTGGAGAAGTACCATCGCTAACCCTCAAAACGCTGGTGCTAGGGCAGTGAGAAACACTGCTTGATGAAATGGCTCATATGGGTATAAATATGCTTATGTGCTTGACCGGTGATGGCATGGTCTTTGTCAGTATACCACTGTGGGAAGGAAAAATACAGAGAATGTTAGTTCCAGCTACATCTGAATGGTAGAAACCAAACATGATAGACATAGAAACATGTGCAGGCATTTACAGTTACCCCAGTATGGAGGCAAAGACATAATGGTGGTAGGAAGCTGCTATGATACTTGTGTCCCTGCTTTGTGTGGGATACACCATCTATTCATGCTAAAAGTACAAAATGAGTACATGGCTTCTCCACATGGAGGGCAGGTGCAGCTCCTCAGTTCAGAGTGGTGCCTGACCTGTGCACCCTGTAAGCCCCGCAAGTTTGGCTGAAGGACAACCACGCACTGGTGCACTTGGCCTCCTTCTATGCTTCATCCTTTTCAGCACTACTGCTTGTTCATGATATGCTTGAGTGGCCATGCACAGCATAAGAAAGAGCAAAGAACTACTTGTCTTACAAGGTAATAGAGAAACACCAAACATGATGGACAGGTTATCTTGGACTTAGCTGAAGTTAACCTTTCCTTATATCCTATCTGTAAGATACAATTCATTGGACTTTGGGTATATGCAGAAATTGGGATTAGTTGGTTGTCTGAGAACACAAAAAAATTAACACAATGAAAGATTAGCTGAACAGAATGAAATAAGAGGAGTTGCTTTACATTTTTTCTTGTACACAAGATACATGGGTGCTTTACATTAAGATTTCAGTTACTGCACATGAAATACAAGTATGTGAACTTTCATTTAGGATGGCAATTGATTTACACCTAACAACAGGGAGCTTTTGCTATTATTCTCATAATACAAATCCATTATGTATGATGATAAACAAAACCGAACCATACCATTGCTTGAAAATCCACTTCAGCATCAACAAGAGCTTTGGAAATCTGCGCTGCTTGCTGGAAGTGTACATTATCTGAAAAGTGGAAGAAAAGAGGAAAAAGGTAAACAAAAAATTGCTTCTGTACTACTCTGGGGGAAAAGCAAAGCAACTAACACAGTAGACTCCCCAACACTTCTGACTGAAACACAAATTAGCTGCAGAAAGCAGTATTATTTTATTGATGTAAATGTAACAGCCTTGCCCCTTCATGCTTTTGTTTTGTCAGTAGTAGAATTGCAAACCTGTCTGTAATACTAAAATGTCTAATTAACTGCAACTCACCATCTGCTGTTCCATGAATAAGGAGATACTCAACTTCCTTGAATTTTTCAGCTCTGGCCATTACTGTTGAACTCTGAAATTAAAGCAAAAGAGAAAAGAAAAAAAGAGAAAAGAAAAAAGAAAAGAAAAGAAGTGCTATTTATTAGAAGATGATTTGCTACCAACTGACTGATTCCTGTTGACAGTCTGGGGTCCTTCAGATAAAAACAACAACCCCTGTTCCCCCCCTGGCCCCGCACCCCCAAGTAGCATGTTCACATATCAAACAACACTGTGCTTGTACTCAAACCATTCTGCACCGATCTGCAATTATTACCAAGGGTTATGTCTGCAAAGTTAACAGGCAATTCCAGAGGGGAAGAGTTTTGTGAGTGAGACACACATTTAATGCATTGCTAACATGTTGTTAGCCTGCAGCACACCACTTGCCATAGGTTTCCTGTGCGACTGCAGACAAGTTAAAAAATGTTGCCATGGCAACAGCACACCCTATGATAGCAAGGAGTAGATATTGTAGAGACCACATGCATTATCCTCCCCACCAAAACGTACACTAGTTTACCTGTAGGTAAGTCAACAGAGCTAATACTGCAACAGTCTCAAGTAAAAATGGGTGACAACAATTTGAAAATGATGCTTTCCCCAAATATGGCAGAGAAACACCTGAAGGTAAAAACCATGAGACCAAATCTATAAATAGAAGTCAAGCTATATTTTAGGAATAGAAAAACAATACAGTGATGAAAAAAATAATCAACTAAGGCTAATCAAGAAACTTAAAACACAGTAACAGCATATTCCCTAGAACATACTAACCACATGACTTGCTACTGTGACTAGGTAATAAAGAATGAGGAAAGTAAGGATTGCAGGTAGGATCTTTAATTTGGGCAAGGAAATGGAATAGGATAGCGCTCTGCCATGAGAGTAGGAAGAAGAAAAGGGACTAGCAACAAGATGTTTTAGGCTTGGTAAGACAACCAGCATAATGGGGCAAAAATACGTTGAATCAAATTTCCTTCTATTAGCAACATTATAGGGGTTCTCTGCTGAAAATGACTGAATTCCTGTGGAAGTTTTCCCTCTGTTACAGCAGCCTAAAAGCCTCTATGGCAAGGAAAAAACCAGTAAAAATTAGGAACAAAATAATGTGGGGGTTAGGTTTTGGTTTATTTCTTCCCCACCTTGTAGTAAGGCTGTATTCTTGCACAGGGATTTGCATTTAGTACCCCCAAAAAGTCAAATACATTACACTACCAAGACACAGAAGGGTTTAATTTCCTTATGTCTCTTGTACACTCATGAATCTTTAAAGCAAGCATAAATATTCCTTTTGTCACGGCAGAATAGCGTACCACAGCGCTCTCATAAGTGAAATGAGATTTTGTAGTTACTCAACCAATTTTAAAAAACAAGTTGAGAGAAAAAGCCACCCTCCAGTCCATAACACGGCAACTGCCGTCTTGATAGTGAGAGGCTGCAGAGCACCAGAGATCCCATTGAACATATGGATATCCATGCACACTGGAAGCATGACACTATCCATTTGAAATGAGTTGGTATCATAGAATAAGAACAGATAGTTATGAGTGCACCAAAACCTGCAGGGAGGGCTTAGATTCAGTGAGGAGCACTGGTACAGCAGCTGATCAAAAGAATGATTCAGAAAGTAATGGCCTAGTGATATTAAAAAAAAAATAATAAAAAAAAAAACCAAGCAGTATCGTTTCAGTGAATCGTTTTCCACATGTGCAGAGGGAAACTTGATAGCGCGGCTTTATAAGCTTTCTTCCAGCAATCAGTGCTGGCTTAAGGGACAGCAAACCTTCTGCAAGTGGAAGCCTGACTTGAACTACACTTCTGAGAACTAGACTTCCCAAAAGCAGTTTTAGAAAAAGGATGTCACTATTTTTCCTCTCCAAGCATTAAACAAAATAAAGCTATTTGTAAAATACTTCAGACAGAAGGAACACACATGAGAAATACTTTCTCAGTTTTTTTATCACTTGCCAGTGATGTCTCACTTGCTGTACCCATACTCAACAGGAAGAGTCCCTTCCCGAAAACGTGCTTTAAGGACACCACTGCTGCCAAAGAAGGTGGCTGCAAGATAGGGAGCAGCCTCAAGTCAGGCACAGTTACAGCACAAAGCAACAGACAGCTGCAATCAGCTGAACAAACCTCAAGTGGACAGCAAATAAATACAACTTCATTTAGCCCTTCTGTTTCACAGTTGCACCGCCGGGACAAAGGTTCTCAAAAGGTAACGTGTACAAGTACTAAGAATTAGGCCCTGCTGAGTGTAATTGGCTTTTCTAAAGATCACACAGCAGTCAACATTTTATCAGCACTCCACAAACAAGTTAAGGTTTGGCTGAAACTGAAGGTCTCTCTCCCTTTAGCATATTCTCAGATAATAGAACAAATGTCAAATCAGTACAAGATGGCATATTTACAAAATTGTACCCTGTTTTGCATAACCTAATGATGCAGCAGTTCTTAAGGACTGAACATTTCAAATCTGCTAGAAAAAGATTGCCAAATCTATGACTGTTTCAAACACTTGCCAAAAGCATATCAAATTCAGAGCGAACTGCAAAATAATCTTCTCACAAGTTGAACAGTCTCTTCGGTATGCTTTACATGGCTACTGCATCTGACCTCCCAAGCTCTGCCCTCATTTAGTCTCCAGTCTTTTACATCAGGGACATTTCTTCCCGGGCAGACAGCTCCCTTGCCATTCTGCCTAGGATCCCTACGGAATTTTATGGGAGCTCCACCCACGCTTGCTCCCTTCTTTGACAAAGCTCTAATGTTTATTTGTCCACAATTACCTTAAAAGGCACCGATCACACCTATTAGCCTACTTAGTATGAGTCATCCTTCAGACTTGACTCTTGACAAAGAGTATTTAAAACGTCAGACTCTCCTCTTTCAATAAAGTGAAACCTACTGTCACAGTAATGCAAAGGTAGGGTGTACCCCGCTTACCACAACTAGTTTCTTGAGACTATATATTCCCATTCATTAATACTCTGTGCGTTAGCAGCACGCATCTTTTCTAAGCAGGTGTGTACACAGTCTCATTTCTTTTGAATTAGGGCGCCCGGTACAGAGTTTATGCAACCTTTCACTTTTCAAGCCAGCTTTACAGCGGATGCAGTAGGATAGAGAATATATGATGCAGCGTGCAAACCTGACAGTACCAAGTTAACAGTTCAAAAATGCTTTAACAGCTTCAGCTAGGAGAGCTTTCCGTGCATGTTTTGCATTTACTTGCTAAAAAATACTCGGTTCAGAAAACAGCTCTCATCAGCGACGAGGGGCCAGGAGGCTGGCTATTGCGACTGGGACATTGAACAAAGGGGCTGTAAGCCAGGAACGTGCTGGGCTAAAGTCAGTAAAGGTCTTCAGCAACAACAAAATCCCACAACCCTTCCATTAATGCTACATGAAAAGCAACTCATTTCTTGAGCTACCCCACCCCTCCAGGTTTATATGGAAAAATAAATTCCGAGTAATACATTATTTGGGGCTTTCAACAACAAATAAGGACTCAAGTTGCATTTTCCTATCTCTAGAAGCAGCAGTGAAGTGTGACAATCTGATCTGTGCAATTACCCCTCCTCCATCTAGCCACCATTCTCCCCAATTAGTCCTCTGAGTAACACATTTGAAACCTTTAGCTCTTTGATACTGGCAGTTTCAACGTGGCCATTGCCAGCAATGAATACTATGCCAAGAAAATCCGACTCCTGGCTTGAAAGGATTAAACAGTCCTCTGTTGCCATCTGTGCCGTGAAGCTGGTGAATGACTTTGTGCACCCAGAGCGTTAACGTTCGTTCTGCACGACGACAATAACTTCTATTTACACTGCTACCTCGCAGACCTCCTACTGTTCCCACTGCCTTAAAGAAACGCTTTTGGAACAAGGCAGGCAGGCGGCTGCAGGCTGCTGGTCAGTCCCCAGTGGGCCTGAGCAGCTCGCTGGCTAGAAGAGGCACAGACAGTACCAAGTCTTCCAGCAGTCACTACCATTGTCCTCAGTTTTGACCAGAACGTCAGTTGCAAAACTAGATTACTGTAGCGATAAGTCAAAACAGACGTTTCTGTCCATATATGTGTGTATTTATATGTTTTACCATATTTTTACATCAACGCAACAACCCCCACCCTTTCTTCTCCCCCACGACATTTAATGCATCAAGACACAATCAGTGCTAAACTGTCTTCTCACCTATTTACCAACCCAAAACAGACAACGCCCCATCTCTTCCTCTAACACCCACGTTTGGTTCCAGCATCACTATGGCTGAACACCTCTGTGAAACACGCCAATAATGAGGGCAAAAAGCACCACCCCAATCCCTCACAGTTCTCCAACAGCCATGGTATTCCCACCTAGGTCTGAAATTTAACTAAACCTTACAGAGGGCTTGGGCTGCTCTGCCCTGTGCCCAGCTACCTGTGACTTCAAAAAGCCTCTGAGTCAACAAAAAGCAGCTGGCACATGGAAGAGCAAGTCAAGCAATTAATGATGCCATAATGAGGACAGAAGACCTACAGCTATTTTGCTCCCATTAGAACACCTGGAAATTCCCTCACTGCTGGGCAACATTAGTCATTTTAGACCAAACCTTGAACACCCTGTGTTCATGGAGATGGGGCCAAAATTCCATCCCCAACACTGCTGGCTCTCAGTTGGTCTGCAATTCGTTTGATATGATGACAGTAAAGACCGACTTGCCTACCTGTCAAAGTTTCCCAATATTTAGGAGATTTTGATTTCCCTGAAAAAAGCTGGCAGATTCCTGAAACAAGAAAGTCCACACAATACCCTTTTTTTTTTTTTAAATTATATTTCAGAAAGGACTGGAGTACATTTGTTTTGGTGGAAATGTTTTTTTAAGATAAAGTATAGTTTGCCCACGAGCATATTCATTTTTAAAACAAATTTTTTTCTCGGTGATTAAAATAAAACAGTTTTTACAGCTTGTTTTACAGTCTGCAAAGTAGCCAAATGGAACTGAATGTAAAAAAAAAAAGAAAACCACAACACATCAAACAAACAACAGAAAACCCACACCATACAGCAAGGAGTAACTGCCTCATGCAAATCCAAATGCATGAGACTACAGTCTCAGCAAGCACAATGCAACAGTTATAGCTGGAAAGAACAAACAAACTTATTTCTTCCTAGGGTGAAGGAACTAGACTGTATACAGAAAAACAGAGTGATTTAGAAAAGAAACAACACACTTCAAAACATGAAATAAAGTGATTTCTTTCTTACGTTATAGTTGTTCAGATTGTCACTTGCTATAGGAAGGCCCATGTATCGCTCCGTGTATATTGAATCTGTAATTACGAAAAAGAAAATCAGAAACTGGTAGTCTGTCTACCAGAAATTTTACCTGCTGACACAAACAATAATAAAAATGCATACTGGATATTAACAAAAAACCCCAAATCAAACACACCCCCCCCCAAAAAAAAAACAACCCACCAAAAAAAAGAAAAAAGAAAAAAAAAAAGATTAGAAACAGGTTTTCCACAATGAGGCGTGTAGGTAACCATCATTATTCAGAATATTTAATCTTCTTGTTGCCATGGCCACCTGAATGCTGAATATTAATAAAGTACTTTGTGTCAATGTTACCTTATTGTTATTCTTTCAGTAATCCAAATAAAATTACTGAAAATCTTGCAGCAAATGACTAGCATTTAAAAAAAATCTTAGCAATTCTATCTAAATGTTTATTACTAATAATCTGTCAAATGAAAATGTAGTAGTAGATTAGGACTCTGCTTGGATCTATGTTATATATAGTAAAAATTAAGTATCTCTGATTTTCCACAGATTTTTCAGCATGGTAACATATTACCTTTTTTGCAGATTTGCTGCTTTATTTTAAGCCATACAGATCAATTCTCTGTTGCTGCATTCTAATGCCCATTTGACTTCTCATCAGTGTTGTCACACTGTGGGGCTGTTTGGGTGTTCTTTGTAATGTTGAGTATGCATGCCTCCATAACCCTTTCCTTTATCTAATCATCTAAAAGTGGAATTTTAGAGATCGTCATCATCATTAAAAAAAGTATTTCCTGCCATAATGTAATACTCATGTCTAAAACATTATGAAAACATCCCTATGTCCTCAACAGACTGCTGCTAATACCTGGCAGCATGGTTTGATCTGTTGAATGAGCCACAACACATAATATGCTATTATACAGCCCCTGTGCTAGTTACAGAATGATAAATTACGCCTCTGCCTCCTGGCAGAGGTGTGCTAGGAAAAGCTGTCCCTTGAGTGTTTTTGGACAAATTGAAACCGGGAAAATGTCAAAATGTGGTAACATTGTATCAGCACGAATTCTAGTTTTAACTGTGTATAATTTTTTTAACCTGGGAGGAGGGCCCCTGTAACTGTATTTACAGCCTCAAGCAACTACAATCTTATACAATAAGAAGCACGTACAGACTCGTCTGCTTGTTCAGGTTTTCCTCACATCAGGCTATTCCTAAGATTAATTAGATTTATAAAATCAAAATTTTATACTCTAAAAGGAAAAACAAAACAAAGGCAATTCAAATCCTAATCTTTTACTTTGAGAGAGAAAATTACAATGCAAGTTTGACGCGAAGCCTAGCAGTTCATTCTTATAAGTGAAGTAGCATTTTGAAGAAACAATGTTTAATAGCAATGGATTTCTGACATGCAAGATCGGTCTCAGAACATGTGGCAGCTTTGGAAAGCAAACACAGACACATTACAGTAATAGTACAAATACAAATACTACAATAATTTACCCCTCGTTAATGGTTAAAGACATTACCTGGAATTGCGGATCTGACTTTTTAAAATGGGAAGTAAGATTTAGGGAATTGGTTTAATTCTGAAACAGAGTACCCACGAGTTCATAAAAACAGACCAAGTGACATTTACATGGCATCTAGTAGATAATCAAAGTTCTGCACTATGAATCAACACTTTGCAGCATGTGCACTGCAAGACATATGGGAATCCTTGTAACAAGGAAGCCATCACATACCATAATATTGCCAACGTGACACGGGGGCAACCGCTATTCCACACTTGAACACGCCGCTTCCAGAGCCAAGCACCATGGAGGTCACATATCCCCCATACGACTGAGAAGAAAACATTGCTGTTATTTTAGTCGGAAAGAAAAGGATGGGGCCCATCTGCTAAACGGTTCATCAGACTTTTATAGGCTCAGTGTTTTTCATATTAATGAACTCCATTCTGAATTTGGGTCAGATCTCACCCAGCCTGCTCCGTTGGGGAAACAGGCATCAAACAGTGCGTGGCAGCTGTGGCACTGATGAATGAGAACTTGTTGGGGAAAAAGGGCGCGAGCGCTGCTGAACTGTGACTCAGCGAAGGATGACAGTGTTTGGTAGCACCGTAGGCAGCAGCGAAAGACAGGAAACAAGACACTGCTGAACCGCTGTGTCCCTCTCCGTGCTGGGGGCGTGGGTGGAAGCAGAGCTGGGGCCCACAACGCGCCTGATGAGTAGTTGCACCAGGGCACCCGAAAATTTACAACTCCCTCAGAGCAGGCCTACGGCAGCTCACTTGCTAAGTCTCCTCCAAAGCGTCAAGAGCAAGACTGTGACTGGGGAGCGAAGGATCTTCTGCTGAGTCTGTGGGAGGAACTGTGCAGCAACACGCTCCTTGCTATGCACAGGGAAAAAATCCTTCGCAGCCTAGCCCGATAACACAGATGAGTAAATATCTGACACACTTGAGCATCCAGGCAGCAAGATACCTAAACAGTGTCACCGACCGCCCAAACAACTGCCCTCACTATAGTTTGAAGGGGTTATTTGGGAAAATGAGCCCACCCACATCCAAAAAGAGGAGCAATTTCTGGATCTCATTCCCATCCTGAAACCAGATTGCAGGCAAATGAAACTGTATCACAGCTCAAAGCCCTTCCATGTTTGCTCCAAATTCAACACTTAGGCCCTCCCCATGAGATCGGCAAAGTAATGCGTGTACTTAGTAATTAAACACACATACAAATATGTTGCCTAACCTGGCCACAGTAAAGGTATGACTGCTGAACCTATGGAAACAAAATTAACGTATGTAGTGACAGGCTGACAATCTGAAAACTCAAGAGATAAAAAAAAAAATAAAAATCTGTTTGCCCACAGGTTCAGTATCCAGGATGCATAACCCCAACCTAGCTCCAAAGAGCTCTTCAACTATTCATCCCGAGGCTCATTAAAAGTAAGATGGGAATGCATTACGTCCTCCATTTCTGCAAAAAGCATTTCCCTCCCACTAAAGTTAATACTGCTACACTTGACTTGATACAACAGAGATGTTTATCCCAAGGAAAGCCACTAAAGGCACCACCATCATCATCTTGCCATCAAGCAATTTATTCACTGGTGCCTGTCACCAGCAGTGACCAAATTTCAGCTAGCAATTTAATTCAAGATCCTGCATGCGATCCTGCATATACTTAAACATAATATGCTTAAACAGAGCACGCAAGAATACCTGTGACACCAGATAAAAGCAGTGACACGGCAGCCTGGGACAGAGAGATATTCAGAGTTTGAATCAAACAGATATGGCTAACACTACATATGCACTTAGCCTTGCAGCTGAGGGGGTGGGTATGTATATGCTATTAAACACTCCCCTCTACTGTGACAGGTTTTAAAGACACATCAAGTCAGAGAAATCTGGCCTCTGTTTGGAAGTACTGCTGAAATAAAATACAGCCAAGCACAACAATATAGCAGATTTAGATATTTTCAGGCTGCTAGCAAAAACATGACAACCATGCCATGCAGCTGGTTCATATGTAATTTTACTTTTTTTTTTAAATTAGAATAATTCAATATTAGAATATTAGATAGTTAATATCTATTAGAATAGATAATTAGAATAATATAAAGACACACTAGTGAATATATACTTGGATTTTTTTTTTTAAATATTGGTTCATCTTGTACACAGGAACTTGGCAGTATCCCTTTAAATTGTTTTTAGTATCTCTAGTAGTCCTAATTTCTGTTTCAAAGGCTCCTGAACAGTTGCAAAGGGACAACATATACAGGCACTTTTAAGATGCACTTCATCAGCAGTTACTGCACTGTGCCATGACCCCAAAGGTGCCTTACACCAAGTACTCCAGCACCTCACACACACAGCAGCACAACAAATAGTTGTTACACTGAAATAACACGCCCACCAAACTTTGAGTACTTACCCAACCCCAGATAGCGATTCTGTCCTTATCAACAAAGCTCATTTCAGAGAATGTTCTAAAAGCAAACAGAATAATTAAATGCTTAATGGATTGCAGGTATCTGCCATTATACAGATGTGCCTATTTGCCATTATGTCTGCCTCTTTCTGTTGTACAAATCAGTATTTCCCACTTCATCACAGTGACTGTATATGAAAACATACGATTTAGGCACATGTGTCTCAGAAATTCAGAAAAACATCTGTGCATGTGAAAAGACAAAACCTGGATGATCTGTAAAAGCCCTCACTCAAACCACATTCACTGACATTTGTATTGTATTAGGTCAGACTTCACCACCTGCCTTTGCCATTTTAATTTTTATTTTTTTTTTTAAAAAGAGGAGCAACACTCAAATTGCAGCAGTAAGGGACAGGCCAATACCCGTAAATTCAGTCAGGGGGTTAAAAAAAAAACAAAACCACAAACGGATTCTGAGATGCTATTTTTTCAAATTCCTCAACATTTTAAAAACCTAAAAAGCAAAACCTGTATCACTTCTTTGTGATTCTGAGAGATTCATACTGACATCGTTTGGTTTAGTGAGGTTCTACAAGCATAAATCAAGTGATGAACATGAAGTATGAGGCAAAGGCTGAGCAGTTCATACAAATAACACTGTCACAACGAAAACTTGCAACAAGCTTGGAGTAAAACCTCCAGCTCCAAGTGACTTAGTAGCATGCTCTTCTACTAATCTGACAGCTATCATCTCTATAAAACCAGAAATACGGTAGATTTGTATTACAGCATTCTCTTCATTCTTTTTAAGCATACAATGATGGTTGTCCCATAAATGACACACTTCAGCATGCAAAATTAATGGAAAATTTAGTTAAGTTTTTGCCAGTAATTTCAAGATGACAATTCAAAACCTTCAACTGCACAAGAAACACAGAGAAGAAGGAGCAGGTGTCGACCATTTCACTGTAGCTCACCTGGCTGCTGCTATCTGATCTTCCACTTCATATGTTCCCAGCCTTCGGTTTATTGCATGCATGATTTGATCCCCTTGGTATCCACTTCCTCTGCCATCGAAGCTGGCCACAATGATCTGCTCTGTGCTTGCAAGGTAAGTAGCCCAGCTGATCTGGAAGACTTTATCTACTTTCTGACTACACGGTCCTGCATACCTGGGTGAAAAGTGCCACAGAATTCAGGCATTTACTCTCCGTGTACTCTCATCCAGCATTTAAAATACAATTATTACTGATAATTTTCAGCCGCTAAAGAAGGAAAAACTTTTAAATTAAACTGAGCAAACAAGAAAAGCATCACTAACTCCAAACTGCTGCTTTGCCTGGACACTAAAAGCAACATGTTTTTTTAGGATGTCAAGTGTTATGTTAATCAAGCAAGCAGACTGGATTTTGTTTTATTGCTTTCTGCTCTAATAAGATACTTATTTTGAATTTAAGTAGCTTATCAGAAATTCGAATCAAATTCTTTTTCCTGTTGGCGTATCTAGTCATCTGAGTTTCAAAGCAATGCTCTTTAACTACTTCTGTTCCATTTACCCCTAATTTATTTGGTTAAAGTCTGAAATCAACAAATAGCCTTCATTTGGGAAAATGATAAAGATCTTTTCCTGCATTTTTAGTGTCTCATCAGTATTCCCTACAGTCTAAACTATTTCTTGTGCAGGCTGAAAAAAAGCAAGCAAAACTGTAATCATAGCTTTTTATTTTAAAGTATTTGGAAGCAGTTGAACATTATGAAATCACACTCTGTGAGTGCCTGGATGCAAAATTCTGTTTGCAGTGCACTTCTCTAGCCACTGTCAAGAGAGTAAGAAATGCAAGAGTGGCTCTTATGGCTTTACAACCCATTTTTATCAGATTTAAAAGCAAAGAAAAAAATTATTAGGAATTCTCTATATCAGACTTTGTTTCCATATGCTATGGATCCTTATTCTTCAGAAAGAATTTCTGATACAGAGATCACCATGAAGCAGAGGTGATCCTGACAAACACCCAGGTAAGTCAATAAAAATAGAATAAAAACCAAAATAAGCCTTAAGAAGTAAAGAGCACCGACTGCCCATTAAAATGAGGCATATCAAAAAGTATTACAGTGCTACCAAATTATGTCATATAAAAATGCAACAGTTAAAAGCTGGTTTCCTTGTGGAGTCAGCTTTTCATAAAAAGAGTAAAAGGTTAACATTTCTATTTTGATGAACAGTTAAATTTCAGTAATTTCTAGTTAGAAAAAAAAAAATATCAGCATGAACAGAAGTGCCTGAGGAAGAATGGACCAAACAGCACGTGCTCACAGTCTTGAATTTATGAAAAAACAAGCAAACGCACTCCTGACCACAAGATGCAGTTTGCCAACACCAGCTGGCAGCCAAATAGCACCGAGAAAATGCCACATCACACTCACTACTTCAGCTTTAGGATACACAGCTTATTCAAAGTTTCATTCTGGAATGTAATTTCATTAAATGTTATTCCTAATGAACTCTTAGAGCAGAGAAGGAGGTAAGCTAACACTAACACCCTGGGCTTGTAAATCAGACACAGAATATATCTGCCTCACCGCCACCAGCTAAATAGGTGCTTGTTAAGCATTACATCACCTTACCGTACAGGAATCTATCACAAATTGGGATACACCTAATTTTTTTTCATTCCCTCTTAAAACTACTTCAAGTAGTAATTAGAAAATAAGCCAGTTTTGTCTTTCCCAAACTTATTAGGAGCATTTGAAGTAGATGAAAGTGATTATTAACACAACATTGCCATGTAACTTGAAGACTTACACATCAAGGAGCAGAGGGTACTTCTTTGATGAATCAAAATGGGGAGGCAATATCATTTGGTACCACAGGTCTAAAAGTGAGAAGAGTTTGACTTAGGTCAGTTCTCCAATGAAATAATTTGACATGCACTGCAATTCATGTAAGAGCACATTTGAGTTACCCCTTATAAATTAAAAAGTAGTTTCATCTGAACTGTCCTTATATATATGCATATATATAGGTAAGTGTTCTTAGCTAATATAAATAATAATAAAAAAAACGTTTTACAGCTAAAATAGCAGAAAGTCTGGAACTGGAATGTCTACAATAATAAAATCTGGGGACTCAACATTCTGTCTTGTAACATTACTCTACATTATAAGCTTACATGCAAAACCTGGTAAGTCTCTATAGTAGTAAAACTGACACTAGCTCAAGTGTTTCTCTACCCAAATATCTCTCCCAGCCCCTAAAAAAGAAGTTTTAAATATTTTGAACCTGCCAGACAGGCTTTGCATGATGGCATGTAGAGCATTCCGGAAACATATCCAAATATCTATCATTTTTCAAGCAACACTGATTCTGGTTCCATCCATGTTACTCTTTCCACCCAAGTCGGCTACGAGTTAGCTGAACATTTTAAAAGCACCCCATGTAAGTTTTACAAACTGATCCGCTTACGAATTTTAAGAGAACTGACACTGCAAAGGAAGCATGATGCAAGGCTGATGGATTGCACTGCAGTAATAGCCAAGTGCAAGTCTTACAGAAATTTGTCCAGATGTGAACATGCAAGACATTAAAAGACTGAAAAATTAACAATCTCAACTGAACACATGAAAACACTAATTTTAATTTTTTGCGTACTCTATAGTCATGGGAA
The DNA here is from genome assembly GCF_015220075.1 of Falco rusticolus. Lineage (NCBI taxonomy): Eukaryota > Metazoa > Chordata > Aves > Falconiformes > Falconidae > Falco > Falco rusticolus. The sequence goes on from NC_051194.1 coordinate 41,220,006, forward strand.
CAGATTTCTTCTTTGATAACACACAGATTTGTGAGCAGGCCTGGAACTTGATGTAGGACTACATAAACGGATTTATTTCTTTTATTTGTGACATTAAAAATAGATTCCCCTTACCCAAAAGCCTTTACCCTGAAGAGATGAAGTAGTAAGAACAAAGAGGAATATAAAAATCAATATACAACTGATAGCACGAAGAGCATCTTGAAACCTCCATCTTGCCTGGAAGATTTCATCTTTAGCCCTAGTAAAAATGTGACAGCAATAAAAGACAGAAAACACAAAGATAAAGACAGTTATTATCTAAGTAACAGTGGAAGGAGAGAGGCATCAAAAAGAACAGTTAACAATGACTGACAGAACTCAATACAGTTTGTAAAACATAATTCCATTAAGAATATTCATTCATTTTGTCAGGAGGAAGTTTGTCATGAAGAGAAAAGTTAGTAGCAAAGGCTGGAGCAAGAACAGTTTAGACAGGTGCCAGGCCTCCCGCTGCCAGTCCATCTGATGTTCCTCAGCCTAGGAGCACACCAAGAAAGCTCCTGTACCCAGACATGCAAATTCAGAGGAGCACCACGAGCAAAGCATTAGCAGTTCATTTTCTAGGAGATTGTTCTAGTTTGTATTCAGAGGTTAATGTAGTCTTGGAGCGTGAACATGCTTTTAAGAACGTTTTCAATACAAATATTTCCCTACACAAAGTCCAAGGTGATCTTCTTGAAATGTAGCCTAAATGATTTTGCGAGCTTTTCCATTTAGATTGTGTCCATTTTTTGATAAGAACTTCTCCTCCACTGTCCCAATTCACAACCTGCTAACACAAACCAAAGGGACTCGTACCTGTGAACAAAGACCTACCTGAATTTATAATTTAATTTAAATTCAACAGTGCTTAGGAGCCTTCTGCCCCACACCAGTTCCTCTTATTTATTTAATGCGGTGTTAGGGACTTCTGTTTTTCAGGTAATTATCAAGGAAAAAGGAGCTAAGCCACTTCATCATGAAACCATCAAGATATAACACTAGGGAAAAAGCTTATTTTAGGTAATATTTTGGGACTTCAGAAAAAAACACAGAATGTTTGGAGATGTTAAAAAAAATTAAAATCTTGTCTTGCCTCTAAGTGCTGAGTAACTACAATAATCCCCACTGCACCCATCTTTTCTGTCCTGCTTTTCGCAGAAGACCTTGAAGCACTTGGTGAAAGAGGTAAAGAAAGGTAAAACATGGTTTTGAACTTACTGTATCCACCTACACTAATGGAGCCAAATTTTTTTGAAGGCATCTGAATATCTTTCAATGAATTTTCCAGTTCAGTGTTATTTTCCAAGTATCTGAGGACTAAATAACAAGAGTTAGTAAGAGTCAAAGATTAAATACATTATTTTCAAATGCATTGCTCCTTAATTATGAGCCACTTAAAAAATTCATTCTGAGATGATGGCAACCTACACTGCAGTCTTAGTGTACTGCAGTTTTTGTTTTTCCTCTCAGATGTAATGTTTACAATACAGTTTTCCTTCAGTAATTTAGTAACCAGAAAGCTGGTTTCCCTGTTTTTCATCTAAATGTAATTTCAGAAAACCTGAACAATTATCCAGTAGAAAAGTCATACATTACTCACTGTTTTCTAGCACAATATAAAATAATATTAAATAAACTATGCGTAAACATATGCCAAGCTATATAATTTATTCTTCTGGTTAACTATGCTAGAGTCATTATCTGAAATTAAATTTGCCCTTTATAACTGACATTTTAATTATTATACTAAGCAATGAGAACAAAATTAAAATAAATTTACAGTGCCATGTTCTGGCGCACCGCAATTATATTTTAAGACAATCCCATACCTTTATCATCACTGCTTCTGTGCAAAGTAGATATGGGCAGGCCAGGACCTGTTAACAGAGCACCATACCTTCACGTTTGCATGCTGTCTCAAAACACAACCCTCGTAAAGTAACTGGAAGTAGGTGAATCATAAAAGCTCAGAACTTGTTTCCCTCCAGTCTGCACAAGCTGGATTTTAAGTTAGTATGGCCCAAACTCAAGCCACAGGATTGCATATAATATTCAGACTGTCTCGCAGGTGAACCACATGATTGTAAAGTACTAAAGAGTTAAACTTCCACTCTTTAGCAAAGGCTACCCATTGGTTGTAGACCATGGTGTGGAAATCAGTAAGTCTTGTCACAGAGACAACAGCAGTCATCTTCAAACAACCATTTTTACAACCTGACAGTACAATTCCCTCTGATGTCCGTTTGTCCTTCTAAGCCCATAGATCAAGGAAGATCTCGGCATCTTAAAACAACAACATACATTTCATTTTAAGGCAAATTTTAGAGAAGATACTATGTTTCTCGCCCTTTGATTAACTTATCCCTTGTACTATTTAGCACAAGCATTTACACATCAGAGACAGACTACAGTCGCACTGCTTGAATTTTTTTAAATGGCACTATCTATCTTAATTTTATTCCCCCCCCACAGAACACTTCTCTTCATCCAGCTTATTGCTCGTCTTGCTCCCAGATCCTCCAAATTCCTTCTACAGACAGAGCTCCTATGCAGATCTTGAGGACATGCACAGCAGACAGGAGCGTTTTGCACCTCTTTGAGGTCCTCTGACAGACAGAACTATCTCATTTTATCTTTGTAATTTTTGTCAAGGTGCTTTTTAGCCTAGGAAGGGGGTATGTTTTTCTGCTTCCAATACATTTATCCAATGATATCAACACATATCATTGTTACGCAGTGCATATCAAGATCTTGACAAACTGAACTTCCCCACTCAACTAATCAGTGAGTCATGTTTATGTCAATTAGTTCTGGATATACTCACCACGACAATTTAGTTGATAATACTGTGCATCTTTGCTGAAGGACACAGAATAATACTGGCATCTTTCTTGATTCAGATCACAGCTAACGCATCTAGCAGAATTTGGACTGCTTTCCAAGAGCACTCTGCAAAGTAGACGAGTTTCATTTCAGAGATCAAAGACTTTTTTTTTTTTTTTAAGCTCTGCTACACAAATGTATGCTTTTTAAATAAGATAACCGAATTAGGTATATTAAAATTCAGTAGTAAAGCCCTTACTGATGTAAAAATTAGAGAAAACAGACTTTAAACTTTTGAGTTCAATTAATATTGGAATTATAATAATAGCAAAAAAGGCACGAGGGGTTTTCTTTAGGGGTTTGTTGCTTGAGTATTAGTTGTTTCTTTTCACAATTTTCCCTTATTAACTAAAATATTTTTCTGTAAATTGAGTTATTTTTACAGTTTATACTCCTACACTGATTTTCATTGAATATCCTATACAGGGTCCAACATTAGACTGTGAGCATCCTCATCTGTTATTTTGCAATGTTTTTCCTTAAAGTTTCTTGTTCATTAACAACTATTTTACTCATATTGTAGAAAAAAAAAAAATAATCTTACTTATAAAGATTTCTTCCTCCTGGCATTCCACCATTTTCATTACTAATGTAGTACCTATAAAAGCAAAACATACCACTTTTGGTAAAGTATCTGCAGTATGTTACAATATTTAAAGGCTTATTTTACATGTTTAGATCACGTTTTTAATGAGTTAAATGACACCTTCACTGCTGTTCTCCCTCCCTGCTTGCTTAGACCCTTGTTACAAGCCCTCCTGACAGGAACCAATAGCTTAATGACAATACTTACAAAAAGTTATTGGTTACAGCTTCTATGCTGATTACTTCCCATTTTCCTGCAGTAATAGGTACTGGAGCCTGAGAGGAGAGATGGGAGAGGCAAGGCAAAAAGTAGAATGTGAAGCTCCTCAATCACCATGAGAAAACAGGAGTTAGCAGTGACTGTCCTACACCTTACTACTTACTTGTGAGCCATTTATGTAATGGATGTGCTTGTAACCTACTGCGTCACTGAAGACTTTGTAGTACGTAGCATTGTCGGGTGCAAAGTGAGGGACAGATGGCTGAAACTTGAACACAAGAGAGACGTCTATTAAAGCAAACAAAGCTCCAAAACGATAAATTTAGGTTTTGATATTTCTAAACAAAAGTTTCAATACTTAAAACAATCACTGAACATACTGCACAATTTTTTGCCTGCTGACTTAGTAGTAGGTAGAACCTGTAGCCATTACCCTAAGACTAAACATGCTTAAAATACTGCTCCTTAAGCAGCAGAACTTCCTGAGCCCTGGTAATGGTTGACATTCCCTCTTACCTCCCTTCAGTTTGAAGTCCTACAGGTGTTCCTACTTTCCTACCATTTTAGGAAACAATATGTGCATCTGCTTTTAAAGTCACTGTTTTATCCTGTCCAATGCAAACATGCAGCTGTAACCTGTAGCAATGTAAACATTGCAAATACAAGCTTTCCTTCAATTTTTCATTTTAACATGTATTTGTGAACAAATTAATTGATTTTTTTCTTTTAAGCTTGACAGTGAAAAGTGTCTCCCTTTATTCAAAGAAAACAAGCTGCTTTCCAAGGGGAAATTTTGCTAGTAAGTAGGTGATTATAGAATGCCAGAGAACCCAAATCAAATTACATTTTCATGAAGGAACTATCCATTTATCACAGAATCATAGAATGGTTTGGGTTGGAAGAGACCTTAAAGATCACCTAGTTCCAAACCCCTTGTCATGGGCAGGGACACCTTCCACTAGACCAGGTTGCTCAAAGCCCCATCCAGCCTGGCCTTGAACACTTCCAGGGATGGGGCATCCACAGCTTCTCTGGGCACCTGTTCCAGTGCCTCACCATGCTCACAGTAAAGACTTTTTTCCTAATATCTAATCTAAATCTATCCTTTTTCAGCTTAAAGCCATTACCCCTTGTTCTGTCACTACATGTCCTTGTAAAAAGTCCCTCTCCAGCTTTCTTGTAGGCCCTGTTTAGGTACTGAAGGTTGCTATAAGGTCTTCCCAAAGTCTTCTCCCCTCCAGGCTGAACAACCCCAACTATCTCAACCTGTCTTCATAGCAGAGGTGCTCCAGCCTCTCCTATTTACCAATTGGAAGTGATGGAAATGAATGGATTCCTTCTGCTGACTGTCACTTGGATGTCCTCCACATGGTAAAGAGAAAAACAGAGGAATGAAATTGAGCTGAATGTAATAAAAATTATTTCTGTGATACATGTCCAGAACATCTAAATGTTAATTAGGCAACTGACACAATGGAATTACCTCTTAGATAATATACCTGTTGTTGAAAGGGAAAGTGAAACAGAAAGATGAAGCGACTCGCCTCCAGTCACTCAGCAAGCAATGACAGACCTCAAGTCTTCCTAACCCATGTGCTCCAGATAATCTCTCCTTCTTCCCTAGCAGGATTTTTGCAAAAAAATAACCTGGCAAATATTTTGCTAGCTTCTCCCTTATCACAGTCTTGCTTTTTCAAAGTGTGACTTCCCTTCAACTCAACTGGCAAGCTCTAACTTAGCTCATGACCTGGAAGCCTCATGCAGAAACACAGGCTGTTCTAAGCATTCTTAGATTAAGTATAATTTAATCTCCAATTTTGATAATAAGAAAAAAAAAAACCACAAGAGAGGTATACAAAGAGAGAACGATATGTCTTTATTTTACACACATATATAGTTTACTTAAGCTTGCATATACACTTATATGAATTGTATATACCTATATATGTGTATACATACATCTCATACGTATATATAAAAATATATATCCCATATCAGTCAAATGTCATTTTATCATTCTGAATTAGATGAGAATATAAAAAAGGAATATATATACTTCTCCTATCCTCTCTTCAATCCTCCCTACTTTCCAATCCCTTCTCAAATCCAAGAATCATACAGTGAAATTATCTTTTTCATCCAACAGCTCCTAAGATGTGGGTTGTCTCTTTAAAAGAAACAAAAAACCAACAACCTAGTTTAATGGCACAGACTTGCATTTTGCCCTCTCATTTTGCACAACTGTTTACAAAGTCTGCAGCTTGATCATCACATTGTCTAATTGTGAAGCCTTTGCTGCAGAGAAGCAAAATGTGTCAGCGTTAAGGCCTTCCTTTCCATATCAAATTTGACAGCAGGTGGGTTGATCTCTCATCTTCATACTGTGGATGATTTCATCCCTGCTGTTGCCTCCCTCTTTGCATTTCTTTAAACTTTCATTTTTGACTTCAAAAGTGAATTAGTGACTAAAGCATAATCAGTGTGTGGAAAATGCGGGAGTGGAAAGTGTACTCTGTGTTCTCATCAAAAACTCTGAAACTCATTTCTCCCTCCAAGTCTGAACTTTTGCATCTCTGCTTCACTTCCCCCAGATCTTCTGTGTAGTTCATTAGGTGCCTACTCTCTACCATGTACAAAAGGACTGAGAGGCAGCTTGGAAAGCATCATTCAGACAGTAGCGATTAGTTTGGTAGAAGCATATGAAAATTTTTATCTGGTCAGCTATATGCATCTTATCCCCAGTTCTCTTCAATGGATATTTCAGGTGTGTGTGGGGAATAACTAAATAAATAATAATAAAAAAAGAGAACCTGGAATGGTTTGTTACGACCTGAAATACTAAAAATTACTTTTTTCCTCTGTGCCTTTCCTCCAGTACAATTCAAAGGTTATAGGATACACTTCTTAATACATTTTATCCCCTAGATCATTCTGGAGGTGGCAGGAAGACTGGAGAGCAGCCAAACCAGCATAGCTGACAACTCCCCCAGAACAAAGGGAATTCTGAATCCTGCTCCTGCACTCCCCTACCTACCGCTACCAAAGCAGTAGTCAGAATTAAAAAGGAGTCTGGAAGGAGCACTTTGATTTTTGGCAAGCTGAACATGATGCACGGGGTCACAGAGGACACAGTTACAGCTCCAGCCCATGCTGCACTGTCAGCCCAGCCTAGGAGTTCAGAATGCCATACCCGCAAAAGCTTAAAGCTAGGAGCAAGGTGGCATAGCAGCTCCATTTGAGACCATTTTTCTCCTACACCTGTAAAATGCAACAAGTGAATGGATCAGACCTGCACACAAGAGGCATTGCAACCAGTGAGAGGCTCACATGAAATTTTCCTAATTATCAGTGTTATTTAGCATGCAGCAGTTTTAGAAATTGAACACTCACTCTGCCAATCCAGCCAGTTTTACTTTCTTCCTTAAGTTGTTTTTCCTAAGAAAGAAAAAACAAACAATCCCACAACAATTATGTTTATTTTACATCAGCCTATGTTTCTACAAAGATAAACATACAGAGATACTCCTTTCTAGTTTCACTTATTGAGCATTGCGACTCTCCCAACTGATTTTTCTTACCTGTGGACATAACCAATTTCCGGTAGTACTTTCAAAGTCGCAGACCGTGAGGACTGAAAAATTCTGAATTCTTCTGAGCCACTGCAGACAGATCCTTTCATCTGTCACCCATGTTACAACACTCAAATAATGATCCCTGAAAACAGCAACAGCACTAGGTATTTAAAATACTCTCTGTAATAGCATTCAGCAATTCATTAAACAGGACTCATCTGGCTATTTTCAGTTCAATCTACTCTTCAACAATAAACAATGATGCAAACCTATCTGAGCCTTTTTTCTGTCAATTGTTTTTGCTGCTAATAGATGCCTTGGTTATCTTCATTCATACAATAAAGAATTAGATGATTTGTACATACAAATTCTAGAAAGACTGCAATTAAATTCTAACAGCCAGGTCACTATAATGCATAAAATAATGGCTGCTTCAGACTGTTCATAAATCTTGCACTGTATGCATCTAGAGGAAATTCTTCTGAATATTAAGCTGTATGTTTTTAAAATTTTATCCTTAGCTGCATGAAGTTGGTTGCTTGTAAGCACTCTCTGAGTGATACATATCTTTGTTCAATTTAGTACTTATGCCCATTACTTAGAATAGAGGGAGAGATCATAACAAGAACAGATATTACTATTAGAATATTTTACTTTCACCTTCAGAATACCAAGTAGTTGACATGAAGAATTGGAGTATCTGAAGAAAATATAATTTTCATAAATATTCCTGTATATTAATTTTAAAAAGGCACCACATAAAATTTCGTGGTTTTGTTTACCATTTACGATCTGTTAGATGTACTTGTCTTTTCCTATTTTAGATCTCTCCTATCTCCTAGAAGCCTTATGAACTAAAATAAAACAAACCTCCCCTCCAAGGCAAGTATACATTTTTAACCGGAATTTGCACATTTGACTTAGTTCCAAGTTCATGTTCCCTCTTTCCCCAAAGTTAGTTAACAAAAATGTGTGGGAAGTTTTGTGATGAGAGTATCTTCGTGATCATTGGTGGGGAGCAGGGAGAAAGAAGAAAGAAAAAGGAAAACATTACAATTATTGTGGATGGATTAAAAATATATGCCAACTGGTTACCGACCACTTTCAAGTTTATTTCTAGATTGCAGTTTAGAAATCATGTTTGAAAAAGCTCTATTTTTGCATTCATATTTGACTGGGAAGTTGGTAGGTCATTTAACTGCTACTTTCACTGGCTTCAAACAGAATATTTTAGACCAACAATATTAGAAAAGCACTCTGCAGAAGCTTGTTTGGAAAAAAAAAAAAAAAAAAAAAAAAAAAGAAACTGCAGGTTTTCAGGTACCTATAATAGTGGTCTCCCTGGTTCTGCAGACGAGGAATTTAGCCCCACAGTTTTTTTCTCACTTTCTCACTTTGAAGAAACAAAGTTAACAATTCTAGAGACTAAATCATCCATCACACAAGATGGACAGTACAAGGAAAAAATAAAAAAATATTATTTATTATGCTATTATTATAACAAAAAATATTTTACAGTTATCATACAGATTAAAAATGCACCTGCAGTTTCCAACAGCTTGAGAAACGTTAACTAAACTCCAATTAACTCACGCATAGAGTACAGTAGTTTTGCATTCCCTTCCTTATTTGCTGCTGAGAAGGGCTATTCCTACAATCACTGTCTGGAGCTCTCTGCTCTGGAGATGACATATCCTTAGGACAGATCATTTCAGACAAGAAGCATCCGTTGCCTTCATCGTCCTGTTAGCCAAGAGGAGTCCCCTATACCCATGATGCTAAAAGTGGTGTTTAAACACTCTGTGGATTTCACGCCGGTCATTTGTGCAAAACATGTCAGGTTTCATCTACCATCTTATGCGGCAAAGCACCGCCATTCTAGATTTTGGCAGCTTTCCTTGACAAATAATAAAACTTTTCCTCTGAAACAGAAGTGTACTGTGTCACCTTCAAATGTGGCCGTACAGCTGCTGTGCAAACAAGCTCTGGATAGCGCTGCAACAGACAACCATTTGCAGGGGCACTGCCCCTTGAAATCCCCACCCAGGCAGGTGGGGTGGTGCAGTATGACACCAATTCAAACTTCTTTTTACTCAGAAGTTAGCTCCAAGGAAGTAAAAATAGACTTTTTCACCACAAAAATTAACCTTTCCTGTCTTATAGTGGTATAAATAGACATACTGTGCAAATATTCACTACTTTGTGCTTCGCGGAGCAAAACTACCCAACAGCAACATTACACATGCCTTGCCCTTTCCTACTCGTGTACTTTCTGCTCTTGCAAAATTCCCTAAGACTTGTTCTGGCCACCACAATGTTTGCAGGACGCATATGTTGAGGCTTAACTATTATTTGCATCAGCTGTTGGGAGAAAGAATAAGTTTCCATCTTTGCACTCATCCAAGACTTTATCTTTGTATTAATCCTGATTTACAGAGTGCTACATTCATTCAAAAATGGATTACTAACTCCATGTAACTCAAGCCTGTCTTAGCTAGATGGGTACAAGGCTGGAATGGAGATAGATCATAGTTATTCTCCCCAGGTCACACAGCAGCATTGTTCAGCTTTCATTAGGTGGTAACAAAAGGTAAAATGTAACTCTGAGACAGCAGAGATCTTAGCTGGATTGGCCACAACATAAAGGGCTTTTAAAACTGAAAAAAAGGCACTGAAATTCTGGAGAAAAGCAGTGCACAACAGTATATAACATCTAGCTACAGCAGTGTTACTGTATGTAGAGAAAGCATAAAGAACAACACATTCACAAAAAACTTGCGTATCTCTGTTAACACAGACATGTTAGTCAAACTGTGGTGAAGACTGAAACAGAGTAACACTGATATTCCAGTTACAGTTTTTTGGCCACCACGTACAAAATGCTGGGTTTATGCATTAGCTAACAGACCTCTTTTGTTTTTTCTGAAGTTTATCGGTATAACCTGTGCTTCCACACCCATCATGCTTGTAAGTGCAAACCTCTAAAAAATTTCCACAATACTGTTAAAAAGAAAAAAACAAACCCCAAGATCTGGGATACTAAATTCTGTGTGCATGCATTTTAAATCAATTTAGCTGCTCTTTACAAAATACGTTTATACCATGTTGTGCATTTCCAGTGGCATTTTGAGAAATAAAATTTTCCATTTACTGTGAGAGGTGCTGGTTTTCACCATGTTTCCAAAGAAAACAAACATTTTAAGTATAAATCTGAAGACAACCATGATACCTTGCCTTAGCAAGGAGTCTGCTTCCAATGAAATCAAATCTTCACTTACCATTAAGGCTTTGGGTTTTTTCTCCCCAGTGGAATTGGAATACATATATTATAATTTGATTATACCAAAACTTGCTCATATTAAAGTTGTACTGTGAAATGACTTCACCATAGTTAGACTCCACTGAATGTGATGAGCCAAGAACTTGTCACATTCTGAATATAACATACATGGAATATGCCATCTATATATAATCACTAGGAGGATAATCTCTGTGCAGATTTTCTCTGGTAAATCTTGTTGCTACCAGAGCTGCATGACTGGGAAAAACTGCCATATACACTGAATATAGGGTGGTCACACATGAAAGCTCCTCCTCTCCCACCAAAAGAAACAAGCAAATATTTCACCAAAATTTCTTACCCTGATATTATTTCTGCAGGTGGAGAAATTTCAGCAGAGTGGATAGTAGGAAGCAATTTGGTATCCACAATAAAGAACTGCACAGTTGGATTTGTAGCTCCTGCCTAAAAATAAAATTTTTCATTGTATTTTTGAAGAGAGAATATTCTTGGTGAAATAAGTGAAACTATAGATGAAGAAATTACTACAGACAGGTAGAACCAGCCAACTCCAAACACGTGAAAAGACAAGTTCCTAAATGCAGTTCTTAAGATTGATACATAAATTATCCTTTGTATTTTTTTCCCTATGAAAGTGTTAGTTATGTGTTTCTAGATAAGAAAGACTACTACATTTAGAAACGTTCATAACTACACAGGGCTCACTGTACCCAAAGCAGTATTTGACCATATCTCGTCCCACGTGCCACACACAGTACCTAACAGTGAATCAAATCCATTGCTAACAGACAGAAAAGCACTTCACAGAAACAGACACTTCACATTAAATGATCGTATAATAGCTGCCTATACCACCACCAAAGCTGTGACTGCAGCACTTACCCCGCTATTTTAGTAGCGCTACTGACAGCAATATAACTGTGTCAGTAAGGGCTTCTTCTCTAGAAGTTAACTAGCCAAATCCTCATCATAAGGTTAGGTACCTGTAGTTGACCTGCCTCCAGAAGTCAGCAATATTCCAAACAAAAGCAGTTTGTAATAGAAGGTGCAATTTAAATTGGCAGTTTATTCCACACCTACATCTCCTCATGGCACCATGCTCAGGGCAGAGCACCTGCAGCTGCCAATGAGCCCAGCAGCTCACTGTGAGCATTAGTGACCTTTTGGGGGTGGCTCGAAGGCGATAGGCAAAGGCCATGTGCTCCTGAAGCTTTGGGAAGTGTAGGGAGTGACTGGCCACAGCTGCTGCAGAGAAAGCTGAACTCGACACAAAGAGGACTGGGGGCAGCTTCTCAACCAGACAAACAGCTCTAGCAGTTGAGCAATCAGACAGCTGTATCAGCTGTTCTGCCCCAGTTAATCAGAAGAGTGAAATTATCCTCCTGAGCTGGCCAGACCAGCAGGGATGGGGGGGGGGAAGATATAGGTGTCTCAGCCCAACACAGAGTATAAAAACCAAACAATGAACAGAAAGAACTGAAGTGATGTGCTGGAGATGGTTTCAGCCCACATATTCCTTCCCAGCAATGGGGATGCCCAGCATTGTGGCAGCGAACATATTCTGGAGACAGCAACGAGAACCACGTTTGTATTGTGATTCAGCGGTATAGTGCGATTGCTGTACTCTAAGCGTAATTTGTACTTGTGTCTTAAGTGCACTGCTGCACTGCTCTGCTAACTCAAAATCCTCTGTAATGTCAAATAACTTCACACAGGTAAATCCTGTATTAAACACGAAACCCTCCACATGTGGAGTATCTGAAAGAACCTGTTTGGTGCATACTGGACTCTGACTCTCACATCATCTAGTCCAGTGCCAACTGTGCCACATGCAGTGGGCACAAAGTCATGTGGAGAGGAAGGGGGAGGAGAAGGAGCTGTATGCACTAAAGGCTTCACTCTCATAGCTAAAACTGAAAGAGCTTTTGGTGGGGGCAAAGAAACTCCATCAGCAAATTCCTCCCCTTCATCCCAATACCTATATTGGGTATGCAACAACTAAAAATGCTACATTAGTTGAAAAAGATTCCATTATCAATGGACCATGCACAACCCAAACACAATGCACACCTTCCAAATGCTTTATACCAACTTCAACTCTGAAAAGCTTTTTTGGCTCAACATCTACTTGCTACCTCAAAATTTTCTGGTGAAACAACAAAACCTTAAATAATTTTTTTTCCTTTTTGCTTTCCCCTGGAGATAATCAAATACTTTAACATTGCCAGATGCTGTTGACTTCAGAAAGAGTAATCACAGCAAGCTGTTGAGGAAAGACAGACAATATTTTCATTAGCAGAAACTGATTAAATGAGACTACTCTCTTAATGAAACTGCAGAACAGCCATGACTAACAAATAACACAAACCTTAGGATATGGGATTCTAATTGTCTTTGGATACTGCAAGGTGTCTTCAGAGTAAAAGGAATACTCTATAACAGGAACTTCTGTATCATTAAATGCTGCATATGCCACAAAATTGCCATTTGGAGACCACCACAGAGCAGAATGGGTGCCAAACATTTCCTCTGAAAGAGATGCAAATATGTTTAAGTTATAATTGATAAATAGGTTCTTCTATCCTAGCTACTGTTCTCATTGTTTTTAGTAGGATTTTTTTTTAAATTTAATTTCAGATACCGAAGTGCAGACTGTTTATTGGGGTTCTGAAATAAGACATTAGATCAATTCTTGTAATCATTCATATGAAACCAATTCATGCACTATGATTTCCAGTGATGTACTGCCAGTTAGGCGAACTCATTTCTGTTCTTAGATCCTCACACTAGCCAGGTGTTAAGCTCAGGTAAGGATACATGCTTCTATTAAAATACAGACTTGGATTATTTTGAACTTCTTAATGATAAGAAATAACAGTTATAATAATAATTACAATAGAAAAAAGTTTTGACAATGTAATACAAAGTAAAATATGCTTGACATAGTTACCTTCATAAACCCAATCTGGTATTCCATTGAAAATTTTATTTTCTTCTCCATTTTTAGTGATTTGCACAGATTCTGCCATTGGTGAAGCTTTTATATAAACATTATTCTTCCAAACATATGCCTGCAAAACATCACTGTGATTACAATTATTATTAGAGTAAATCCTACTTCCTTTCTTTGCCTCATCTACTGGGAAATTTACTTTTTACACCAGATGACAAAAATTGTCTTTGAAAGCTATATTTCACCAAAACATCACCGATGCTTAACAAACCTGAATCACTCATACAAATCATGTGTAGCAACCTAACTTCAGGCCTAGATGCAAAAAAACAATCAACTATGATGAATAAGTACCGTATCAAGTTTTGAAAACCTTGCTATTTGTTTTCTGCTGAGATACAAGTTTATCTTCCTTCACTAGGAGTTGTTTTCCATTAATTGCCTTTCAAAGAAAACTATCTACTTTGGTAAGACATCGATGGGGGTCTCAGCATTGCCAATAGAGCTGCTAAGATGGTGCATTTCTCCAGTAGTGCTCAGAACTCCTCTAGTTTTTGGCACCTGCCTGCCTCTCTAGTCACCCCTGTTTTTCCTTGCCAACAACTTAACAACACAGTTTTATTCCACAGCTTCCCTCAGAGATGTGGAAAGCTCTTTTCAACATCCTTCGCTTCTGTGGCTGGGCTCTATAATTGCTACACTACAAGCAATAAGAATAAATAAACACCACATTCTCCTGTGATAGTTCTTTGGTCATTTCCAATGATCACCATAGGGAACGCACAAGCCTTGCAGACACAGTGGTTGTCACCACTGCAATGGATTAGGAGGAGAGGAGGAGGAAAATAGCAGGGGGAAAGAGTACAAGAGAGATTTTGATCCTCTAATCCCTGTTACATGCATCCATCAAATAAAACTTCATTGATCATGGTGTAATTAGGAGATAAAAATCACAGTGATGATTAAGTAGACAATTGTAATGCTGCTGCCTTTGAAAAGGGTGAGCAACTGTCTGCAACTGTAACAACATGAAGTTCCTGTGCATTTGTGCATTTCATGACTTCTGGGATCACTATTACTTTACTTTCGGGAACACATTTTCATTAAAGAACAAAACAAAACACACAGAGGAGTTCTGGAGTCTTTCCAGCAACAGTAGCCAATTTGGAAGCTAGTTCAGCTACTTTTATCTAGCAGTAAGAAAGTCCCAAAACCTCTAGGGTACAGCAACATGAGCATCCATGTCATGTGTACAACAAATGACTGTTTATATGTTTCATTTATCTTTACTAACCAGTTTGTGACCAACAGGTGACCAGGATATATACTGTATATCTTTATGTAGTAGTCCGTCATCTAAGATAGCACTGGAAAAACAAAACCAGAATGCAGCTAAATCACTGAAATGTCATTTCATTCAAAATAATGTTAAAACTATGTCTTGCGTGCAAAAATTACTGACCTGGTATTGAAATCATAGATGTGATATGAAGCTGTATAGGAATGCCTCCACAACTGCAAAAGAATTATTTTGATATTAAGAAAACAAATTTCACCAGGATTCACATCTCTTACAGTTTGGACTACCTCTGAAACCCTCCTCACGCTTTTGCTTAAGACAAAACACAATGGACGTACAACAGTAACAAATCTCTGCAAGGTCTAAGGGAAAACTGAGGAACTGCCACCCCTCTGTGGTCATCACTTAAACACTATGACAGAAGCCACTGACTGATTAAGGACAGAGATACAGAGGCTAGAGATGCTGCAGGTTTTCAGAAATCCTTGTAGCTACATGGCAGACTATTGTAGCTATGCACAGCTCATCCTCCTCCTTCTGCCTTACTGGCGCACTTGCCGTTTTCTATCTCATTTTCTGTGCTCTATTATTTAACTTGGCATCATATTGTTTAGTAGTCCCCGCAAGTCCCAGCAGCGTTTCTCTAGCAGTTCCTCCAGTTCCAGGGTGACCTATTCCCATTTATATTATCACAGAAATAAAGCCTTTCTCTCAGAAATCTGCCTTAAAGTCTGTATCACTCTGTGGGCACTTACAGAGAGAAAGATGATGACGATAATGTAGACACATTTAAATGTATTCACTACGTGGGGCTGAATAGGTTTGAGTTAGCCCACGGTGTTGACATGTTACAATAATGCTACCTTCTACAATGGTTCTTGAAGATTTGTATAAAGATATAAAACAATAACTTAGTACTACACAACCAGATGGCTATTACATAAGAAGTGTCTACATCCTCATGATTCATTTTGTTGCTCTGTTTTCTTGCAATAAAAATTAATAACAACATAACTTTCAATCAAACTATTATATAAATTTCTTGCTTCAGCATGAAAATAAAATTAACTCTTATGACTGCAACAAGTAAAATACTATAGGGCAATAAATCATGAGCAGAGGGGATGTCTAGGGTGACTGTAAAAATGTAAGCCATTTTGTGGCCACTAATGATGCAGTGAAATAATTCTGAACAATTCAGAAAGACAACAGGTAACTGGCTTAGTAGTACCTAACAAGGAAGCTAAAACTGGCAGAAAGTGATGACTGAGTGCATGGATTGTGGCTGGCACAGCGTGAGCCGTTCTTGGACTGCAGAGCCAGAACGTGTAGACTGAGCTCAGTGACACCGTGCTCGCGTGTTTGTACACTGCACAAGTCGGCACTAAGTTTTTTTTTACAAACAAAACAAGCAGCTTTCTAGAAACAAACAACAACAAAGTTACTGGCTTCTCAGTGCACACACAGGTCAAATTATCACCTCCATTAGGTTTCTGAAACTGTCCTCAGCTGGCGCACAGAGCCAGATTTTCACACCACCTGGCATAAAGACAGGATGACCTTTGCTGCATAGCTCAGCACCAAGCCAGGATAAGGCATCACGCTGGAGGCTTTTCATGTGCTTGCTGACAAGGCACAAGAGGAACAAGACACCCAAGTCCGCTCCAAGCACAAGAGGACAGCTTCTCTTGTAAACACATGTTGCCTTTCATTCACCTCTGTTTTAAATTCTTATGTCCTAACGTCACCATATATATACATAGCATGTATGCACAAGTATACAAGCATATCTACTCATCACTCCTCCTTACCCACACAACTCCTTGGGCAGTAATGCCTATCTACCTTTCTAGCTTGTCTTCCCAGATAAACCATCCAGCCTCACTCTTCCTGTGATATCTCTCCACCCACTGTTCATCCAGCTTCTTTTCTCAAGCAACCATATCTCTTCTGCCAGGCTCGCAGACAATATCAGCCTCTTTCCTCCTCCTGCCTGCTCAACTTCACTGTTCCCTTGCAGTCATCAATCTCATTCATCCATACTCCTGCATTTCACTCACATTCTCTCAGCCTCTCAGTTATTCCCAAACCTTTATTTCCCAGTTTCACCCTCGGAGAAGTAAAGTGCACTTATACCTTTGTATAGCTGTACTGCAGAAGAGCAAACTTTTGGTCAGGAGACAATATAACTGTGGTTGCCTTGTATTTATCCTTCAACAAAAGAAAGAAGGAACACATTAAACACTGATTCCAAAAAAAGGCATAGAACAAAATGTTAAATGCAATACCTTTCCCAATGTCTGCATATATAATATATAAATCAACATACTAATGTTGTATTCGCCAAGATTACTGAGGGTGTTCCGGTGTCAGCGTTGAAACGCAGCACGTCCCCATTAGCAGTTTTGTGCAGATACTGATTTCCTAGAAGAACAAGAGAGCTGCTAATAAACAATAAGTAAAATGCTCACCAGACACTTCTCTTTTCCCCTTAAGTTTTTAAGCAGGAAATAAAATTTAAAAAAATCTGGTCAATGTTGTGTTTCCTACTTCTGTAATGAAAGAACACTTATAGCACAAGAACATTGACAAAATGTAGTCCTGGGGCTCGCAGCCCCCACCTTCTGGCATCTCCTTCCCTTGGGGCAGCAGGCATATTCAAAAGGAAAAGCACCCAGTATCCTCCTGCTCCCCAATAGCCTGATGCACAGGAAGCTGACACACTTGAGGATAACACGCTTCTACAAAAAAGCACAGAAGTAAGCATGCTTTTTCAGCAGTAGGAGAATATAGCTCACCATGAATGTGAACACGTATCTAAGAGGAAAAAAAAAAATAAAAAAATCACAAGTCTTTGAGCTATGCACCCTTCTATAATGGCATCGTTAAATAATTTTTTTTTTTTTTCAGGATACAATAGTCACCTTAGCATGAAGATACACATTTACTGAAGGCAATACATTTTCTTGACATTCATGCTGAATGTAGAATGAATTACCTGAAATCCACTGCAAATTATGTGTTCTGTACTTATAGTCATTGTTCAAGTAATTCTGTAGAGTATATGTTCTTCGTGAATCAGGCTCAGAGGTACTTTCTGAAAGAAAGAGACAGAAGAGATACTTTGATATTGCTGCAAATTCTTCCACCCAGCTTCCTAACCTGATACTAAAATAAGCGAGGTTTTGTTGTTGGTTATTGATGTGTTTTAGCTAACCAGCTCTAAAGTACTAGAAGTGAAAAGGCGCTAAAGCTTTACTGCAAGATAAATTCAACAAGCACCAAATAAAAGGAGTATCAGTGAGAGCACTCAACGAACTCATGTAAAAAATACAGATGACTTTTCTCTGCTGCTTTTTTACTTTAAGGTATATAAGAGCTGTTATCTTTTGAGCAAATGAAAATACCTTTTTGACAGTGACAAAAATAAGCAGAAGACCTCTAGGCTTCTTATCTCAGGAAACGCATACTTGTACTCCTCAAAAATTGAAAAGAAGTGATCTTAGTGCCTTTCCCCCCTATGCTCACTCTGGGAACCTCACTGCAGAGCCCTGACTGCTAATATTTGCATCAGACATCAATTGTGGGGTGGATCATGCAAAGCAGAGGTATACGTGCTCATGTTTGAGAGCAGTGGATGGGTAAGGTTGTCCAGATGAATGAAATGTGGCATCCATGTGATTAGATGTACAAACCTTGAAACACACCCTAAAATTAAAGCAGCTACTGTACTTTATCACATATTCCATAATACTGCTGCTCCTTTTCACGAACCCTTCAATTGTGAATCATCTGCTTATCATTAAACTAAAATTTAAGAAATGTCTCAAATAAAACATCTGAGGAGCAGTAAAATTTTCAGAGAAGGTCTAATTTAGAAAAAAAATATTAAATCACAAACACTTACTGATAAACTTATTCAGAAATAACTGGTTAAATATTTATCCCACTCTTGATGTGTTTTTAACCAAATATCATGTTTACTGCAACATTACTATTTTGACTGCAAAATTAAAGCCAAGTAACTGTGTTACTATGAAAAGACTAAAGTGAAACTTTGAATACAGTTAAGCTAATGAGTTTGGTCATCAGCTCCAGCACACTGCAGTCAACTTCTATGAAAAATATTCCTTTCTTACCGGCTGCAGTGCATAAGCTACTCTTTCCAAAGTCTAAAGGTTCAAATAATGATGATGATGATGATAATAAATGGTTTGTGAGTCTTTGTGATCTTTTTCCACTGAGAACAAAGGCTACAATTCTTGAATTCAGGTGTGTAATTCTCTCCCTGCTTCCTTCACTGCTCTTTGGTTTTTATCGAAACCTAAACCTGAAAACTACCTTCATACAAATCTACACAGTCCAAGAAAAAAATAATTTTTATTTCAACTGGCTAAATCATTCCTTTTTGGTTAATACCTGTACAAATCGAAAGACCTAGGATAAAACCAATTGACAAAGACACTCAAGTACAGAAGTGGTGACTGAACAACTGAGATAATAACCTGCCCCTATCAATTCTGAGAGTCCCAGTCTTTCAGATACTTTAAAACAGACGGCCTCTTCTTTCATTACACTGAAAAAACCAGAGTGCAAAGTCTTTAGGGACATACACATAGAAAAGCACCTCAATAATTTTTGCAGATTGTCTTTCTGCAGGTTAAATGAATGTGACATCTCGAACATGGCAAGAAGATATTTCTATTAGATATTATAGTTTTACTCTTATTTCCAAACAATAAGCACATTGCATATATACAGCACAGACTGTACAGCCATTACTGCAATAAAAGTCAAGAGCCATAACAATGATTTTAGTGTAAGAAGCTCAGTAAAGGTTAAAAAAAATTGCGTGCTCAGTTCCATTTCAAATTTGCCTGTTCTAAAATATTACTAGTCTAGAATTCTTGCTTATGAAGTTTCCGTGAGAATATTAATTTCTCAGGTTAATTATTCTATATTAACTGAATATTTAATTTGATGGATTATGAACAAGTGTGTATTTGATATTCATGCACAGTTGTCTAGTTGGGAATATCACTTCTCTCCTTCCTAATTGAGTGTCATTTTCAATTAGAGGGGCTTCAGAAAGCAACAAAATTCTCTCTTGGAAAAGGAGGAGCACCCAGACAGGTGGCTGATGAACAGGTTTAGGGATTTTTCCAAACTGATGAATGTTTTTCCCCCTGGTGACATACATATTTTGCTGAGGTCTCATTACTAAAAATCAGGCCACTATTAAGATTTGTTGGCTGTGTATAAAATTAAAATTTCATTTTCTGTCAACACCTTCCACATAGTAACTGAATATGAAAACATACGTCAAGCTGTAAGGATATAGTCATAAAAGTTCTAGCTGAAGTATTTTTTTAATTTGCGAGACAGGCCACTACCAGATATTCTTACGTAGCCACATTATGCCACTGACCAAAGATAGTCAACATACATTGAATTCTGTATTTCAGTTCTTGTCCAGATTCCATTTGAAAAAAAAAGTGTCAAACAGGTTAATTTTGATGAAATAAAGCAGTTGTTGACATTCAAGAGCATTTTATTGGCTTTGAAGATTCGATATGGATCAATATATGTTCATATTTTAGCAAAACAGCTTCTTTCAGTCTCAGGTTCCTCAAAGAGGCTAAGAAGGTTGAATTTTCTTGCTATCTTTCTTTTCTGACTATTCCAGAAACAGACTTATTTTTCTAAATTCCAAATGACTAGCTCTTCATCTCTACCCTATTCTCAGGTTTATAGTATGACACATCATCATACCAAAATCTAAAGTTATTGACAAATTACTTTTGGTATATATATTGTATATTCCCCAGTGTCAACCCACATTTTACTAATTTCCATATGTAATACAAAAAGAGCAAGAAATTATGTAACCAAGTCAAAAGACACGGAAAACTATAAAGCCAGTAATAACAGAAGCTTTAGTGCGTGCTCACCACTACCAAGGGAGACTAGAAGAACGACAAGGGAAAGATGACTACAAGCATGATACTCGGCAATAATGAGAAAAGAAAGGACAGAGAAATGATAAAAATCAGAAAAAGGTGAATGAGTATTGCCATTTTTTAGTGACAGCAGAACAAGAGCAAGAATCATCTGCAACCTAAGAATGTAATTTAGGAGCAGCATGAGAGATGCAAGAAGGGAAACCTGACTGATTCAGTAGTTAGTCAGAAAAGTAAGTGAAATTTTAGGCTATTTTTTCTAAACCTTCTTCTTCCCTGTTTCTCTTCCAACGTGTGTAAAAAAGCACTCAAAAACCTTCCTCCCTACACTCAAGCCCCCAGTTAGTGCCTGACATATGTGACAGTTACAGCACAGAAATGAATTTCTGGCAAAGAAGAAAGTAAAATTGACTGTGCTGAGTCAGGCCAAAGGGTCACTTAACTCAGAATTCCACCTGATACCCAGGGGTTGCTACTGGGCATCCAGGAGAGACTAGAACTACCAGGTGAGCATCAGGGCGGTTCACCCAGGCATCACACTCTGGGAATGCAGAGACTTCCCCAGGGGGAGGTAATCATTAACTCTGGAGTCCCTCTCAAATTTGCCCCAACGTTTGAATTAAGGTAGATAACCAAGTTAAATGACAGTTACAGAAGTCAAGGTCATATAGCAGGGAAACACTTCCATTCGCTATCTTTTCTTTCACTGGCTAGAGCAGTTACATATCCACACGTGACATGAAGACTACAAGGACCCTGTAACGCAGAGCAAGGTGCATGAATACATGGGGAAAAGAGATTAGTTAGAACAGTCAGATTCAAGCCAAAAGACCGGTCAGACAATTCTACAGAATACAGCAGGTTAATTGCCGTGTTGTGAGTATCTCCCATACAACTCTGGAGAGAATTTCAGCCATGATTTTGAATGAAGTCCTTTGAAGTTAGGTTACTGTAATTAACTATCGCTCGCTGCTTATATAACAGTTCTCTAAAAAAACCCACACATAGTCAAGATTCTTATCTAAACCTTAAATTTCTGAATCTAGATTCAAAGAGATTCTACTTCAAAGATCAATTTCTGATCCATAGATTTAAATTCCCTTACAGATTTTCTAGCTTTCTCCCTAAACACACTTAAACCTAACACCTTTCAGTAACTGGCATAACACAGGACCCCTTATTCCCAAGAAAACTGTGCCAGATCACAGCTGCTAGATTAATTCATCTTGTGTCACAGGCAAATACAAGGGCTGTATCCAAAACAGTGTGGCCAGAAGGACAAGGGAAGCAACTGTCCCCCTGTACCTGAGTAGCACTGGTGAGGCTGCACCTCAAATTCTGTGTTCAGTTCTGGGCCCTTGGCTACAAGAAAGGCACTGAAGTGCTGCAGCGTGTCCAGAGAAAGGCAACGAAGCTGGTGAAGGGTCTGGAGCACAAGTCTTATGACGAGTGCCTGAGGGAACCGGGGTTGTTTAGCCTGGAGAGGAAAAGGCTCAGGGGGGACCTTATCACTCTCTACAACTACCCGGAAGGAGGATGTAGGCAGGTGGGGGTAGGTCTCTTTCTCCCAAGTAACAAGTGATAGGATGAGAGGCAATGGCCTCAAGTTGTGCCAGGGGAGGTTTAGATTGGATATTAGGAAAAAATTCTTTACTGAAATGGTGGTCAAGCATTGGAACAGGCTGCCCAGGGAAGTGGTAGAATCACCATCCCTGGAGGTGTTTAAAAAATGTGTAGATGTGGAGCTTAGAGACATGGTTTAGCGGTGGACTTGGCAGTGCTGGGTTAACAGTTGGACTGATGATCTTAAAGGTCTTTTCCAACCTAAATGATTCTGTGATTGAAGTAGCCCCATGTGGTATTAAATATAAAATAAGGTGGCAAAATAGGCAGTGGGTATAAACAAAAAGTATAGAATTTTGTACACAGTTCTGGCAGAAGACCCCCAAAGTAAACAGTGAAGGGCTGCACCCAAATTAGGGAAACTTTTAAGTCTACAGTATTTGTCCATGCTAAATAACTGCCAGAGAAACAGTAGAAATTCCACTTGCCAGGCCTACAGTCCAGCAAACAAGCCAAAATTCCTCCGGTGTGGCAAGATTTCACATCCTTTCACAGCACTGGAAACCATTTATTAAACTAATTCTATGCTGCATGACTACTAGCTTATGAAATGAAAGTACAATGAGAAGCACCGCAGGGAGAAAAACACCAGGCCAAAGGTAAGATATCCAAACTCAAAATTATCTGTATATATCAATAATCATGATTTTCACTCACTGCACAATGCTTGAACTATTGGGATAAAATAAAGACTTGATTGCAATTACAAATTTATTGGAGCAGACTTCAACTTCACACTCATATTCATGTAAGCTGCTGCTGCTCCTCCTGGCCACTGCCCCTTAGTTTTGCCACCTCTCATTTTGTACTCAGGTCAGCACCTGTGTTGACCCAGGAGATATCCTCAGCTGACTTGCATGCCCTGAGGTTGTTCATAAAAGCTATATAATCAAACTGTCAGTGATTAAATGCTCTAACCTGTACTTACAAGCGCACCACCTGTACGCACTCAGCTAACAGAAAACATTTGTTTAGCACCCTTCAGTTAAAAATTCAAAAGCACCCTTCAGTTTCCAAACAATAACGGTCACAGTTGTTATTCAGATGTTACTGCTGGCCTGACCTGGGAAGAGACAGGAATTCCAGTTTTTGAACTGGAAGCTCTCCATCTCAATCCCTGTTTTATCCAGAGGGACCTGGAGAACTACCTGGGTGTGCCAGGTCATTTGCCATGCATTACTTTGAGACACCAGTAAAAAGACTGACACGTTGCCCTACTCTTTTACAACCAAAATGATGCAAGCCAAGGCTGACAGCATGGTGATATTCTGTATGTCACCCAACCTAAGTTTCTTTAAAGTGAAAATCTATTTACTATATAACTCGATGACTGATTCTGAATTGCAGCCACTTCTACAGCAAAAGGACTCCTATGCTACAATTCATGAAATCAGAAAACACATTTCATTTTCAGTAAGACATAGGACTGGCGTTAAGGTAGACCAGCACCAACTCTGCAGCAGAGTTCAGGCCTACATACCGAATTCTTTTGCTAGGTGTTACGCCTGCACACATGCATCTGGTAAGCTATCAAGATCCTTTCCTCTGCTCTTTCCAACTTCTGAAACTAAAAGTACTTTGTGATGTCAAAAATCTGATTTTTTTTTAATAAGTGGCAAAAAGCTGCCCAAAAATAACAGAAAAGAGAGGGAGCATTCACTGACGCAAGTTTTAGCCCAGAAGGTATGTAATTCAGATAAAACCTAAATTTTTCAAAGTCCAGTTAATGACTGTGATGTTAATAATGATAGAACTGAACTGCAAAAAGTTTGATGAAAACTATGCAATATGAACACCAGTGCCACAAGCTTTTCCTCTTTTAACTGACATACAGAAAACCCACCAGAACTTTCTGTGCACATAAGCAATTGCTGTCTCAATTTCTGAACACACTGTCAAGATCAACATAACTTCTTCACGTTTCTCGGGGTGTACCTCACAGAAGACCACCGAGGGTCTACCCTAGAAAACACTTTGCTTCTGCAGAGTTTGCAGAGCTGAATTCTACGTATCACAACTACTCAGCTGTTAATTGTAAGAACACCGAAAAAAAGATTAACCTGCAGCTGTCCTACCAGCTGGAAGCAATACATTGCTTGATGAAGATTTAATGTGTTTCACATTAACGTCCAGAGCTACAAGGATCATCTGGAAAGTACAAACCGATCAGAGTCCGAAAATGCATTCTAGACCTTTTCCTACTTTTCTGACCTTTGTAACTGTGCTGTATGTATTGTTTCACACAATAACGTTAACAAAAGTTCTGCAAATTAAGAGGAAGTATAATTTTAGAAATTGACTAACTGGATTTTTACTGCTGGTTGTACAGCTTTCGGCTGCACCGAAAACGCTGAAAATGATAACGTTTATAACTAGATTTTCTCAGCTCACGTGGGAATCAAGGGACGTTGTAACACACACACCACCCCCTTCCTCCCAGGTAAGCCACCCTGATGAAGTACCTCCCGGTTTCCCAGGACCCAGGAGCTCCAGCTCTATCAACCCCGTTCCCTAAAGCACAAACTTCCCGCAAAACTTTCCCCCCAGTGCAGCGGGGGTCGCGGCTGCGGATCCCCGAGCCCGGCAGAGCCCGAGCCCCGGTGGCCGCAGGGAGCCCCGGCCCCCTCCCCGCCCGGCCCGGCCGCGGACTCACCGCCGGTGAGCAGCGCCAGGGGCACGGCGATGACCGTGATGACGGCGGCGACCCCCAGGATCCCCAGCAGCCACTTCAGGCAGGTCTGCAAGGAGAAGTCCGGTCAGGCGGCAGCAGCCGCAGCCCCCCGCCCAGCCCCATGCCGCCCCCCGTCCCTAGCCCACCTGCATGGCGGAGCGGCGCGGCGCTGGGCGGGACGAGGCGGGGCGGGGCGGAGCGGGGCCGGCGGGGGCCGCTGTCGCTGCCCCGGGCGCAGGAGCCGAGCGGAGCGGAGCCGCCGCCTCGCGGCTCTGCGGTCCTGCCGCCGCGCTCCGGGCTGCCGCGGTGAGCGGGCGGGGGGCCGGGGGCCGGGGGCGGCTGCCGCCCGCAGGGAGCAAGCAGCGGCAGGCACCGCGGGGCGGTGGAAAACCTCGGGTTTTCCGGCTGGCTTAGCGGCTTCGCGTGTATTTTGAGCTGCGGTTTGTCCTTCGGTTGAGGCGCTTGGAGCGCGGTGACACAGCTGTACGTTGAAGAGAAGGGACCTTTGACACTGACAGGATTTCTGTAGGAAATCAGATAACTGCCCCGCAGAGGTCCCAGAAGTGAAACGCCTTCAAACGCTCCTGTCAAAGCTCCTAGTGCGTTGATAACATCAGCATTTCTTGTAAAGTTTCTGCTCTTTGAACTTCCTTCTCTGGAAATCAAGAAAGACTGATTAAATTGCAGGAAGGGCTTATATTTATTTCTTTGGCACTGGTTCCTGGCATAAAAGAGATGGATCTGTTTACAAAAGGGAATTTTATATTAAGACCAGAACGTGGAAGTGTGAGATAAAAGTTTAAAAATTTAGTGCTAGAGATGACCGTGGTTTGTAACATCAGACAATTCCATTTCCAAGGGGAATTTTTATTATGTGTTGATATAGTAGGACTAATTGGTTGAAAAGACAGAATAACTTGTAAATCAAAGCTATAAAGCACTTTGGTTTAAAAAGCTGAGCATCAACAAGTAGTGAGAAAGCTGTGGGAGTTTCTGGAATTATTTTAAGAGAAGAATTCTGGCCTCAAAAAACTAACTGTTGAGTGGTGTGGTCTGTGCTTTCAGTTTGGTCCATCTTAGCTTTTTTCCCCCTCTATTTGCAGAATATTAGCAGTTATCAGAGAGAGACAGAGGTACTTTACAAATTGAGAAATGGAACAGAAAAAGTATGTGGTCCACTAAAGAAAGAAGAGACTTGAGGCCAAGGGGGACAGCAAATATTCTTAGTCTTGCCTTCAAAATACTCGTCAGAGCTTTCATTAAAGTTGTGATGCTTTTTCTTTCGTTCCACTTCTGCAGGCTGAGCACAGCATTCTGCTGCTGTTTCATACGTAATCTGTACCTGGAAGTGAGTCAGTAACTTTTTATGATAGATATAGCTCCTTTAAAGTAACTTAAAGTATTTACAAACATTAAGGGTTTGTCTGTATGGAAGGTAATAGACTTCATTTAGATATAAAGTTATGCTCTGCTCACTGTTGTATACCATTCTCCTTGAGGGGAATGATTATTATTTATTAATTTACTAGTTTAGAATTACTAATTATGAATTTACACTGAGATAGCTATATCAGTTTACCTTAGGGCTACCATCAATGTGCCCTGATAGTTGAGGTATGCAGCTCAGTGTAAGTTTACAATGGAGGATCTAAGGTGCTGCAAATTCACAGCTTGCTTAACACTGATTTCTGTATATAGATAAATCCACTTATATGAAGTATAATCATAGTGAAATGGCAGTCTTTTATATTACTTTTCAAATTATATTCATATATGTATCCTGTATATGCTGTGAGATGCATGACCAGAGTTTCAGAGTGCCTTACAGCTCCACTTAAATACCTACCTGGTATACTGTGCACTCGCTTGTCTTACCAACAAAAATAAAAAAGAAAAACAAAACACCCTACACCACCACCCCACCCCTGGGGTGAATTTTCCTTTTCCCGGTGAGTAGGAATCACAACATATACATAATTCAGCCAATCTGTGCTTTGTTTTGTAAACATTTAACTAGTGATTGTCACTGTGTCGTATAGTACAGTCATGTTAGAATCTATCTTGTGATAAAATATACCTGAATGCTACCAAACATTTCAAAGCCAAGTTGCAGTTTAATAATGTTTTAAGAGTTTATCTGCAAGGTTTTAATGCTTCTCAATGGGTAGTTCTAAAAAGAAAAAAAGGCCTACACTGACAAAGTATATGCCAAGCTTCTGCTAGTTTCAAGTGAGTACAGAATTTTTAGCTTTGGAAATCTGGATTCTTGTATCTGGACCAAAATGTCTAATAATCTACAGTGCTTCTGACTGGTCATGCCAGAGAGGCTTATGGGAACTGATTCTGTACGCAGAACCACCTGAGTGATGCAGTAAGAGTCCATATAGCAGAATATGTTTTCCATTTAGTTGCAGTAGTTCCTAGAGTGATTCTCTACACCCTCAAAAAACCTCCTGTCTGACCAGAGTACCTGTGGTCCCAAAAACAATGCTTCTGGTGCTCTGTCACATTGTCTTTTGTGATAGTAGAGACTTAAAAAGTTGCTTCAGCTAAATATTTCAAATTACTTCATACCAATGTGTTCTTTTGCAATCAGATATGTCTTAATATGATGCCAAGAGATTAAAGGAGTGAATATCCAGCAGTGGCTGCTAAACAATGAAATTTGAGAAGCCATAGTTTTTCCTTGTGTTGTATGCCAAACACAAAAGTATTCATAAAGAAGTTGTATGATTAAGAACAACTGCTTACTAGAAAGAACCAAAATGCAGCTTTCAGCCTGAAGGCTGGCTTTCCCAAACACTTGGTAGGCCTGCCAGATGTGATGTATTGTTCAGACTTCTAGCTTCAGTGAAATTCAAGGCTTTTTAATAAGTCTGTTTATATATTTCTTTCCTCCAGAAATATTTGGTGAAGTCAAACAGGAAAAATTGAAAACATATGCTTTCTGCAGAATAAAAAAGAATTATTGTTTTTTGTATATAGTTTACAGGTACAATAATATTTTCCAGATGTCTCAGTGCGAGGACAATGGCAGACAAAATATGGGCTGGAGAAAGTTTTAAACCAATTCAGTGGTTCACTTCACATGTGCTGTGAGGAAGAAAAGGAAAAAGTGCTATTAACACTGAGGAGTGTTCGAATTCTACTTGACCAAGTGTGTCTTTTGATACCAAGTTTTTTCCAGAAATAATTTCTTTTTGTTTCTTTGCATTTGGAGACTGAAATGGCATAATGACAGTTTTGCAATTCATCATTACACTGGTTCTGTTTGAGAGTACTGTGAAGAGAGTGTTAACTGTAAATCAGGAAAGCAAATGAGAAAAAAACCATGATCTGTGATTAAGCCATTGGGACAATTGTTTTAATGTGTCTAATAGCAACTCTCATTCAGTTCTTTCAAGTTTATGTATTTTTCTTTATAAAATCAATTTCCAGACAACTGAAGATTCTTGCTGTGTCCTCAGAGCACAGTTGAATAGTTACAGTATCTCAGGTTCCTGTTCATTTTTGTTGTATTAATTCCAGTTAGTTGTCTTGTTTTGCTTCAGTATGCTTATTTTTCCACATACTTAGTAAATAGTAAAAATTAGTAAAGAGGAAGGATGCTGCACACTGAGAATATAAAATACGGTTAATAAATGAGATAATATTGGAAACACCTTTTAATATAAGGCTACCTGGAAGCTCTAGGCAGCACATGTGCAGATACACACATGAAGGTGCGCATACACAATGCAGTCAAGACATCTGGGCCAGCGGTACTGTTTTCATAGAACTTGAAGGTATAAGGTTCAGTTTTTTAGTAGAGTGAAGAAGTCAGCACAGAGTGAATGAAAACAAAATAATAAATTTATGCATCATAAACTGCATCTATGATACATTTACAATATATTTTAAATAAGATGGGACCCATACCCTTTTGTAGATTTAAAAACTCCTATCGGGTGCAGAAGGACATTGCAACAGTGCCATCTTTTATAGCATGCCAGTCAAGACCTGTCATACACACCAGGGCATATGATTTTAATAAGCCATACACAGTCTGTGTCCTTGACTGGAAGGATTAATGTTTCTGAGAGTGAATGAGGCTGTAGCCATATAGGTAACGCTGAAACATGCTCCCGGGCATGATTCCCTGAAGCAGTCCCATTCCTTTATTTGCCAAGAGCAAATTGAAGCCCCCTCATACAAGCAGCGGCACCACAGGCAATGCAATCAACATTATAACTGACAGCTGTTGCTCCATTGCCTGAAGCCTTTGAAAACCATCTATTATTTAAAAGGAATCTTCAGACCGCTCTGTTCCTGAATTTCTCTACCAATGCATCCCTTACAGCATGTAAGCCCTAGAATTATGTCTGTCCCTTACTAGGATACAAAATTAAAATTAAAACATAAAAAGCATTTCTTTCTAGGCCTGAATGCTGCAGCTATTCTGCCCTCTGTCAGTCTGCAGATCTGGGTAGCTATCACCCAGTAAAGACACTTTTTTAAAAAAAGTGACTGTTACTTATTTCTCCTTATGTTTGTACCATTCACTGAATTTCATGTAGCATGTATAAGAAATATCCAGCACATACCTCATTTTTGATCCCATATGGACATGCTCTGTGATTGCAGGATATATAAATCCTAGTCCTGTTGAGCTAAAACATGTGTTTTGGAACTTCTGGGACATACTCAACTTCATCTCAGTTCTGAAGAAAGGGTGTCTTTTGATTCATGCTCTAGATTGGGACTTAGAAAATTAGAGGTTAAATATTTTTGCTGTGTTCCAGACAAGCTGCATAACTTTTAGAAAATAATTTATACCCCTCTGTTTCTAAAAATATATAATTTTTTATATTGTGGGAAAACTATTTTCATAGCTGACAAAGCCATCATCAGGAGGTGCTCAAACACACTGGTGATAGGCACCACAGGAAAATGGATTTGTAACTCAAGAATCCTGTCCTTCAGAGCACTAAATATCCTAGACATTGGAATAAAACATTTTAAAGACAGCTGCTCAATCTATGGAAATAGAAGAGTTAACTGTTTGTACCATTGCAGCCTGGACAATATGGATCCAACTGCATATAATTGAATCTTTTTTCAGTTCCAGAAGCACTTGGAAGCAAACCACTGTAAACAAATGGGATTAAATAAATAACAAATATGTATACATTGTTTTTTTCTCACCTTTTTTAATCTCCAGTGGTATTTGAGATGCTATGATTTCTTTTTTAGTGCAAAGTTCTATTGTTTTAATTGTTTAAATTTGGGATGTTAGAAGAGCTTTCTGTTGCTCTCAGGGAGCTGTTCTAGATGCCAAGTTAGGTGTCATCAGTCCTGATCTGAAATTACAGAATACTGGTTCCTGAAGCACTTTGGGATGACAATAATCTTTTTTTCCAGAAATTCTAGACTGTCAGTGGAAGTTTCAGATGCCTTTAGAAAACAAATGAGACACAAAACAGTACTATTGATTCCTACCAAAGCTATAGGTGCTAATTCTAATTCAACAATGCTCCTGCTTCACATCAACTTCTACAGGATACTTGCTAAGCCAACTGGCTTTCTTTTAAACCACTTGCCCTTTAGGACATTTTAATATAGATATCTGGCATACTGCTATTATAGCAAGGGGAGAAAAGGGGGTTTGGGTAGTCATCAGAAGTAAAAGGTACATAACAGCACCTGTGGCTATTTTAGATTTGCAGTTGCCATGATACCTGCAAAAACATGCCCTGGCCAGCTGAGAGTGTAATAGTTTGGATTGCTAGAAACACTGAGACCTGCAAGCAATATGTTCTGCCACCATAATGGAGAAGGCACAGGTTACTGAAATGACAATTGTGCTTGTAAGCTACAGAACAATGTTGTAAATGCAAGAGATGATGGACAGATCAGTTCTCAGAGGAAGAAGGAAGAAAAGAATGCAACACAGATTAGTGACCCCTGACCTCAAGGCCATTTGAGTTGGCTTTACTTGGCAACCTTGTAAAATTTGAAGAAATTATGTGGTAGTTTCCACTACTGATGGAATATATTGCACTTAACATTTTTCAAAGTTGTCCCCCTGCTTTTGCTGAGAAACCAGAATTTATGTTAATGAAGACTACTTGTCTACTCAGTCTTATTTCCCCCTCTAGCTTCATTTTACATGATTTCTTCTTTCAACTAAAGATAATTCAAAGTTCACACAGCTCTTTTCTGAGAATCATTATGGAGAAAATGTGACAAAACAAAGTATTGAGTTTGTTTTATCATTCCAAACAAACCACTCCCAACATCTCAGTGACACTGAAATATTAGAATATAATGAAACAAAATGCAAAGAGGCATTAGGGATATACACATGAAAAGTCAACAGAAAAGAAGCTTGAAAAAATTTATTTAAGGCTGTCATTTAATATCCTTAAAGCTTAGCCTTTTTATAACAAAGGTTTTAAGAGGGATATTCACTCCTCAGGCATTTGTAACTGCCAGCCCCTTACAAATAACATATATAATTGGTGATTGAATTCTTTGTGTGTATAAGTCAACTTTTTAGAAAAATAATTGTATCATTAAATATAAATGGAGTTACTAATAAATGGAAAATATGAAGATACGGAACTTTCAGTCTTAAAGCTGTTAAGATAACCATCCCTTAGACAGTAGGTTTTTCATATATAAACCTATGGCAACACTAAACTATAGTATGATTGTTTCCTGGCATGCAAGGTGATGTAGCTTTGTTACACCTAATGTAAATGACAGAATACAGATTTCAGAATCTTAATAACTGGCAGCTGATGCAACGAAGATCTTCATTTATCCCATTTTTATCCTGCATTTTTACTGGTATTCTCCCAAAAGGTCCCTGGAAAAAAAAGCGGCAGCAATTAGGACATATAAATCTCCCAAGATTTATGAAATATGTGTGGAACATATTTTTTCTGTTGAAGAGGTAGCAGATGTCAGTTCCACAGACCCCTCAATGCCTCTCTCTAACAACAGATTGAAAACATTTTTTCCTAGAGGAAAAGCTTTTTAGTAGTTTCTAATAGATTATTTTCCTAAATTGTTTCAATGCTGAACTACAAACAAACACAAAATTATAAAAATGTTAATAAAACCTTTATTTTAACTAGCTTCTAAATTTTTTGAGACAGTATTGGTTATTTCAGATTTCCATGATCAACTAACTCCGTGCTTTGGTGCTTCAGTAGTCCAATGCAAATATCCAACATTTAAAAAAATCTGGCCACTCACATGTGCCTTGAGTTGGCATTTTATTACTTTTTAAATGCTTTGTTAATGTTCACAAATAATTCTTAAATATTAACCTGTTCACAGAGCTCACAGAAAATATTGCTTTGCCGACAGCATTTGCCTATATAAGGCAAACTATAGCAGGGTTCTGAAGTAGGTCACTATCAAGAACTCAGATTACAGTACCGTATTCCCTAATGACAAGCCATAATTTAAGGCAGTGTTTTATATCACAGTCTTTAAAGAATAATCAATTTGATGTAATTTTACCAATAAGTGTTTCTGATTTTATAATGCCCATGCAAAGGTGATTATTGTTTTTCAGTAGTTTACTTCTGATTATATCCAGTGACAAAACTCCCCTCAAGTGAAATAGGAAACTCTTTAGAAGGTTCACCACTGGTGCAAATTACAAATTACATGTGGAGTGAGTTCTGTTTAGCATCTTATCCTTGTTCAGCACTGTCTGTAAGTTACAGATATGTCAATGGTTAAAAATTAGCAGTATTTTCCTATGTGTGACAAATACATTTAAACCCCCAGTATATTAAGAGTAACACAATCAAAATTCAGGCACCTTTGGGTAACTTTTGTGTTAATCAGCCATTTTAGGAACTCTTTGGCAGCCATGTCATCAAGGACTTTGTTGATATCACTTGTAAAAGTGCCATCTGCATGTCTTCGGCCCATTTCTTCGGCCACAAGAGCTTTTTCTGGGAAACTTCAAAGGGAAGAAATTATCAAACAATTTGCAGATCAAAATTAACAAACCATTTAAAAGGGCCTCATTACAGGAATCTAATACCCTGTGTTTTTAAGGAGTTAAGGGCTGACCCTCATGTTATGGCTCAGTATAGCATAATGTATTTCAGAACATCTTTTGAGACATTATTTTCACAATAGCATATGCGTGGAAGTATCACTTTACCAGATGAGAGCTGTTCTGTCAGGTGAGTCTAAATTCCTCTCTAGTATTTTTGAAAAAGCCATACATGCAAAAACATACCTCAGGCTTCAGTGTCTATGCCAAGTAGATTAGGCACTAGTAAAACACACTAGATTTACTAAGAATTGTTATTTAAGAAATACCACTACTAAAACATTATAGTCAAATTTTCAAACAATTTTTTCTGTTTCAATTGGACTTCAGTCCTAGTTGCCTATTCACAATTATATTGCGTAAAGTATTTAGATATTAAGAGCAGGAACTTCTCTGGGCACATAACTAAATTGCAACACCTGTATAAAACGTATGTGCTTCTTTGCTGTACAATAGCATTTTATATTTGGAATCAGATCCCAATTCTTCCTCTGTCCTATTTTGACAGCTGAAAAACCATTATGCCAAGAGCCCGATTTAGAAAACTTTCCTCTCTTGCTTCATGCTATTAAATATAGGAAGATTTCAGTGGGTTCCATTAAGGTGGGCTGATGCTGAAGCACACTGAGCTCTCGGACCAGTGACAGGCAGACTGGTTATTTTCATGCAATAATTTCAAGGAAGGCCGTATACAAGTTTGACCACAAGTAATACTGGATATTGGAAAGCGGAAGGGTGGTCTACGTTTAATTGTCCATCTAGGTTTCTAAACTCAGTTCAGCACAACTAGGTTGTATTTCTTTCTTAAAGATTCTGAAATATCCTATTTCTGCTCATGAAAATAAAACATGACAGCAGAATAACTGCAAATTTGAACTTTATGAAATGGCATAAGTCTTTCCCTTCTCTATATAGCTAATCTAATTTATTTAACTCTTTTTTCAGGAAATTGTCATTATTTAAAAAAATTACTTTTACCTATTTAGTCTTCCTTTACTACAACACACAATCTTGTCTTACAGATTGTATTTTATTATTATTATTGTTTATTATATTTATATAGTGCGAGAGACTTACATAGTACTTTACAGCTGGTAGAATATATAATCAGAGGATGAACTGAAATCCCTGCCCCGAAGAGCTTACAGTCTAAAGGCACAAATAAGTACAGAACAGTTAAAAGGTGGGGAGTGGCATGTGCATGGTGTAGCTCCTAACCATGCAGAGTTGGGAACAGATGAGATAGAAGGTGCCTGCAGGAGATTGAAGGCAATGCCATTCTAAGCGTAAGACTATAGTGGAAAAAGATGCAGTCATGAGTGAGTACATGAAGTGAATAAGCTTGAGAAATCTGCAATGAGTATGGGGAGAACAAGATATTAATGAAAGAAATCAGAGATATAGGTCAAAACTGTGGAGCACTGCATCCAGAAAATCATGAACCACAGCAAAAGAAGTAGAGGTGTCTTAAAAAGGAGAGTAAGTCTCAGTTGTAGGAAATGATAGTTATTTTGGCAGCAGCAACTTTGTGGAGCATGGGAAGAGGAAAAGTTACTGCTCAGAATAATCACTAGCACATGAAGTGCAGATGATGACGTTGGTAAAAATTTTATCTTGGAAATATTGCAGAGGAGAAGATTTGACAGTGAAAGGGAAAAAAACAGAAAGTAATTTAAGATGACACTGGCTAGAATCATCTCAATGATAGTTAAGGAGACTTTAAGCAAATGTTATGTGAAGGGGGAAAAGGTGACAGTTAGAGGAAGGTCTGGTTTAGTTTTAGATATGTTTACCTTAGATATAACTTGACCTTTTAGAATGTAACAGTATACTGAACAGGTATTACAAAAGAAAAACATGAAGTACAGCAAGAATGATCAAAAACACATCAAGGTTTCATCAGACTTGATTTCTAACCCCAAAAGCAAGGCAAAATTTAGTAATAGGAATGGATGGATTCTTACTCTCTTCTTCCTCGTCCATTCACTAACCAAGCAATGAACTCTTTGGCAGCTTGACCTTCCAAATAAGAGGTGATATCACTGGTATAGGTGCCTTCAGCATGTCTCTCGAATTCAGCATGACGCTTGGAGATCGCATTGCTGAAAGAAGAGCAATACTGTAGGAGCAGACTACATAAGGACTTTTTTTTTTTTAACCTTTATTGATTTATATTTCCCACCCACCAGACTAGCTTTTCTTATTAGGGAGAGGGTATTTTTTGCTTCTGAAGTTGCTCTTGATTTTTTTTTCTTGGTAGCTTTCAGTTCTGTAGGCATTGTCTGTGCTATGCAATATAGTTCTGTGCAGAGATGCCTGAACTAGTTCTGAACAAATCAGATCACATCCTGAAAGCAATTATAGCTGCATTGGAACGGTCTTCTGCTAGATTAATTAGCTATCAACAAACTGTATTGTACTATACAGACATACTTTTTGTTACTCCTTGGTTAACCTAAGAATTTCTATTAAGCTACTCCTCCTACCTTAATCTTCATTATTTCTTAGCCAAACTTTACTTTTTGAATTTTTTTTGTGAACACCCTTTTGTCATTCTGACCAAGTGATAAACTTGGAACAATTTCAAGCCTGATCACCTTCAGCTTAATAAGGACCTTCTCCCTCTCTACACCTCATTGTGCCTCTTTCTTTGATAGAGCACAAAATTATGTCACACTGGCCCTTAGGAAGACAGGCTGCACTTGGAAGTAGACATATTATGGAATATTTTCCACAAAGTTCCATAGCATTTCTATTTCAGAATTTGCTAATTGCTGCCCAATTTTCAGGGCCTCTAGCTCTTTCTATTATTTTTTATCTTCTTGGGATTTCACCATTCCTCCTAATTTAGTACCATCTGCACTTTTCATCAGCATGCTAACTAGAGTTGTTTGGAACATTTTTAATGAAACGTTACTTTTGTTGAGATATGCTGTTTAATTGAAGCTGAAACATTATTACAGATTTGTTACTGATATTGACAGTGTTATGAATGGAAGGATCTTTGTGTTCTGGGCTATCCTCTTTGGAATTTCTGACGAAGGGAAGAACTAATATAGGTATTTCAATCTGTTTTGCAAAAATACTTACAGGGTTTTTTTGTTTTATTTTTTCGAATTTCCAATTCCCCCAACCCTTTCCCAAAAACATTGTCAAGGAACAGAATTCTGGCCTCCAACAGGTTTTGTGTTCTCTTTTCCTGTAATGAGCTGTTTGTGTAACATGAACTGAGTGCTTAGGTCTGAGCATTGTATGTGTTTTATCAGCTCTCTGCAAATTGGTGCCTGGCCATTTTAATTTCATTGGTCTTCTCACTGATTTTCTTTTCCTACACATAATATTTTGGGGTTTTTTTGCTTCAGCCTTTTTCTATACCAAATTTTTATTTTTATCTTAGTCTCTACTTTATTACTTGAAATATCCTTTCCTGAAATCTATTCTCATACCGTTCCATTCCTTGAGGCCACTGCACATAGCTGTAGAACACAGGTACAGGAATAAATAATACAGAGACATTTCCTCTTTCCCTGTAATAAGCAGGTGTGAGATAATTTCTTTTGATATGTATTTCTTGGATTATGGTAACATTGTGAGGAATATTAATTGTTGTTTTTCTTGTTTAACAGGAAATAAGCTCAAACTGTTTTTGACTAACAAATTGTGGCAACTAGAATACCTTGAGAGCTGGTCCGGGAATTTGTCATTTTCTTTGTCCTCTTGACCTTGTTGGCTGTAGTGGAATTCCACAATTATTAGATCATTATTACCAGTACATTGCAGGGCATGCATAAACTGATAACATTTTATTGGTTATTATTTAAGTATTATGATAAACAACAAAAACAACTGATAAATTAATATCATAAATAATTTCAGGATGAATTTAAATTAATACAATATCTAGAAATTGTTACTTTGTACTTTAAAGATTTCCACAGGGGTTTAAAAGCATTAATAGCATAGATTTTTAGATTCTGGGGACAGATCTTCTCTAGAACACAGAGCATACACTTACATGATTTTACATTATCCTTGCTCTCAGCTTGGTAGCTTGTGTTTAATCAAAGTGTATTTTCAAAATTCATGTCAGCTCAGGCCTTAACAGTATACTTGTGATACTGGTGAAGTAGCCAGTGGTATACAATAATTAAAACTTAGCTCCCTTTTCCCAAATGGAACTGCAGAATTAGAGTACGCATAGATAAGAAAGTTTTATTATGGCCTTATATCCCAGACTTTTACATTATATTAACATATCTTATTCCTATTGAACTTAATTCATTCACTGAAACAATCTGTCCTAAAGAGGCTGAGATAGTCTTTTTAGATGGCATATCAAGTAATATACTGATACTACACTTGATTTATACAAATCTTTTGGGCTGATTTTGCACATATTCCCTATTTCTAATAATGTAATACATTTTCCTTAAGTATTTTATTTATTTGAGGATTCTACATGGTCTGTGATGGGAAGCTGAAATCAAGAAAGTGAATTCAGGTAGATTTTTGGCTGTTTCTGTAGATCTATAGCAATGTGACCAAAATGCTTACCCATTTCTCTTAGTGCTCATTAACCATTGCACGAAGTCCTGAGCTCGTCTAGTGTCCAAATACTTGCTGTAATCGCTGGTGAATGTGCCTTGTGAGTGACGTTTCACTTCATTCAGCTGTCTAGATTCATCTAATGGTTCAGACTGGGAAGCTTTGAATGATCTGTGAAAAGTTTAGTACTTGTTAATTGGCAATAGTTATAGTACATTCTATAGGTGCATTGACTTTTATTTTAAAGATATTATTTTATACTCTCACAAAGTGAAAGCTAGTGGCATATTGATCACTAGCTGTCTAGTAAAATGAATCAGCATAGCAGATTTGATACTGCACAGTTACAAAGTCTTGGATAAATAAGGCAGCTATTGTAATACCAAAACCTTCTGTGCTATACTTTGCAAAATTAAAAACTATTGCCAGTTCTGATGGTAGATTAAGTACTGTGTAATAGTATATAAAAAAATATCTTTGAGTTATAGTATGTTTTTCTTCACAAAGTTCAGGCCAAGTGTTTCTAGAAGTTGATCTAAAGAATTTACCTTGATTTTTCCTCTGTATCCTGAAGAGGATTTTGCCAGCTGCCTTGAACTATCATTAAAAGAAGCCCAGCAACAAAATAAACACTTTTCATTTTCACTGCCTGTCAAAACAGAAGTAAGACAACAAAGAAAAATGGAATGATCTTTATATACGTCTGAATCAATTACATCAAAAGGAGACATCCTTAATGCTGATCTAAACTTGAAGATATTGAGACCCTGTGTGGATGGGGTCCATGTCCAGTGGATGGAGACTGTAATGCCTTGGGTAGGCATTCAAAAGATGCAGTTCCTGTTAAGAGTGTTTAGGCTCTAGTCTCTATTCTAGAATGCAAGGTGAGCTGTAAGCAGCTGCATCCTCACTTTTGTAATACAAGGATAAAGGTCTGTATCTCTTCTGCTTCATGTTCTGCTGATGGCAAGCATTAAATCTGTTTCTATAATACTGTTTTGTTGCAAAACTAGGGTATTGGTGTGACTTTTAATTTTTTTCCAGCTCATTCACTAGAGAAAAAACCAAGCAAATTTTTGTCAAGAATACTGCCACATTAGCAGCTCTTCATTCTTTCCTTCTGGTCCTCCACCTTCCTTTTAACATTTTTTTTTTTTTTTTGAAATAACAGGTATTGCAGCCGTAGGCCTCTGGACTTAATAACGACTTATTAATAGGTGTGACTCCTTAGAAAAAAAAATACCAACCACCAAACCACACACTGTCTTGTCTTCAGTTCATGACCTATTATGTCAAGTTTTGCTTGTTGCACTACTGACATAATACCTTATTTCAGCTTAAGGGCTTCCATTATGGGGCTATGTGGGATATACAAGATATGAGGTATATACTTCATATTAATGGTAATAAACTAAAGCAGAAAATACTGTATCCCAGATGTAATTCTTACTGTTACAGGTCATTCTGTTGACTTCAACCATGTAACAGAAGTGACCACATTATTATATGTCTTCATCATGTGCACTGTAATAACTTAACCAGTTCCGCTGACTTTTATATGAGATCAAGCAATGTAAACTAGAGTATTGCAGCCTGTACAAATGCTTTGGTAATCCACAGCCAAGCTGATTCCCTTACTTGCATTAATGACTGGTTTACTCATACAAGGAGTACAGTTACAACTTCTAGTGAATATTCACCAATGGGAATAAGGCATTCTCTAATCCCCTAATTGTGTGCTACAATTTTTGTTATTTAATGTCTGTAGACACATGGTCCCCTATAGGACAAACTGTTGAACAAATTCATTTTAGACTCATGAAAGAAACCCTGTGCAAAAGGAACAATGAGTAGCTAATGACTAATAGACTCAAAAATGCTTTGCATGAACAGGAAATAAGAGGAAATCTACTTACACAATCACTAGTATATATTGTTTATTTTCAATTATTTTGGATCACTTAAATTTATGGAATGAGTGTATAGAAAAGGAAACAAATTTAAAATTTTGTTAGATACTTTTGACCTTGACAAAGAAATTGAATATGCCATTCATTCAATAGTTAAATGCTCATTCATGGAATGATGCTCATTCATTCCAACCTTAAAGTCAGTATGGATCACAATATTAATCTGCTGTAAAGCAACAGAAGTTGCAATGAGTTCACATCAGTAAAATGTCACTGGAAATAATTTCATCCTGTACTTGGACTGATACTTGTGTATTTGAAAGAGCCCTTCTGCCATCCGTGACACTTTCCTACGGAAGTTTATGTTACACTCTGAAAAACAAAGGGAGATTGGAGAGATGAGTGCACTGAAGTAAAGTGGTAGGTGGCAAAGACCCAGCCAAAAAATACCTTCCCCACTAAATGTGAGCTGCGCTGAACTCCTCTGGCTCCACTGGAGGAATCATTTATTGAAATCCAATGATTTATGAAGTAAGGCAGCCTAAGTGAAAATGTAACTATTCTCTATTGTAATGCCTTGTCACAGTAGGCTGAATTTAAATATACTATGGCCTGGAGGAAGCCATCAGAGAATTATGAAGGAATGATGTGTAAAGAAGGTGCAGCTTACTCTGTCTTGAGATTTAGAGTTGGCTCTGCACTGACCAGTGCAGACTGGGGCAGTGGGGGGCATATGAACATCTCTGAAAAAGTAAACTCCTCCATCAAAAACCTTACTGCTGTAGGATTTCCATTCTGCCCCAGTAGTCTGCCTGGCTTCAGAGCAGATTTTTTATGAAGACTGTTTCTTCCGTCTATTATAAAATAACTTATAGGTGGAGATGCAAAGCTTGACTATTTTACCTATGGTTAGGAAGAATGTATTGCTTCTGCTACTCTGTGAAGCCTTATTTTTAAGAGAATCTTAATGAAAAATATAAATATTTTACTAGAATACCTCACTGTCAGTATCAAAATATGTAAGGCAATCAAAATCTTCATCAAATGTTAATCAAAACTGGGAAAATAAATTGATAAATATATTTTTTTCTGGTGGATTGTACTATCAAGCAAAGGAGTCAATTTCCCTCTTTCCACCAGAAGCCACTGCCAGGGTTGCTCCTTTTTTCATCAGTGTGCATGGAGACTCTTTTCTGCCTTCTATATGTCCTGATATATGAGATTTGATTCCTACAGTTGCACATACACTGCTATAATACCAACAAATACCATAGTGGCCACGTAGTCAGTCCGATTATAACCTTAATTATAGTATCGATGTCTCTTTTCACCATTTC
Source organism: Falco rusticolus (assembly GCF_015220075.1). Classification (NCBI taxonomy): domain Eukaryota; kingdom Metazoa; phylum Chordata; class Aves; order Falconiformes; family Falconidae; genus Falco; species Falco rusticolus. The sequence continues at coordinate 41,260,952 of NC_051194.1, forward strand.
ATTTGGAGCTGAAATTTGGTGGTGCAACACTGACATCCAATGTTTATCCCAAAGAATGCATAATTTCACATTTCATAGGCTTCCAACAATGGAACAAAAGCTCTGCCTGTTCTCTGAGAGATGACTCTGCTGTGGTCACAAAAATCGTTTGATAGTAGTGTAGTGACCCCCATGCTAGCTCATATGGCTGTAAATGAGTTAGCTTAGACACCAAATGAAGTCTGGCTATTGTACCATACATAAGTAAATTTGTCCTGCTTAATGGTATGATAGCAGTTTGGTATACTTTTATTTAACCTGAAAAACTAAAGAAAAATAGTTTACAGCTGCCTGTAGCTTTGTTAAACTGTGATACAGATTAAACATAAAACTAAGTGACTGAGGTGGAATGAAAGAAGTAGTGTAGTCCTTAATTCAGCCTCCTTATAGTAATATTAGACACCAAAAGCTATTCTTTTATATAAAACTTATAAGAAATACCAAATTCAAAGCTCATTGTAGTCAGTAAACAGATTTTCAGTGACTTCAATATATCTTGATCTAACTCATGCCTCAGGCCTATGGAGCTTTCAGATGTGAACAGTCCCACTGGCAACTTTATGCCTTCAGAATATATTTGAAGTTAAATACATGGTCAGCTTTTTTCTAAATTTTTTAGAATCAAAATCTGGGGACATTACTAAAAAGAAAGGTATATAAATGCATCTTTTTGAAAGTAATACAGTTTTCAAGTAAGAAAATCCTTATTAAGAAAATAAACATTTTCAAAAGCTATTAATCTTCTGTCAAGTATCTTCTTAAAAAAATTCAGAATTAGTTTTGTTTGTTCAACATTTAGTACTTGCTATTGGTAATCCGAACGAGCAACAGCAGTTTTTTGACAAGCTAAAGAAGGTACAGTTTTTAAAGAAGAAATTGTTATGTTATACTTGGGAAGACAAACGTTTTGTAGAGAAAAAGAGATGATCAGCAGAATAGTGTTTGTTTAGTTTATTCCTGCTAATCAATTAATTTCCCTATCAGAAGAAAGGTTTTATTTGCTCTGAGTTATTTAGGTCACCAGTAGATACTGCTAAAACCCATGCAATCTTATTGTCAAAGTGCAGGAAAACTAAGGCTAATCTTATACAGAAAATTTTTGTTCCTATGCATATGAGACCAATGGAAATGTTTTAATTTCAGATTTGACATGAAAAACTTAACACATCTCAGTTTGAACCACCAGAAAGTGTGTAACAAATATGTCTCTCAAATCTTGATCAGAAACTTACTTCAATATTATTTCCTTGATCAACCTGATTTTGCTAGTTTTCCTAATATATTTTACTGCTGATGTCTTTGGTACCTATGTACAATTTTAACTAGCTTAATTTCATTGAGTTTTCAAAAAATAATCTTTCAAAAGTCAGATTTGTATCTATTTCCAGTTTAAAAATACAAATTATGGAGTTACAGTAGTACAAAAGGGAATATTTTCATATGAAAATGTATGAATGATCAAAATAGATTTCTATTGACATTAAACTGTGTGCAAATAGCAAATATTTCTAATAATAAATAAAATATGTTTTCAGGTAGATGTTATTTACATCTAATTTACTTACCATGCTATAATGCCTCGTGGAAAGTTTTGTAAAATATAACAATTCTAGTCTAAGGAAATCCATTGTAGGATGGAAGACTAAATTAAATTTTATACAATAACCACAATTGAAAGGCTTTAATTTTTACTTCTGTGCTATAAAATTTCCTTTTCAAATCTTCCAGTGATCTGAAAATAATAGCTGCTTGAAACAAAATAATTTACAAGTAGGGCAGTGGAGTGGCAATCTGTATTGGACAGTTTTAATTCAGTGGCTATATAAACCCACTTAATTTGTTTGTGTTCTGCTAATTTAATCCCCGTTGATTCATAATTAGTATGTATAAGTAGTGAATATTTTTAAATTCATGTTCATTAAATATCTCTAGAGAAGATAGTAAAGGAGATAAAAATATAAAAATCAATAATGATGCATCTCACATTTAAATTCTTACTACAATGCATGTCTTTCATGTTCTCATGGTTAATCTTCCTTCTTTCAAATGCTTCTGCAACCCAAACAGTTGATTTTCCTTTTTTTGGATCATTCTCTGTTGAACTAATTCAAGACATTAAAATATTTTAATTATGATGTCATTAACTCCAAACATCAGTGACTATAACCATAGAGGAAAACATCAATTTACTGAAAGATCCTGCACCTCTATTGCAAACTTTGGGCAATACAATCCAGATAATGCACTCAGCTTTCTCAAACAAACTGTACTGTTAGTTCATGTAAATCTTACCTTTTTATATTTGAAGTGATATGTAGCAGTTGCAGAAAGAGCTGCTGCTCTCCTGGAACTATGGCAAGCCTTGAGGATCCAGAGATCTGCCTAGCTGCCTCTTTTGCACAGACTTATATATATACTGTTCAGCTCTAGTAAGCATTACGGGAGTGCATCATTGCTGACAGTTTCCTTATTCAACTTTAAAAAAAAGTCATCATATTTGCTATTCATTTCATTTGATAATTTTACAAGCAATTTCACACATTCATTCTGCTTACTTTATGACATCAATGCTAACATGGATTTGCAAGAGGAGTGAGGTAGCAATGTCCAAAGAAGTAAATATAAAACAGAAGGGCATTAGGATGACAAACAGTGGGCTAAAGGTGCCTGGGATTAAGACAGCAATTTCTCCAAATTCAGATTTGCCACATTTAACATTTAGAATCCTGATCCTGTTGACATCAATAGCATCAGCTTCACCTATCAATTTTAAATCAAGGTTTATAAACTTAATACATTATTAGCAATAACCAGCGCAGCTCCCTCAAAGCCCTTGAATGATTCTTCAAGCAATCATGTGCCAATACCATGAACCTGAAGAGATGTGAAGTACTGCAGTGATAGCTAGCTACCCACTATGCAAAGGCTAGCACAGGTCAAATTTAACAAAAAGATTTCATTACCCTTAGATGTAAAAGGCCAACTCTGTAAATGCTACTGTATGAAAATTCATACTCACTTGAGAACCGTGTGCCAAACATTCGTTATAAATTGAGTTTCACACTGTGGCCTACAGATTTATGCAAGGTAAGACTTTCGCTCACATCTCCATTCCCTACAGGGAAAAAAATCCTAAAACCAAAACAGATTTGATCTTTGTGGCTGTGTACGTTCTGTGCAACTATTACCAAGGTCCTAAACCATTCAGTGATAGGGGCAATTTTATAGCTGTGGTGGGTGGGGCAACATTGCCAAAGAAGACTGTTCAGCCATCTGGTGATCACAAGTAGGAGAGATTGACACAAAGCTTGTCAATGGCCTTGGCATCTGGAAAAACCTGCCAGTCAGGAATATGGGTCTTTTGTCCTGTCTATGAAGCAACAAGTAGGATACTCCCCTTCAAGAAATTCCTGGAGAAGTTTTCCTTTACATACTTGTTCACACATAATGATAATACTTTGTAAAATACAAAAGAGAACCAAAAATGAAATATGATTATTACATATGTAAGGTGCCAGGCAGTCCAGGGGACACATCAGTTATGAAGCACTTCACCTTGAATTGCAGTTCTGCTGAGTAAAGGGAAGGGTCTGGAATCACAGTGGACATATCACTTAACATTAATGACAGCTTGTGCTCCAGTCTGAAGTGCCCCATGGTCTAATTTGTGGTACAAAGCCCATATATTGCACCCCCCCCCTCTTATTTCCCTTAATACTGCTCCATGAAGTCAGCAAAGAATCTTCTTTAGTGAGGTAATTTTCTGCTGGCTGACCACAGCGAGATTGGCATAGCCCATATTCTACAATTGAGGCAGTGTATAAACTTAGTTACCCTAATGTTAGGGAGGCAAACAAAATTTAATGGATCCTTCCTTGAGCTCGGTCCTAAATACTGTGCTGTGGTACCATAGTATGGGTTTAGGGAAACATTAACTCTCATTACACAGTCCACATAATCAAATACTTTTTGTGTGTGAGTAGAATATTTCTCTGCTTTTGGATCCATCTACTGAGATTCATGGTCCATTTTTGTCACTACTAGCTACCGTGCAAGTGTCTACTAATGCTACTGCTGAAAACTTAAGAGCAGTTTCTGTTCCTCTCATCTTTGCCTTCTGTTTCTACTTTCAGTCATTTCTGAGAGCCTTATTTTGCCTTTTTGTTACTTTCCTTTTTAATTACTACTTCTTTTCCCCTCTATTCCACATTCTTTTCCCCATGTCCTTCTTCCTGCTCCTAACTGTATTTTTCACATCCATTCAAAGTCATGGATTGGCAGAGGATATACAGCCTTCCATACATATTCATCAAACTTGGCTTTTCATTTTTTTTTTGTTTAAAACAACCAGAATTATCACCTCCATGTACCAGCCTTCCCTAGGCAAACAACTGTGTAACATCTAAGACATGGTGCCAAAGGAGCCAAAAGGAACCTGCAAAAAACCTTATACCCCAAATCTACTGATTTTCATAACATGACGATTTCACTGAGATACGTTGTCTTTATGTCAGAATTATTTTTATTCTACTTCCTATTTAAACTGTATTAGTTTTATATAGGCAATGCAAAATCACAGTTTAAATGGTAAGCCCAGCACTAATATAAGGCACTCTCTGCATGAAGTCGGTCCTTTGTGGCTCCTGCGGGCGAGGACCGGCTGCCCAGCCCTGCAGTACCCCGACAGGACAGCAGATGGTGATCAAAGGGCCGTTTAGACCTTTCGTACACCAGGATGTTGCTGAAATGGATTGCTACCGACAATTCTCTCACCGCATGCTGAGTTAAGATACATTGCTTTCTAAACAGGCAACACAGAATGTAAAACAATATAATCTCCTCCAGGAAACAGGCAGTTCTTTTCTTTTTGTTTAGCTCTGTTTATTTTCTTGTGTCAGATAAAGTTCCTCGTTCACAGTAGGATGATTTCAGAAAAAAATATGAGAGAGAGCAGCTCAGTGCACCTGGTTGGGCAGGTTGTTACACTGACTATATCATCTAGCAGGTCATCTAGCATCTAGAAGGTGACTGATTATTTATTTCTCAAGTGATACACAGGTGATAAAAAGTACAGGAAAGAAATGAACTGCCATCATGAACCATGAAAACTTCAGTTGCCATAACTGAATTTTATATATATATATATCATTATATATAATATATATTTCAAGAATACAGCAAAAAAGAATTACCAAAAAGAAGTAGGAAACTGTTACAAGTGTATGAAATATACATATGTACTCAGGTTTTTTCCTCTCACATTGTAAAACACAATGGTTAGGCGGTACCTTTTGGCAAAAATCAACGGCAACCTTACTTTCCTCTGTATTATAGTTCACATATCAGACAGTACTTAACTGAGTCAGACTCCTGAGAGCTTTCTCAGAGACAGAACACGAAAGTGACCTGCCTTCAGGAAAGTTTAATCTTAATGTTTTTCACGATTCACTTGGAGTCATTGAAAATCTGTATCTGGGTTTCACCATATTTGGAGTTGATCAAAGTTTTCTGCACCATCATCTCAGCACCAGGTAACAGGTGCTATAAAGGACAGTGTAACTCACTGGACAAAAAATCTGTGGGGAAAGTTATAGAAGAGGTAAAAATGGAAGCAGAATTCTTACCGGCTGCACACTGAACCTGATGCTTTAGCAGTGACAATTCCAGTTGGCACGGCTTTTCAGAAAAATAGGACCAATGTATTTCTTATAACTGGCTAGCATACTCTGAATATAATAATTTTCTAAGATGTTTCTCTCAACTCTTTAACTGTTGGTAAAAGAAAAAAATATTTAAAAACATTTGAGTTTTCAAGATTTGAACATTTTAATGAATTAGGAAGTTGCTGACTTTTGAAAGTAAAAAAAAAGATCCCCAACAAATGCTTTCAAAAAAATGAACCCCCCACATTTTTCTGTGTATTATTTCATTACATATTTATTGTTATTTTTTTAAAAATACTATTATTCACTACATACCATGGGGTATGACTACAGGCACACACCCTTTTCTTTCTTACATTGCACAGAAAACATTCTCTCCGTAACCTTGTCAACCATGAGTTCAGAGGCTGTGCAGCCCCTTTTGTTTTCCTATCCTTGCTACACGATAATCCACCAAAAGAGTTCTGCATTCCCCTCCTGAGAATGAATTAGTGCAACATATTGGGAAAACATATACAAAAACATATACATACATAAAATATACGTTACATACATACATGGGTACATATACATAACACACACAAATGTGTACATATGTATGTATACAACTCCATGGGAATATTTTGGAGAGCAAGAGTGGCTTTTTGAAACAGAGGAGTAGTTTAGGGTTTCTAAGCCTTTCCACAGCATTCAACTTCATGCTTGCTGCTGTGGATGCTGATGGGTTTGTACCTCAGGAAAGAGAGCTATTGTAACTGCTGTAGCCCACATGGTCTACTCACATAAATTGGAATCCATTTGAAGTCAATGGAGCTGCACCAATTTGCGCAAGCAGAAGAGCTGGCCAAGTATGTACTAGTTACTTTACATTCTGAGAAGACAATGTTCATAATTGAAAGTAATACCAAATGCTCTTAGCAAATACTATGAATTATTCAGATTAAATATAGAGCCTTCAAATGGCTCTATAAAATGTTCTAAACAGCTGTCCCTTGTAATTGGAACTGACTGGCAAACTGTAAAGTATTGAATGTAGTCTGAATTTGACTTGATATCTGAATAAAATGAGTACTAACCATATTCTGGAGCCTGGCTGGGGTTATGCTTGGTTTTCTGCTAATGCTGTTTTCTCTTCAGGCCTTTTCTTCTTTGCAGCTGCAGTAGGCAGTAATCCTAAATGAAGGAAAGCACGTAGCTCCACATTTAAGGTATGAGGACTGCATATGCATTGATATGTACAAATCACACAGCATGAATTGAGGTAGATGATGAAAATAGGTGTTGGGGAATGAATGGTTTAGAGTGGAACCAGTAGTTTTCTACTATTTATGTATATTTCAGTTCCTAGAAAAAGCAGATTTTGCTTTGCAGCTCTATAACTTTATTTTTTTTTTTAAAAAAAAAGCTGAACAGGATTTATAGTGCAAACTGTCTTGTAAACAGCTGTATCTGTGGCTATTTATCAAGGGCCTGTCTACTTAAATCAGAACAACTATGTCCCATCTTCAGAGGCTTGTGTACTTTGTTTAGATGACAGATACTTGAAGACTAAGTTTCATTATCTGAAGTGGTCTTTTTGGGGTATCTAAAGTGTAAGATTTTTATTCAAAAGAGAAAAGAAAAGCAGAAAGTGCTCAGCATTTCCTGAAGACTGGATCCTCTAAAGCATTTGAAAGTGGAAAGCAAAATTTTAAGGATATTCATTCATCAGCTTCGAAAACCTTGTTATAAAAGCTATCGCTTCTTAGTTTCATAGTAAGTTGTTTCCCAGTGTTGGCTCTTACATACCATATTCTATGTCTGCAGTATAGATATATATACTTTTTATTCATATATAAGGCTAATCCTTAAATATATTTTTGTTCGCTTCAACTTGATTGCTCAGGACAAGCCCTTTAAGTTTGAACTGCATTGAAGCTCTGTTACAGAAAAGCCTACACTGTAGGCTAGATAAAAAAGGAATAGAGGAAATAGCTGTCCAGTGAATGTTTGTGGTGATCATGGACTGTGCTCGTACACAGCAATGCAGAATGGAAGGAGTTCTCTTTCTAAAGAAGAAAAGGCTTGGGAGGATCAGTATCTGAAGGAACGGTGTAAAGAAGATAGAGTCAAGCTCTTTTCAGTGGTGCCCAGTGACAGAACAAGAGGCAGCAGACACAAACTGAAACATAGAAGGTTCTGTCTGAACATAAGGAAATGCTTTTTTTATGATGAAGGTGAACAAGCACAGGCAGAGGTGCCCCAGAGAGATTGTAGAGTCTCCATCTTTTTAGATACTCAAAAGCCATGTGGACATAGTGCTGTGCTACCAGCTGTAGGTGACCTTCTTGAATAGAGGGGTGGGATAAAGTGACCTCCAAAGTTCCTGTCCAATCCCAACTATTCTGTGATTCTGTGATACTGCAACGGTAGGTTTGAAGTGCTCTGCACCATTTCTAGTGAATGACTGCAAGGTTACCTGGTATTAGCACACGCTAGCAATTTGATGTTTTGTATGTTTTTAAGAGGGGTTTTCTGACACTTACATCATCCTAGGACATTTTCCTCCAGGTCATCAAAATCCATGGTTGCTCAAACATAAAGCTTTCAGGTTAGACATTATTCCAGCAACTCTGTAAATGTTACACTCTGCTGAAGACATATTCCCATTCTTTGGCAAGAACATTGTGTAAGGCAAATAAATTAACAGCATGAAAAACAATGAAGTAAAACTGACAGCAGCATGGTGCACTTATTTTTTTCATGTTTTATCCCCACAGCTGCTTCCTACAAGCCAAGGTGAATGGTGGACAGTTCACAAGATGCATACTCTGATTGCCTTAGGAAACAAACAGACATAAGGGCAGATTAACAATGAAACAACTAATGCATCCCTTGGGAAAGAGGTATCTTCTGTTATTTTGACACATTTTCCTGAAATGTCCCTTGTTCCAAATACTTCCAGAAGCTTCTTACTACAGACCTGTGGGCAGGGTGTGAACAACATATTGCATCACTTTATTACTTATAGTATGCACAAAAATTATCTGGCCAAATTTCCAGAGCTCATAGGATTTTCAAAACTATAAGTAAAAATAAAGGTGCAGAAATTTAAAGAGACCTTAACATATTGATATTTATGTGAGATTGATACCGTGATTTTTTGACAACTGCTTTAGGTTCCCATTGACATATTCAGCTATCTAAACCCTCTAAGCATCTGGGATAAGAGCCTGATTTTTATCTCTTTCACCACGACTTTGCAATGGTTTCTGTGGTGTTGTATTAATATATAGAAATTGAGAGTTAAATCTCATATAAGGAATTGTATTCCTTATTTGTAAAATAACTGCGTTACTGAGACTACTGTTGTGTGCAGCAAATGCACATAGGACCATGTAATCAACATCTAATTAGACCCACTTCATGTTATATTTGCTTAATGTTAACTTTCTTAGAGCTATAATTTTTTCCTTTAACCATTATAGCAGTTGAAATTTAATTACATTACCAACAAAAAGCTCATTAACATCATGTAATTGGCAGCATTTTCAAAAAAAACCTGAACTAATTGAGTATTTTCTGAAGAGTTCCCATCAAAGTATAATTTAACCATTACAAACAGCTTGGCAACTACATTTACATAAAGATGTGACTGAGGAATGTTCTCATGTGTGGAAAATCAGATTTGATAATGCCATTAACAAAATGAAGGAAGCTGTTACATAGCAAATCACCTCCACATTTTAATGATTTTGGCTAAACCTCATGTTTTTGTCAAGAGGGTCAAATCCCTTGCTTTTCCTCAAAGCAGCAGCAACTGATCCCTGACTGAGTTAAGATGCAGCTTGCTTTTTGAGGAGGCTAATCCACAACCTTTTTCAGGTTATTTTGTACTCTCATTGGCTAATGCCAGAGATAAGATACTGTGTTAGACAGACCGTGGCTCTTGTGTGGTAGGCTAACTCAGAATTTTTTAAACACGTGACCAGAGAATCATTTAATCTACAATGGGTCTCTTGTCAATTATCTTGTTCATATTCTTATATTATGACAGGACTGACTTAATTACTAATCAAAAGAACACAAGTATTCCAATCATTATTAGCCTGTAGCATTTTTACAAGACCCCCTAAAATAGTTTCACTGGAAACAAAGCAAAGAAAGCCTGCATAATCCTTTGATTCTTCCCCTCCAGTCTGGGATGAATGACACTGAGATTAATTTGAATGCTGAGGTGATGATTAGAGCTTAGAAACAGGCTGATGCAGCTCAAGTATTCTGAATACAGGAAGAAAAAACACTGAGATAAAACCGCTATCATGAATGTCCTGCTTTCATATTTAAACCTGAACGCTGAGAGTTTTGCAGAGTCAAGGTTTCAAATAAGAGTAAAAAAAAGATTGAACACAGCATTCAATATTCTTGATAATTATCCAAACTTCAGCTTTAAATACTGTATGTTCCTGTCCCTGCTTGGATTCTTTCCAAGAAATTGGAAATAAATTTTGAGAAACCGGTTCTTGTTAGGATGCTAATTAGGTACTTGATCTGCTTTCTTTGTCCTTTGTCATTTTACCGTTGTAGTTAAGAAATGCAAGCATATCCATCTGGCAGTGTGCCTTTGCAATAGACCACCTATCTTCAGATTGCAGAATGTAAGTTTAAGCAAGATGGCAATAAATGCACATGGCATTTTACGTTCTGATTTTATTTCTTCTATCAAACAGGTGTTAAATGTGCCAAAACATGTATTAGCATAACATTTGTTATAATTCAATAAAAAAGTGGATGTAAACATCAAATTTAAAACTTCAAATTCCCGTTATCAATTCACTTGAAAACTATATAGCCTGGGCACTGTTATCATTGCATTTTCCCAGAGATGTATCAGATGCCTTAGCATGCTCTGAATAGCCTACTTATTCTGACAAAGAAAAACATTGTTTGAGGAAGTGGGTCATATGTGTATAGAGATGTTTGCTGGAAAGGCCTGGAATCCCATGGTTCTGGTCTGTATACCACTGAAAAAGAAAATAAAAAAGGCCATAAAACCCCTATGTTATGATTTCAATACTGTAATAGTTACACAATACAAGAACTTCATTACCATATAGAAGAAAGTGGATGCCTCAAGAAAACAGAGTGGCTTGTTCATCTTTTTTCTTTTAATCAGTTTCCAATATGTTGATATTCTTGCTGAAAAAAGTTTCTAAACCTTCTGTAATCCAGGAGTAAGCATTACTATCTCAGTACTGACAATGCAAAAGCTTTGAGATGCCCTTAGGGGTGAAATGCCCTTGACCTGTTGCATGGCCCTGGCAATGGGGGTCACAACCTTGCTTAGGAATACTGGACTCTAAGCAACCAGCTTTCAGGTAAATGTTGTGGAATTTTATTCAAAACATCCCGCATTACAGCAGGACCATGAACATTATGAATGATGGACTGCAAATAAAATACACATATGAATTATGCTAACTCTTAGAAATAACTGACATTCCCCAGTAGATGAACTAAGATGAGTACAACTGCATACACTATTTCCAGATACTTGAGAAATAACCCAGGTTTGCTATAACATCAGTGAAGGAGGCAGAAAATGTGGCATGAACAAAAGGGCCTACCAACCCCAAGTACAGGGTAATCCCTGTGTGATCCGTTGTTTGGGAGTTCATGGCCTTGGAAAAGTGGACTGAGGCAGAAGGCCAGTACATTTGATAGCAGGCAAATGCTTTGGTCATTAGCCCCAAGGAAAAAGGGGAAGAAGCAGAGCTTAGCACATAATTCAGAACTACTTTTCCCCTGTTCGTTCCTCATTTTTGTCTTCTAACATCATGCCTATGTGTTTCTCTCTTTGCCTGCACCTGTTACCCCAAGCAAGTTTTGTGGAAAACTTTTAGTTTTTTTCTGATCCTGGATATATTATTTGGGAACCATATACTCTTTTTGCATATTTCACCTCATGCCTGTGGCAGGCATGTCCATTTCAAGGTAGAATTCATCAAAACCAGTGATGGTTTTGGCCCCAGAAGCCAGCTCCTTCATCTTTCTCTCTTACTAGCTATCAGTAACTTTCATAAGGAGGCTGGATTCTCATTCTTCTCCCTGGCTCATTTTAAAAGCCTCTAAGTTATTCTTGACAAGACAGAAACCCTGCTAGCATCCAAAGGGCAAGAAGAAAAAAAAGAGCAGGCAAGTCCTTTGAGGAAGAAATTGTTCATGAAGAGTAACAAACTCACTAGTAACTGCCAGATTTTAAAGCATATTCAGTTGAACTGCATTTTTAAAAACATTGCCAAATGTCAGATAAGCTTACTGATAAAGCTATAAACCACTGTTCAAAATGAAAAATAGTCTGTTATTTACCATTGCCTGGAAATCCACCTGTGCATTAACCAGAGCTTTTGCAATTTGTGCTGAGTTCTGAAAATGTACATTATCTGAAAAAGGAAAAAAGATTGGCTGTTGAAATGTGTAAATACCACAAAGCATGAAGTTATAGTGCATTAAGTTGTGACCACTAATTATCAAGTGATACAGTTGACATTACTAAGAATGAGTAAGCATCTTATAATATGTCATATGGAAATCTACCAAAGATCTAAGTACTGACCCTAATCAAAGGCATAGAAAGATGCTTAATGTTTTTCAAACAAAGTGGTTCTGGCTCTGTATTTGTACTGCCATTTGTAAACCTCACCATCTGCTGTTCCATGGATGAGAAGATACTCTACGTTTTGGAAATTCTTTGCTCTTGCCATCACAGTTGAATTCTGTTGAGCGCAAAAATGAACAGTTCAGCAGCTTCAATTTAAACTACTCAGTCACAGAGCTGAAAAGCTTTCATTACTTAATAGAACAACAGTCAAACAGTTGGACCAGCATAATAATGACAGCAGTGACTTCATATCAGTCCGAGATTATAATAGAAGACATACATACTTAGTGCCTTTTCTAAGGGCCAGTTCACAAAAAGCACAGCAATAGCCATGTGTCATTCCCTGAACACTGTAATTCCTGGCTACCCAGGCAGCTCTACCAAGGCAGTTTGGTATCGGGCATTTCTGTTCTTTGAGTTGGGATGGAGGATAGGTGCAGAGAACATGATTGAAAATCTTTAACAGGAATCTTTCCTCTACCTGGGCATTAATTCAGGCCTCTCTATATCCAGAACTGGTATGTGTGCTCTTAGAGGAAGCTATAGACTTCCTATGGATGCGAAAAAACTTGCTCCAGGTAGGGGAAGCTGTTCTGACTGGTTAGTGTGCATATGATGTTATTATTAGAGAGCTAAATTTGCATAAAGCAGTTTGCATACCACAGCTAACAGTACCAACCAAAACCTTCTTAGCATTTTAACCTCTCCCATATAAGTTCTTTCCTAGGCTAATGGTTTGCACTGGCTGAACCGTCTGACTTGTCCAAGTGAGAAAATAAGGATCCTTCAGTTTGGTCTTTTTAGGATTTATAAATACAAATCCACAAGTAACTATGGAGATATGAATTTCACAGCAGTAATTTAGCTGCCACAGGACTGCCACTATGAGAGCTGGTGGGGCTGGTGGGTCATTTTCTTTCTTCACAGTTCTATTTGTCCATGGAAGTGTGATTCAAGTTTAGGGCAGATCAACACAGAAAGAGAATTCTCACCTTGTAGTGCTCAAGATTATCAGACTCTACAGGAAGACCCATAAATCGTTCTGTGTAGATAGATGCTGCAATATTAAAGTAGAAAAAAGCTATAGGTAAAGAATGTACAGATATCTTTGTGCTTTCGATGACATGCAGCAAATTAAATTCTTATTTTAACTGTACCCATTCTACTTGGTTTCCTCATAATACACCAAATTTAAACATATTTTTAAAAATCAGCTGTGATGGTTAAATAATAAATGTCCTCCAAACCATCCTTGCAGAAATAGTGGTTTGATACTCATCTGTGGAACAAGCTGAAGGTTTTGTGGATAAAGATAATTCACTGATAGTGCTTTATGCTATTGGGTTGAACTCCAGAAGTCAGCTGAATGAGCCAATGAACCAATAAAGGTACATGGTAGAAAGATGACACAGACTATTTTTGACACCTTAAAAAGGGAAGCTGAGCAGAATTCCAACCTGTGATGTGTATGTGTACATACAGTAAATATGGATATATATGATTTTTTTTTCCTATGGAATGGATATATGCAACAGTTAGGGGAGCATGAAATGATATAGGCTTGCACTGAAAAAGTGGTGCAATTGCTGTTCAGGTCTCTGTGCAATGCTTTTTTCTAACTACAACAAAGACTGTTAACAGTTTTGACAAAACAAATGTGAATAACTGAACAGTATCTATCACCAAGAAATCAGTAGGAACAGCTATCTTTGAGCTGCCTGGGTATTTGTAATTTAACTAAGAGCTGTTATGAAAATTTGTGGAAAACTGACGCAGCAGCTGTCACTACCAGAACATTACTTTCTTTATGACCTTTCCTGGAAAGAGTAACTGACACATATTGAGCAGTCAAGCTGCAGTATTACAAGAATGTTATTTTTTTAACAGAGTCAGGGCTTTCTGACAAAGAAGAGCTAGCATCTTTCCCTCCTGCAAGAGAGGTGATGGCCATTCTAATCAGTAAGGAATTGGGATTATTTACCTTGTTGTCCAGTTTGGTATGCTGCATTAGAATAATTTTGTTAAAAAGTAGAAATGACAATCCTCCCAGGAAAGGAAAATGACTCAATATACTCATGTTCCCATGGTTTATTATACATCCTTTACATATGTTAGCACTGTGTGCTAAAGATGTGTACTATATCTCCCAGATCAGCCAAGTAAGGTTCCTGAAGATAATTTATAATAAACTAAGTAACAACAAATCTAAGTAGCCTATCTTATATCAAAATCCTTTATCATTCAATGAAACAGAAAATGTGCAATATCTGTTGTCAACACAGTGTCAAACAACCATATTGGGCTTAAGTTTTCAATAAAATAGAGTCTTTCTGAATGGCTGGCATTTCTACAGTATTCTGAGCCAAATTCTCCACTCTCTTCTAGTTGTATAGCTACAACAAGTCCACAGAGGTCAGCAGAATTGCATTATAATGACTAAGGAGAAGATTCGGCTTGTCAATTACTGAGAAAGAAAAAAGTGATAAGTTGCAAATTTTAATAAAACAGTCACAGATCTAGTGGTTTTAACTATACATTGTCCATGAATGCAATTTGCCTTGCCACCCTAACTGATCAGCTGTTATTAACTCTGACACAAAATGGAAGTGAGCGAGAGGGTTTCAGAGAAAAGATTATGGTCCAGACTCTAATCTGTGCATCTAAAAGAGGGTGGGGCAGAATTTAGAAGCTCTAGAGGCCAGTACATCCTCTGACATACTGGGACTACTTAAAGACTCAAATATATAGCATCCTGTACTTTTGCCCCTAACACAGTTCACCCCGATGTTAACATGATCTGTTTGCCAAAACTTACGACTCATGACTTCCTTCTATTTCCTTCCTTCCCTCCTTAGTGGAGGTACATTTGTCTGTTTGGATTTTACAATGTGTTTTTAGCAAGATTTCTTTAATTCAGCTAAAGACTGAAATTGTGTGAGTATAATCTACTTTAACTTACAACTTCATTCAATTTTTAATGCTTGGACAAATGTTTATAACTCTTTTTTAATTGAAGGAATAAAAGGAAAGCAAAAATAGTGCTTTATGCCTGCATTCTGGAAATAATTTTGTGATCATGAGTGAAAATGTCTTAAAAAAATCTTGATGCCAGTGAAAACATGAAGACTGTGCTTCCTGTTCATACAGATGTTTTCCCTTTGTTTGCAAAACACCATAAATACAAGGAATGTCTGTCCTAACAGTCAGGGAAGGAATCTTTCCCATTTAACCAAAAAAATTTCTCATAACCAAGACTTCTTAGCGAACGACCATATGCTAAGTAAATGTGTTCAAAGTGCTACATTTTGCTCATTGAAAACATGCATACCATGATTCTTTTTTACACTAAGTTTCCTTTACACCATGCCAAAAGCTTAACGGGTCTGCAAGCAAGTATGAGTGTGTGCCTCCCTTATTCACACAGTAAGGCCCTGGGAGTAGACTCCTGGAGTTGTTTCCTCTGAACAGTTTGGAACTTAAGTCAATAAACATAAATAAAAATATGTCTTATAACAGAATAACACAGGAGGTGTGGCTGAGAAACATCTAAAGGGAAAAATATTTCGTTAAAATAAAAATTGTATTAGCCACAACCGAGTCCCTCTCTTTTCCACTGCTGTTGGGAGATAACTTTGCAGTCATCAGAGATACTGGTTCATGACAGAGATCATCTGCAGTATCTGAAGTTGAAGCGCACTGTGATTCCATTACTGGCAGAAAAATAATTTTAGCTGTTTCTGAATTCAGTGATAGCATTTTAACAGGATTTTTAGGAGATCACTCCTGAGTGATAGCAGTTTATCAAGGGGACTTTATACACTTGCTGTTACAGATGTGCATATGAAATTATCTGGGCATACCTTCTTCTGCAGGACAAAGTCTGTTCCAACTGCCAGTTGCAGTCAGTGATTTTCAGCAAGGAAAACATTAAACTTAAGGTCTTAAGAGTTTACCTTGCAGTCTAGGTAACTGCAATGTCTTTAAGTTTCATATTGCCAGTCTCCTGCAATGATTTCATTTAGAAAGTCATTAAATGCTACATCTTGCTTTCCAAGTCAGTATTTATGACAAGTTTCCATACCATAATATTCCCAGCTGGAAACAGGAGCCACAGCCATTCCACATTTAAATACTCCACTGCCAGATCCAAGTGCCAAAGAAGTTACATACCCGCCATAGGACTAGGGAAAAATCACAGACAGTTTAAAATTATTAGTGAATTATCACTTTGTTTTCTGAATCAAACTCACATAAATTAATTCCAAAGTAAATATTTTTCTTTGAATGCATGGAGGACAAAGCAACAAAAGCTTTTTCTTTTTCTTTTTTTTTTTTAAATTATTCATTTTGAATGGATCCAATATGATTTGTTGTGAGACAGATTGGATGATTTTATTGTATCACTTTTTTTTTGTTACTTCTCCAACACTTATCACAGGATACTGCTCTTTTACCAGTTAGAATCATAGAAAAAATTAAGTTGGTAGGGTCCTTCAAGGTAATCTAGTGCAGATTATCTCAAATCAGGGCTAACTTCAGATTATAATGAGGTCAATCAGAGTCACATCCACATTACACAGCCTCTACTCAATCTGTTTCAACACTGATCACTGTTGTCAATTTTTTTCCCTAAAACTTAAAAACTTCTCTTGTGTCCATTGCCTTTCATCCTTTCAGTGTGCACTTCCAAATAGAGTTATAGGATTTTCCCTCCCTTAGCAAACAATTTAGCTTTTGCTAATGACTGGCATATTGAATCAACCCTATAATCTTTAAATTGTGAGAACTTTAGGTTGGAGCAATTCCTCCCTACTGCCTGCCACGGCTCCTGTTATTTTCTGGCTTGATTCCTCAAACTGGGACCCAGCAAGGAAGAATAAATTCATAGCTGGAAGTTAGGTGAAGCAGTAAGTAAACCCAGATATCAGAATAGATCTGTGCAACTGTGCAGGGCTAGTTGCTGAGACAGGAAAATACTGTAAATAAAAAGCATTTTGTTTGGATGTCCATAGGATGTGGAAATAATACTTGTATAAGGTCTTTGGGAAATAACGGGTTACTGTTTACTTTGGAATGGAGGGAGGTATAAAAATATGGTGTCTGTCATGAAGAATTCTAAGGATTATCAACCTCATTAGTAGCACATGAAAAACTAAGGGAGATAAGCAAAAATATTAAATATTTTTTTATATAAAAGTAAGTTAGTCCCACCCCCTTAGACATTCCAGCTTTAAATGACAATGAGGGATATGCCGAATGAAACAATAATTCATACACAATTTTTACAGCTCATTTGATCTTTTAAAAAATCAGACCACAAACAAGGCTAAAAACTAAAGGATTAAGATCAGGCAGATAAACCTATGCACTGTAACAGGCAGAGAGAGTATTAAAAACCTGAATTGCTTTACTGGTTATTTAAGAGCTTTTGCCATCAAGAAGAGTTTAGTGAGTCTGAGAGTATGAAGCGCTGCATAGTTCATGCATACCTGCCAAAATGCAGGCTATAAATAAGGAAATGCTTTTCAACTGCTTTCAAAGGTTATGGACCAGGAAATGGTATAATAAAGAGAAAAAAATGGGAAAAAAGACTGACAGGTTTGGCAATTTTGCTGCTATTTGAATATTATATCTGCTATTGGGATACAAAACTTTAGATATGTGAAATCTCAATTGGTTCTGGAAACACTGTGGTGAAATAATTTAATTTGGCCTTAACTTACTTAATGTCACTTTAGAATTACTCACTTCTAAGTGTCCATATCACTTAATTTCACTGTGCGGTACCCCATTTTATCCTGGTGTTATAGCAGTGTCTGACCAAATTACATTAAATATTAGTTGGTAGAAGCTTCATAGAAAGATTTTAGCAACCCTGCTCATGTTCTATCTAAGATCAGGCAACTTCTATAGTTACAGTTGAACTGTTTCTGGTCAAGCCTCTTACAGTGGCCAATGAAAACTAACAAACAAACAAAACCCAGCAAAACAATAACAAAACAAACAGTGAAAGATCAGAAGACTTTTCCTGGCAAAGACAGGCAGTTAAAGAGAATGAAATATAAAGTCTTTCTGAATGATAATCAGAGAAAAATGAACATGTATAAAGAGAAAAACATGAGAAAATGTTAATGAGCGGCTAACGTGCTGGTTTATTCTGTATGCTTTTTTAGTTAGTGCTGGCTGCTCCTCTTGGATAGCTGATACTGATTTACTCAGAGGAGTAAGGGTAGCTAATGCAGGTCTGGTCTCCAGTGCCCTTCAGCATTCCTTACAGTACTGTCACTAATCGATGAGACCCTCAGGTTTTTTTTATTAGCTCATTCTCCCGCATAGTGTAATTCTGTTATGCTGAAGCTGGGTAGGACACAGGGCTCCAGTTCTGTCTATGCATTCTTGATGTAGCCATTCATGACGAACATAAGCAATTGAGTCAGGTGGCGTAAACATCTTAAAAATCTCTATAAAGGGGCCATGCAGCATTTGTGCTGCCACTGAAGTCTGCTTCAGCTCTCCCATAACACCACTAGCAGGACTGCATCTCATTTCCATGAATGGTCCTACTTTGAAGCTGACAGCACAGGAAAAATAACCTTAACTATGCCAATAATTTATTTTTCTCCTCTTAGAATACAGTACTATCCTAAAATTTGTACTTTGGGTATGCTACTCTATTTCTCAGTGTGTAAGAAAGTGAAATCTGGCCATTTAATAATAAAGACTTGCAATACATCTGGCTATAAAAGGTTCTGGGAGTGTTACAAAGCAAAATACATGAAAAAATAAAAAATGAAAAATAGACTGGCTAATTATTGGAATGACCCCTATAGTGTCCTATTTTTCTACTCGGTGAAGCAGTCAATGTACAGCCCTTAGACCCAGATTAATCCCTACTGACCATTTCTAAGCCAGCCAAGTATGCAGTGATTCAGAACGATGCAAGGGTCACATTTTCCAATGAGTTTCATAGGACTTTTCTCATTATTTTAATCTCAGATGAGAAAGGACAATACTTGAAGATTGACACCATGCCAATAAGTCCCTAAGTTAAAAGTAAAGCCAATTAAACCAATTTAGTTTATTTAACTTGAAGTCCAAACAATGTATTAGACATAAACTTCCCAAATTCTGTCTTGAGCTGTCAAAGATCCCTTTCCAGGTGCTTGCACTGTTGCAATTACATGTATATAGGCACCAACAGGAACTATCCCCTTTGGAATTACCATCAAACACTGGCAGAAGAAACTTCATACAGATTTAGGACAGAACAAGGATGAATTAAAATATTATACTGCAGGATTAAAGATAGATACAAAAATCCAACCACTTACCCAGCCCCATATTGCTATTCGTTTCTCATCAATAAAACCCATTTCTATAAATTTCCTGTGGAACAGAAAATCACAGGAATAAATGCATTGTTACAAAAGATTGGTAATATTATAACAAATTAGCACAAATTTGTTTTTTCATGTTTCTTCCACACATTGCACCAATTTAAGCAAACTGAAAATGAGCATAGCATGTCTGATTTCTACAAAGCATCGGTTATTAAATTAATAGATACTGCAGACAAAAAGAAAGAATTTTTCTTGAAAAAGTAAAAGATGCTGAAATTGATTCTTTTTTCATAATAATTTTTTTTCTAGTGGATAAGGACTCTGGCCAACTGGCTTCCTGGCAAAAAGTTGGGGTTTTTTTATTATACTTAGAATCCACCTGGATATTTAGTCCAGACTAGGTTAAACATACATTATACCATGTTTGACATGTGCGTGCATCTATCTATCTATCTATCTATCTATCTATCTGTGTGTGTGTTCATGCATATGTGCAGACATATACTCACATATATGCAGAAAAAAAGGTTCAAAAAGTATACTTCTACTAATAACCACATTTCATTTCCCATAGTTCTGCCTTCCCACAGGCTAGTATAGTTTCCATTGTTTTAATGCCAAAGGTGCTGGATTACCATTAACATTCAGACCTTATCCTCCAAGATACTCAACATAATAATTTTATGAGTTGATACTCTCATCTCTCAAGAGGCACAGTATCAACCTCTGAGATTAGGGATTCCCTGGAGCAATAAGCTTTCTTTTTTTATGTGCCTGAAAAGTGAAGAGCATATACTGCTACTATAATAAAAAATAATAATGAGGAAAACATCTTCTAATGTTCCAAGTAAGTAATAAGATTGCAATGGATGAAAGGTGCACCTTGCTTATGCACTCAGTAGTCAAGCAGGTCAAAGAGAAGCATAAATATTAGGTCTCATACAAAAACTCCTGCATCAGTCTGAAGACTATTTCCAGAGCTGTATTAGCAATAGCAAAAAGCAGAGGATGAAGCAAAAGACTACAAAGGTTTGAGAGTGATAAACAAAATAGGTTCAGATATATCCCAGGACACATATTAGCCTTATTTCACTAGGACAAACACAAGCAACTGACAACACCCAAAATGAGGGATACTATCAGGGTGGAACAAATTAGAAAAGTTAAAAAATTATTCAGCTTTGTTATATTGCTGTCTTAATCCCTAAAACCCCATAAAAGCCCCTCCAAGGACTTCCCACTGGAGTATAGGATACTCTCTAAAAATCATACAACTTAAATCATGTGTTAGGTCAGGAAGATGGAATGCAATACGTTTAACTGAATAAAAACTTAGTCTAGGTGCTGACAGAAAACTGGAAAGTGTGAAGTCTGAGGTCATTTCTTCACATTCTGTCTCAGCACATTTTGCAACTGCAGAATCAGTTTAAGTTCCCTCTGTCTCTGACATTTTATGTCTGAGTGACAATTCAGAGTAATAAAAGAACATTCTTTCTCTTGAGATAAAGTACGCTGTTGCTGCTAAAAGTTTCAAGAAAAAACCCAGATAATAGATTAATAGAAAAATCTGATGATACATGGCTATTCTGTTTCATTTATCATGAAAAGGATAACGGTGTGTTTATATCATTGTGAAGGAAATGAAATATCACAAAGCAGAAAGAGGACGGAACAGATACCCTCCTCACACACACACTTGTAAATACAGGCAGTGTTGTCAAATAAGTAGAGAAAGATGTGGAAACCTGGATTGCTACATCCAATTTCTAGCTAAGCTGCTCAGAGTCAGGTCTGTTACTGGGGGAAAGAGGGAATTTACGGTTGCACCTGGAAATCTATCCATGCTCTGATGGGCCAAATTCAAGAGGCTAGACTAAATTCCCTATTCCTGCCTTGCACTCATCTCGGCGGGGTTCAAACTAACACTTCTTTAAATGCTCACTTTAGCAATGCTGCTGCATCTGTAAGCTTAATAGGCAGCCTTTCTTTACAAAATCTGTTTTCACTCCTTTCCAAAGCTTCTGCTTAGGGAATTATTTTCCCTTGGAACACTGTTTTGATGCAAAGGAGCAACTGTTGGGGAACAGTTATGGGAGGACCTCAGACACTTTCTGTTGTACATAACTATCCTAAAAAAGCATGGAAGGCAAATTTATGACTAACTGAACTCTAGAAGGCTTGTGTCAGGATTCAGTTTTGCCACAAACTTAACATTTGACCTTTAGCTAATCACTATAATCACTATGGATCTTTGGCTAATTGCTATGATCACTGAGGTGGGTTTCCCCTACAGGGAAAACTTCACAATAATAGAGAATACATGGGCTTATTTCTCACCACTGACACTTGTATTTCCTTAGACCTAGGTCTGAAGCCTCTGATGATGATCTCATAAAATGGAAGTAGTGAGGTCCAAATGTGTACTTAGTAGTATATGGACTTAATACGCCACACAAAACCTTGCTGACATCAAACACCTCAGTAATAATTTAACTCTACAAGTCTTCTCGTCTTATTTCCTGGAGACCTCAGCTCTCCAGGAGAAAGGTTGAGAAGTACATTTAATATTTTTTTCACATTACTTCTTGTAATTATGTAAATAAAACAGTTATACAGGGAGATACTCCACTTACTTCACTGCTGAGATTTGGTCCTCAACTTCATAGACTCCTAGTCTTCGATATACTGCATGCAAAATCTTGTCACCTTGATAAGCTGTGCCTCTGCCATCCACTAGAGCAACAATAATTTCCTCTTTGCTTGCAAGATAGGTTATCCAGCTAATGCTAAATGTTTCCTTTACATTCTGACTGCAAGGTCCTCCGTACCTGAGGATGAAATTTCACACATTTTCAACTCATATTTAGAAATTTAAAAATGATTACTGGATACTGGACTATAGCTATAGGTATTCTAATATTTTCTCCACAAGTATTTTGCTATATGGCTGTGGTTCAGAAAGCTCAGTAGACAAACAGTTCAACTACCATTTTCATATATTTATGAGATTTTGCTATCTAAAACACGTTTCAATCCTTTAGGTCTTATGCCTAAGGCAAATCACTAGTTTCAGCTCAGATTAAGGGGTGCAGCATCAGATGCCTGTCCTAAGGGGAATCCTTGGAAGAATCATGACTCAAAGACTCAATTCTTCCTCTCTCCAAATTCTTTAGGTGTAACAGCCCATTTTGGTGCTTTTCTGCATTTGATCTCCACATGCAGTCAGCAATGCCAAAGAAAACAGAAGAAAAAAGTACAGCTCCTTACACTTTCTGGCCATCCCCAGACCTTCTTTGTTTCAGTAGGGAATATCAATTGGTGTTGGAACTGTGGGCAGAACACACCCCACATAGCTGAGCAATACAGAGAGACACTCCTCATGAAAATGGCCTAATGCAAATTACACATTTGGCCTGAAGGACACAACTGACTTAATCTTCTATTCTAAACTTCATTCAAACGTACTTAGCATTCTTGGACCTTTGGATAATCACTGGTTAATAAAAAATGATGTAAGGTTTATTAGACCCACTCAGCTCTCCTTTCTGCCTCTCATTTTTTTTGCACCAC
Organism: Falco rusticolus; assembly: GCF_015220075.1. Lineage (NCBI taxonomy): Eukaryota > Metazoa > Chordata > Aves > Falconiformes > Falconidae > Falco > Falco rusticolus. The sequence goes on from NC_051194.1 coordinate 41,284,204, forward strand.
TGCAATTTATGCTCTTTTCCTGCCTGCAATAAGTTAAATTCATGTCAAATGCTCTTTAGAAGTAACATTTGATCAAAGAAGCCAGTCCACATGGTTTAGGGGTGTTTGGGTTTTTTTCTTATTAACAAAGCTGGAATCAGTAATTTCAGACTGCCTCATGATAAACAGAAGCTGCATCAGAGCTAAAAACTCCAAGAAATAGCTCACATGCTTTTACTCTTTTTCTTTCTCTGAGGAACTAGTTCTTGCCATGCTAAAATTAACATTAAAAACCTCATTGATTTCCATTAGGTTGAACTCCTATTCCAGAAAAATATTAAAATGTCCACCACAACAAAATAAACAGAACTAAGTAGTTTTGCTTTTCCTTCTTAAAATATTGCAAATGTCCTAGGTTTTGTTAAACTATGTTTTCTGACAAAACAACAATGTTCAAAGAAAGGAAGTGTTACATACACCTGAATAAGCAGAGGATACTTCTTGGTTCTATCAAACTGGGGGGGTAGAAGCATTTTGTACCACAAAGCTAGAAAAGACATATTAAAATTATATTGTTTATAGTTAAAATTATTTCTCCAAGCATAATACAAAGTTTGATGTAAGAGTATATGGAAATGAATTAACGCAAACTACACAATGTATGAACCGTGAATCAGAACTGATGCAAGTAACTGTTTATATTGAGCTGAAGAAAGCTTTGAAGAAATAAAGTTCCCACTCTTAATCTAGCTATGCATAAAATTATTATTTCACTAACTCTAGGTTTTCAGTTTTCCAGGTGCCTAGAAAAACACAAGCAGGAATATACCTGTTGTTAAGATTATGAGAAATGAATTTTGGAAACTTTAGACTGATTCATTACCATGGAATATTGTTTTTGAAGTCACTAGGGAAAACAAGTGTATGCAAGTCAATATAATGTGTAACACATGAACAGTGGTTTACATTTCACATTTTATTACCACCATACTATAATGTTTTTACACAATATTTAAACACTTTACCAATAGTATAAAAGGTTTTTTTAAAAAATTGCATAGCGAAGCAGAGATGTATTTTAACTACTACTTTACTGAGAGTCACCCTGAGGCACAAATTGGTTGTCAAACAGGGCAGAGCCAAGCCTTTTCTTCCCAATCTGACAGGCTAACAAGTTAGTTCTACAGAAAGACAATATGTACTGTAACAAAATGAAAGGCAAAATATTAAAATGGTAGAAATGAAGAGTATAATAAAGATGTGCAATTCTTACTTATACCATCCACTTCAAGTTTTTTAATTTCTTCTTTTGGCAGTTTGATCTCCTGCAAAGCAGACTGCAATTCCCAATTGTCTTCCAATACTCTGAGCTCTAAGTAAAAGAAATGCTTCAATTATTAACTAATTTATTATTAATTCCTCTTCATTAACTGAGATTCCTTTATTTTGTGGTATTAGAACAGAAAGGAAACCTGTGAATTTTACAAGCAGAGTAATGACATCAACACAGACACTTCTAATTGGGTTTGATCATATAGCTAAATAAAAGCAAGGCACTGGCATTATAGTGCACAAATATTAAGATTTTTACATTTTTGAATGCAAATAATTTCCTTTGTGGCCTCTAAATGTTAGAGTCCTGGATGTTATGAAGAAATTACTTTCTCCTGCAGAGCCCTCATCCCAGTTTCGTAATACAGCAGGTGCTGGAAATGCAAAATTCATCCCATCATGAAAAACACAGTCCTATATCTCCTCTCCTGCTTACCACAGTAACATCAGTTTAACGTCTGAGACCCTTGGGCAGTGTGGTTAAGTGAACAGATGTTTGGAAATATTTCTGGGATAATGCAGGAAATTCCACTTCTTAAGGAGTTGTGGCAAACCCTTGCTTAACCACTGTATGGTATAATCCTACACAAAGGCACTAGACTTACCATATAACTGTCCTTGGAAATATATTACCGTATACTTTATAAACCTCTTTAGTTGTTATTTTTTTAAATCTAAAAAGTATTAATTTTTTAAATTAGCTTTAAACCCCATTTGCAGTTCTATAATTTAAAAATTAATATTTAAAATTGAGTTAATTTCTAGCATAGATTGCAGAACTACATGTATTATGAATCCACTGGGTATTACTTGCTTATTTATGTGTCTTCCCATGAGTAGTGATGGATGAAGAATATTGTACAGAATCAACATCTGTGACTTTTATCTTGTTTCAAAAGGAAAGAACCTTTTAAAATCGTAGGAGATTTTTGTTAGCTTACTTTTTTTTTTTTTTCTCTCTTTCTTTAATGGCAACCACTTCCTGTTTCTGAAAATGTTAAAAAAAAATACAATAAGTCCTTCTCTCATCCTGTCTTGAGCTAGACAGTGCTCAGGACATGCCAGAATTATAACTCTGGAATTTGTTCTCTCAAAGTAATCGACAAGTTTTGCAGATTCAAGTGGGTTTTTATGGCTGAAAGATCATCCTAGCTTTAGATACCCACCCAAATGCAGCTGAAACATTTCCATCCTTCCCCTCAAAACTCCTGAAACTTGCCCATTATCACAAATGAATTGTAGGCATGCTGGAAGAAGCTTCCAAACTGGTGTATGTTAGTTTAACTGCATGCCTCCTACTAAAATTCATGGGTGATGTATTTTCAAAATGCGGCCAACTGCAGTGAAAATGGATCTACTAAAAATAGTTTTGCACTGCAGAAGAGATTATGAAAGCAAAGGACTGAAGGAAAATGAAACCAAAAAAGGTCATGAAAAAGTCAAAGACAAGTCTGAATTTGTTTTATTCCTGAAGAATAATAGCACAGAAGAGTAAGGCATCATGAAACCGTGGTGAAGATCCATTAAATGAAATTGTTCTCTTCTGCAGAGGGGTTAAGGAACATGTTCTTTACAGCTACATTTCATGCAGTTTGTATTTGACAAGGAAAGAGTAGGGGCCCTAGATACACAAGATCATAATAGAATCATGGAAAACAGAGAGCTATGACAATGGATTAAATATGAAAACATCCATACATTAGCTGTATTTAAACCTTTAAACCTTCTGAAAAAGAAATACTGGAAGAACACACTGGTTTTATAGCACCATTGCAACAGACATGTTGACCAATCTTCCCTATCTGGAAGCATTTTAAAGTGGTTAAAAACCAAGATGTAAAAACTCCTACAGAAGAAAAAATAATTTTATGCTGCAATTCATTGACTTCCACGTGAACCAATACTGAATAATTTAGCTTAACAACACTGCAGCATTTGTCTTCCTCATGGTTTTATGTGTCTTCTGGTCAGACAACACTCAGTTAATAGTGGGTTATCAATATGAGCTGAACTGTAAAGACCCTAGCATTAGAGCTACCAGTACATTTCCACTGATTATTGGGAAAGGAAAGAAGAATGCCAAATCACTGAATTTTTTTACAGGACCATGCTAGTTTTCATAACATTTCAGGACCAAGGTCTTTGAGTTGGAGAACTTTTAGGGAAAAACAAGGGACAGAGAGAGAAACCTCTCTGAGAAACTCTCTGAGAGAAAGAGAGCAATTAATATTTTCATGGTTAGCAAATTCCTGCTTGGCCTGGTTGCAAACAGTCCTCACTAACAGGCTACTTAAAAACGAGGGCTCTTTATGTTTCATGCTGGAGTTCCCATTTTGTGTCAATAATTACACCTTGTCTGAAGCAGTTATTTGAACTGATCATCTGAAAGATCTTCTGCTCTTCCCTGACATTTCTACTGATGGCTGAAGAGTAAGTCCCTGATCCAAATTCTAATTAGTACAGTACAATAGCTCAAACTGAAAACTCTAAATAGTACATTGTTGCCTTTTGTATAGGGTAGGGTTGCTTCATGCAAAAAAAGTCCTGTGTTCATCCAAATGTGAAAAGAAATAGTTTGGAAATCACAGTACTGTTTTCTACAAAGTTTGACTCAATATTTGGTAGACAAAGAGTTGCCAATGTTCATTGCATCTTAGTGTGTAAACAGGAAAACCATCTGCATGTTTTTCTATAAAAGTGCTATACTCAGGAACGAAATTAAAGACATCAGTGTCTTCATTGATATTTAGATTTTACTATTTAACAAATCTAGAAAGACACAAGGTATTTTAATAACAAACAAGATGAACGGGTTCTTGATCACACTCCTGAATATTGTATTAGAGGATGTGCATAGTGAAGATAAATGAGAAAAACAATTGCTCAGAAACAGGCAGGGTATTTTCAGTACCTCTGTCACCATGGTTCTCAAAGAGAGTAGAAATGGGAATCCCGGGACCTGTCATAAGAATGATGAGAAGGCAGGTTATAGTCTGAAGCTAGAATTTGGTGATAGAGTGTGTATTACATTAACATTGGTAACTGACAGGTGTTAAAGAGCTCGAAGTTGATATGCAAATCTGAATCTTTGCTGTATAACCCACTAGTCCCTCCTGCACTTAATACATAAGGTACTATGTGTACATAGACTTGTTTACATACAGGCATTGCTTAGCAAACATAATAGAAGTAACTTTACTGACAAACTCTTCCTCCCTAGAGATGAAGTGACATCTAGTTAATACCTTAGATGTGATTACATAAGGTGAATGCAGAATTAACAATGTGAAACATTCTTCTGAGAACATGTCACATCATATTTGTGAAGGTGAGTTGCTTTCATATGGTGACGACCTTACCGACTATTTTGTGCAAGAATGATTGAAAGGTGTTATTATTTGCTACATTTGCTTCTCTGCTCAATGGAAGTTCTAAGGAACTCTTTATCTGATACGGCAGTGCAGAATCAGAAGAACAGTAAACTTTATATGAAACATAAAAGGAAAACCTTGGATATTTTTCTTTCCTCTTTTTTAGATCATGACTTCACTGTTCTTTGATTACAGCAATGGATGAAACCTCAGGTCACTGAAATCACCTAACATTTCAAAAAAGCTAAGATGTCATTTAATACTTCTGTGTTACAAATGGTTTCAATGATCACACAGCTTGATGAATTGAATTTTTCTTAGTTCAGTTATTAAAAATGTTCTCAGTTACTAAATATCCAACATTTTGCGGCTGACACAGGTTTTAATAATTTAAATTGGGAGACACATTGTAGTTTCTTACAGCTAACTTTGATCACATGAATTGGAAATCAGTGTGTGTTTCCAAATCCTTCTCTTGCTGCTGCAAGAAAAAGCATGACTTTGACGAGCCAGATTATAATCTGTTTTGTGCCATGAAGGACTTCCACAAACCTGTTTTTAATTCTAAAAATCCTAAGATTTTTGTTGAAAAAGTAAAAAAAAAAATGTAGAGTGAAAATATTTGTACTTTCTGAAACATCTTCCCAAGGTTTTTGGACATGGAACAGTTTATTTCTGGAAATCTCTCCTGGTTATTGTGAAATTCCTATAATTCATCTAGCTATCATTTGGGATAATCAGCATTATCTATACCTCTGATATATTTGAAAGAACGACTGATCATATGTTTGCCCCCATGCTATACATACCATAACAGATCAAGGCATAATACTTAGAACGTTCGCTGAACCTTGCTGTATAGTACTGGCATCTCTCTTTCCTTAAATTGCAAGTAATGCATTGTTTTCTGATAGGTTTACTTCCAATACTGATTCTAGGAGAAAAATAACATAAAGCAATATTTACTTTGCTACAACTAACTTCACATGTGTCTGTCTCACATTCTAAAGCTCAGGCACTGTACTTTCAAAGCAGGTAAATTTAAAAACAAATGTTTTCCCTTTTTATAATTTTTTTCCCCCCAGAGTATATTTAAACTTTAGATGCTGTTTCTCCTTAATTCTCAGATATGATCTGAGGTCAAGATTTAGTTAAAATAGCTTGTTAAATTACACTTTAATCATCCTCAAACTAAATTATTTTATTGACAAATCCAGAACTATCTTCTATCAACCTAGTATCATTAGGATAATGTTGATAACACTTACTTGTAAATATTCCTTCTTCCTGGATATCCTTCGAATTCATTGCTTGAATAGAAACTGCAAATTCATGTATATGTTAATAAATAATCCATAAAGTGATGAACTATGAACCAGCATCAAGATGAAAAGCTGTCTTGGAAGTTAATTTAGAATTTTTGAGATTTCTGCATGTGATGGAAGAGTAAGTTAAACTTATATACCTTTCATCTTACTAAATCTTTGCACAAATTATTAGATGACCAGTAAACCATATAACTAGGAGTTCTATCTTAATTCTCATGATCTAATCACTCCAATTATGTAAAGTGTATCTATCTATACAGTAAACTGAGAGAGAGACCATAAAAAGAGAAGTAACTGCAATTTGTATGAGCATCAACCACATGATTAAATTTAAGTATCTCTAAGTAAGTGTCTCTAAGATGGGTGATCGAAAAAAACAGAAAAATGAGGGCAATTTGCAAAGCATCTCCCATAAGTAAGCCAAGTTTGGAAACCTGTGCAGTGCGTTCGCATACAAATTTGTTGTGTATGCACTCAGATTAAAAACAAATTATACCTAGTTATAACTTGAGTTAACAAATGATGTTCAAATAATTGTCGCTTTTACTGACAACACTTACAACATGTTCTCTTCTTCATGATACTTACAGTGCATCATTTGTTACTCTGAAGATGTATATTGCCTCCCATTTTCCCCTTGTAATTTGAATTGCATTCTCCTGTGAAGCAAGACATAGATGTTGCTGAATATTGTAGAATTATTTCAAGAACTTACAGTAGATCAATGTAGAACACTTTGCTTGACTTACCACAGAGCCATTGATGTAATGAATATGCTTATAACCATTTTTGTCACTAAAAATTTTGTAGTATGAACTGCTGTCTGATGTAAAATATGGTGTAGAAACAAAGAACTGAAACAATGGAAGAAAAATGGTAGACAAGAAGTAAGTAAGACTGTCCAAGCTATTTAGCAGATTATAATACACATACTGAAAGAAACAAGATTACTTCATCGGTTCAGATGGGAGAAAGTAGTTTGCACGTTTACCTGTGATATTCAACCTCCCAGTCAGTACACATTACAGTTTCTACCCTGACATGTCAGATTTCTTAAGCTGATGATATAGATAGCTCAAGTACCCCACAAATGCAAGGTCTACTTATAAGTGGAATATTTTTTCTGTATATTCTGAATGACCTTTCTTTAGTTATTTAAGAATAGGTAGAGATGATTTTAAAAAAAAGTTGATGAATAAACCTAATGTGCACAAATGGTGCCAGGCTGAAAATCCTGTGGACCATAGAGTTTGGCTGATTCACTGAGAAAATACAGCACTCAGTAAATGGATATCTGAAGTTCCCATACTATCCCACTAACGTTAAAGAGCAGATTACCCCAGATAACACCACTCAACTTTTGCTTCCTTTCAAACCATCACCTCTTTACTAAAATTGTCAGTCAAGGATGAGCTACTGCTACTGTGAGTTTTATTTTCAAAACTTGACTACAGAATGACCTCCAAGAACTTCAAACATAGCACCAAGCATTCCTGAGTGAACGTGACTCTTGAATAATACTAACGCAAGCTCAACTAAACCTGTGACCACAAGCTGAATTGTTCCAGAGCCTGCTTCTAATATTGCTAATGCTTGAAATCCCATAAGGGCTAATGCAGGGATTTATGCATGTGTGCAATTTCTTTAGCTCTAATAAAAATCCATTATCACAACCTCAAGAGAAGTGGCAAAAAAAGAAAGGGACCAAGTAAAATAACTAATCCTTGTAAATGTGTAATCTTCAAATAAGGATATTCAGGCACAGTGTGAGCCTTCACAATGTGAATCCCCACATTGAATTCTGGTCACTTCACCTGCCTGAGGAGCAGACATAAGCAATAATACATATTCACTGTTAGAATATATGATTGTAAATACTGATCTCATGCTCTTAAAGTTTTCTTGCAGGTTTGTTTTTAATGTGAGTTCCCAAATATAGGTGTTATGTCTCTTTCGAGATAAAGGTTACTGGGTAGAGAAAATTTCTTTTGCTTAGGGGTAACTGTGGAGAAGTATCAACCACCACTGTAAGTGGGGTATCTTTGAAGGTTCCTCCCTAGCTGAAGATGTGCAGCACTTGGCACTAAAACTATTCTGAATGAACAGGTTTTATTCTTAAAATGCTATGGTATGGCTGATATTATCTCTTGCCCTAGTGACATCAGAGGAATTCTACATCTGTTCTTTGCCTCCAGGATGCTTTTAAGAATTACACTGCAGTATGAACCTACCTCTTTTCATGACATCCATTCCTTCAGTATAGTGTCTAATCAGTTGGTCTAAAGATTTGCAAAACGAGACAGTGAAAGGGTTTTTAAACTCAGAAAGCAGGTAGCCAGATACTATGCCTAGCACAGCATTAAAAGTCTCAGACCTAAAGTGGAGTAGGTTTAAGCAGTAGAGGTACATGACTCAGAATGGTGCTTCATGTTTCAAAACACTCCTGTGAAGATGCAGAAAGCTTAGCTTTTAATTAAATCAAAATTGAATACATTATGAAAACCTACTCCGCCTGCCCATCCTGTTTGACTCTCTTCTATGTGCTGTTGATTCTGAAAAACAAAATCAAACACACTCTTTAAGAAGATCAAGATGGAGTTTATAAAAGTTCAGTATCATCAAATAAAAAATCTGTAGCTGCCTGTAAAAGAGAATTTTAGAATACTTGGGACTTGAAGTTTGTCTGAGTAAATAATATTACTGTATTAATACCAATATGTTAGTTAAGATATTACTTTTTAACAGCTATCATCAGAGCTAAATAACACGTAAAGTAATTGTTTTAACCTTATGCAAATTTCCACTGAAAGCAAGAATTAACAACTACTTAATCTCATTAATTTTTCAGTTAAACAACAGGTAAAATAATTTTCAGGAATAATAATATTAAAAATCTGTGTCAGATTTTCAGCTAGTTCATTTGACATATTTCCTTTCATTTCAAAGCTGTGGTGTTGATTTATAACAGCAGATAATGTGACTACAAGGTACATCTTTCATATGTAAACCTTGGAAATCTTAAAAACACTTTAACTAAGGAAAGTACAGGAAAATGAAGGGTCTCCATATTTGGTGCTTGACAGAGATATTAAAGGGCTTGATTTTCAACACTTTTAAAAGATCTCACAAATATATATTTAGAAAGAAGAATTAAGGATTGGCAAAGATAATGTTGAGAGCAAAAATCACCCAGGTTATCATATCCTGAGACTATGGATATAAGTTTAGCAGGTCATAACTCCTTGTAACATTACTAAAGCTCATTTTGAAAAAAAAAACACCTTATACTGAGCATAAATGGATCAGTGCCTCCTGCAGCTAAAGATGCTTTTACATTTTTATTTTATGTTTTACTTCTAGAGCTTCTACTGCATTTTCAATACTTTCCTAAGAGTTTTTCATTGAAGGGTGTAATATCTTGCTTGGTGGATGAAGCAAGTGATTTAATATTTAACAATTCCGCATTCAACGATGTGGGGTTTTTTTACCTTGCAAATCTTTCTTTATACTGTTCATTTAATACATTATTTCTTCAAAGACTGAAATAAATTCAACAAATTTGCTTTCTAAAGAATATGGTTTGTATTTGTTATCCTCAGTGTAATCTCATTAGCATTCAGAACTATGCTTTCTCCCTTTCACCTTACTCCTTGCAAAGTGACTATTTTGAGCACAAGTTGCAGGTACTTGGCCCTTAGAAGACTGTTTAGTACTTTGCAAGGGCTCCACTGAGAATATGGATTTTACTTCTTTTTAAGAAAGAAAATTGGGATGTATTGTTTTGTATCTGCTTCCTGAATTTCTCTTCCTTTCTTTAAAATAAGGCTCAGATCCTGATGAAGTAGTATATTAAGTATATTTTTAACTTCTCTCATATGAGTAGTCCCATTGACTTCTATGGGATTTTTCTGTGTATTAAATTATTTACAGAATTTAATTAGAGAACTGGCATCTTTATAGGAAATCCCAGTTTCATAAACACATGCCTAGCTTTTAACCACATGAATAGTTTCACCAAAATATTGGTTTCTATGGTCTATTCACATGAGCAAGCCTTGAACACGTGAACATTTTTGATGAATCAATGTTTTAGGAACATCTTGTAGATTACATTTTGTTATTATTTTCAAGTACATAAAGCCTAGCACATTTATTGTACATTGGAGTCTCAATTTAATATAAAATCAACAAGAGAACTATTTTTGCCAATGGAAACGTACAAAGATATACTTTCTAACGGCAAATAGAGCTAATGCAGCACTCCCATCTGTTCACACTCCTTCAATTGGCCATTTGTGCAAACTTTAATGTGATAAAAGCATTGTATCACTGTATAAATATAGGATTATAGAAACGTCACTAGTGACTCCATAAATAAGGTTTTATGGAGAAATGCGATTAAACAGGGATCATGAACACAGTTCTGCAATATGTTAATTGTTCTGGTCTAGTTCCAGCAAAGCAATTAAGCACATGCTTAATTTTAAACACATAAATAGACCTACTGAAATAAATAAAAGTTAAGCTTGTGTTAAAGTACTTTGGTGGACTGTGATAGAATTCTAGAATGCTTGATTATTTTTTTCAGTACATTAAAATATTTAGTTATTAAAATGTAGGCTACTTAGAGGGGAGATAGAAAAATGTTAATGTACTTTAAAAGTGGAACAATTACTTAGGAAACACATCAAATGCTGCAGTAAATATGTATTCTTTCCTAATGAATTAAGATATTTCTCTGTGGAAAATTACCTAAATGATAGTATTTTTTAAAGAACATGACCTTAACTTCCTTTTAAATTTGCAACAATTGTCATATCATAGAGTAATAAACATTTTCAGCTTGGAAAGGTTGTGTCAATAAACTTTGAATTTATAATTTATGAATTATACAAAACACTTTTATAAGTATTGTTGCCTTTTATTTCCCACTAGTTGAATTTCTTAGCCTAATGCTAGTTTTTATAGGTGTTCTATACCATAAACTCTAAAAACAAGACATGCAAACAGCATCAATATTAAAAGACAACAAATGAGACTTCTGTGCTAGAGTTACTGAAATTCAGGGTAATCCTTTCCTTCAGGATCTATATGAATTTATCAGTGTTCAGTCTTCAGGCTTTACAGGGTCTTTTAAAGAAATGTTTTTTTCAAAAAGGCTTCTGTACATAAGATTTATAAGTATCTACATATAGGTATAGATACCTCAGCTATCTAAGCTATCCTGCTCAACAGAGCATGATTTTCCCTCTAAACTGTCTTAATGATAGAATGACATGTCTAAACAAAACATAGTGCTACTGTTGCAACTAGCCTGAAGTTCTCTTTTCAGATCTGAAAAAGGGATAGTTTTTCTGAAAACTTGTTTGCTTTCTCCAACTACATGATTTCATAAGACAGAAGAATTTCTCCCCCTTGAAAACCTGCCTTGCTTTTAATCTGTATGTTCTTTTAACTAATTTATCATTAATCGTAAAGGACATGATTTAGTCAGATTTAGTATGAAATTTCAATATAGTATAATATTTTGTTTAAAAATATAAAGATCCTATACGGTTCTACTTTTGCAGATAAGGAAGCAAGAATGAACTAAAAAACACTACTGAAAGCTGCTCAATAGCATTCTTCTTACTTTTGTTGCTTTGTTTGCTTTGATTGTTATTTAGGTGTCACTAAAAATATTTTGGTGATTTTATTTCTTGTTGATGCAGTTAATTTTTTTCATCCCTCTCCCAGCAATTAGAATATTGAAGAAGATATTATATCACTAGTAGCTAAAAGATTAATGTGATCAAACATTGGAAAATACAATTATGGCAGGTACAGAATTATTTCTGAAATTACTTCCAAATTATTTATTATAAATTATTATTTCCAAATTACTTTCAGGGCAAGATTAAATATACTTCTGCAAGGAAGTCAGAGCAACCTGTGCATGGCCAGTATTAGCAAATTTTCATTTAGCAAATATTAGCAAATGTTCATTTCAGCAATGTTAAATTTGTATTTCCACCTTTATTACCTCTGGACAGTCCCAAGTATTTGAGTCTCCTTTGAAGTCACAAATAGCTAAGACTGAAAAATTCTGGATTCTCTTTAGCCATTGCACACAGATTCGACTATCTGTTACCCAAGTAAGCCAAGTAAAATAATGATCACTAAAAAATAAAAGGAAAAAAAGAAAAATGGTGGTTATTAAAGAACACGAATATAGAAGCATTGCTACAGATTATGTCCCCCATATTGCTGCGTGGAAGACAATTGCAAAGTTTCTACTGTCTTAGGAATTTTTTTTTGTCCTTTGTAACAATGTATCATACGGACAGACAGAATCAAGTTACAACATTTCTAATTAGCTTCTGATCCCTTTAAGAGATGAATATATCACTCCGCTATTAGAAACAGAAAACAACTCCAAGGTTCAAGCATTTAAAACAGACAGATCCTTTTTTTAAAAAAAGAGGAGACATTTGAGGGCACATTACCTGGATGCTATGACTGCAGGAACTGGCACCTCCTTGGGACCAGATGCTTCAGCGTTAGTAGTGTCTACAATAAACACCTTAATCGTAGGATTTTTAGCCCCAGCCTTCAAAGAAAATGTTTTAGGTTATTCAAATCAGGCTCTGAACAATTCAGATCAAGGAAAATTACAATGCTTTTTGCAGGAAAGGAGATAGGTTACAAAATATGTATTCAGTTGAATATAATAGGGCAAATGTGGTCTTGTAACACCTCAGAGACACACTACAGCAAGAGTATGTTACTTAACTTTGCAACACTTTGTATATAAAGACGACCACCTTTTAAACAGTCAAATGTAGTGCCTTTCTATACAGAAAACATACTTGAGTGGGAAGCAGTGTTCTATTTGCAATGTGGAACTTTGCAGCACACACTACACTTTGGCACAAAATTCCAGAAGTATATGCACACGATTGCACGTGTTCTTTGACATCCCAGCAGTGAAATAAAATGGTTTAGCTTAAACTGATTTCCTGCTTGCTTATTCATTGCATACATTATTATTTTTTTAATTCTCCTCTATGTGTGGTCTAAGCCACCCGGCTTTACTTTAGAACTGTAACCCAGATGACAGGTAAGTAACTTCTTAAGGCACATTAACATGATCACTTGCCATCATATGAACATGACAAGAGTCAGGAGAGCTCTCTAATACATGCTGAAGAAATGCAAACCCAAACCTTCTTGCCTTAGATCTGGCACTTGAAAGAAGTTAAAATCCAAAGCCCCTTGAGAACAAAAAGCCCTATGAAGTGTGCAAATAACCTGAAGCTGTCATAGCCTTTATTTTGCCAAATAAAAAATGTCTCATAATTCATTTACTGTAATGAAAAATAACAACTGCATAGTTAACATAACACAATAAGTAAACTGAACTGAAAAAAGGAAGGCTTGATCTTGCAAGCATGCACTTTTGCACATGCTTTTTATGCTTTTTACTCACATGAGTAATTTCATTTATTTCACTGATACTATTAAATATCTACAATCTTGAACATACCTATACCTTTTTCAGAACTTGGCCTAAGTTTGTTTTCTTTCATTAATTTAGACCACAATGGATTTAACCACTGTAATACAATAATTTTTAAGCAGAGTTAATTTTATCATTGTCATAACTCATTTATCAGCAGAAAGTAAGTCCAAAGAATGACAAAACATACCTTTGGGTATGGGATAATTATTTTTCTAGGATACTGGTCCTCACCAAAATATGAATATTCAATAACTGGTATGTCAGAATCATTAAATTGTACGTATGCTAAATATTTTCCACTTGGAGACCACCACAGTGCATACTTGGTTGCCAGCATTTCCTCTGAGAAAAAGAAAATAATCATTCATAACAGTGTATCATTGTAATCTAATATTATGTCTTCTAATCTATTTTAGCATTCTATTCTTAGCAACATAGTCATGTATAGAGAGTTATATTAAATAAGCAACACCAAACACATTGGAATACATCTCAATTCTGAAAGGCCTTAAAAACTCTCAAAACAGGCACACAGATCCCATTTAACTCACTTGCGTTTCTCCTGTGTGCATGCATTTTTTTAATTCTTTTTCAATCACTGATGTGCCAGATTTTCACCAAAATTAAAACTTCCATTAAAGCTTAATTCCCAACCACTGCGCCCAATCTGCAAAATTCTGATATAGTTTCAGTAACAAAGACCCGGAATTTAGATTACACACTATGAATACAAAATGCAGTCATTGTATAACAGATAAAATATGGAAATGAAGTATTCCTTAGGGATCTATAAATAATGTATCATCACAGATATTTTAGAATGGATTGGGAGAACCAGGTAAACAAAGCAATTAACATGTTAGTTGTTGCCCTTCAAAATTTACTTACCTTCATAGACCCAATCAGGAATCCCATTAAATATTGTATTCTGTTTCCCATCACTAGTTATTTTAATTGGTGCCTCTCTTGGACTTTGTTTCAAATAGATATTATTCTGATACACATATACCTAAAGACGAGAAAGTACTTCTTACGAGTATAGGCACCAATTACAAGGGTTACAGTAAGATCTGCAGTCAATGCTCCTACATTATAGCAGCAAGAAGACATAATAAATACAAAATAGGAAATAAATGCTTTGCTAAAAGTCCTTGCAAATTCTGCAAGAGTAGGTACCTCAGTAAATAAATTATACATTACAAACCAAATTCTATGTTCAACTATGTCACAACAAATCCTGAACAACTCCTTTGATTTTAACAAACTTCAGAGGATTCTGTGGCTAGCTTAGGTGTGGAAAATCATAAAAAAAATGTCTTTGAAACTTATTCAAATTGCTGCATTTTTTACGAGACCCTCAGACAAAATGTTTCATGACTTTTCCTTCTGGTTCCACCAAAAGTAGAAGATAAAAACAAGTATGTAACAACTAAAAAGAAAATAATTGGACTTTTTCTAAACCTGTCAAAAGGCCTAGGTGATGTGAGATGGGACAAAAAAAGGTTTTACTTTGTCTGGGCTGGTTTGTTCCTTTCTAGTAAATTAGTTACCAAAAGAGACTTCTTGCAAGAAATACTTGCAGGCCTTGGGTATCTCTAAATGTCAATCAAATGAATGGACATATGGTTAAGAAGCCAGCACTAGAAACATAGCTTTCTTAGAAAATCAGGCCTTTTGAAGCTATAAGCATTTGTTAGCAACATCAGTGTAACATTTTAACTACTTTATGCTTTGAAAAAAACCCAAAGCAACTCCTAAAACTCTCAGATACAATACAAGGACTATTGTATTAAAGCATCACAGGCTATTAGTACTAGCAAGACAGGAGACTATATTCATTTTGTTCTATGTTCAGAATTCTTGATAAAGAAATAACAATATTTAACTTAATTAAGAGAACTAATATTCTCTTAGAACACAGAAAAAATCTAATAAATTGTCCATTCGTGTTTAGCCCACTCCCTGAGTGTTTTCAGAAATGAGTATGGTGTTTAAATTTTTTTTCTTGCACAGATATTTTGTCAATACCGGATAAGTAGTTAAAAAACCACTATTATTGGGCTGATGCTTTGGAACTGTTAATAAAAGAAGTTTCTGAACTTGTTACTATTTGCAATATGTCTATTATAATTACTGAGAAATACATACATGGCTATGAAGTAGCTATTAAAAAGATGAAAATAACATTTTTTATAATAAGAATATGGCAGCCATTTCCTAGAGTAAAAATTCTAGAAAAGATTTTAAATACTGCATCTCTAAATCTCCATAGTAAATTCATGTGTTATACAGTGCCAAAGGAAAACACTTTGGTTTTCAGATCTTGAAACTACTATATACAATGATGTTGGTAATTCTTGAAAAAAGACTGGTTAGTGAACTGCAACACATAATGTAGCTGAGAACATGGATTCTTCTACTGAGACACAGACAAGTTAAATTTTAACAAGTTAGAACTGTTTTGTCATTCTTGCTCACAACCAAGGTTAATACACACAGGCCTGTCAAAAATACAGCCTAACAAAATAATAACCAAAGGCACATAAATGTCTTCTAGCCACACAAAGCAAAATCATTCTAGTGCTTGGTTATCTTTACTGACCAATTTGTGTCCAACGGGTGACCAGGATATATACTGAATTTTATGTGGAAGCTGATTTTCTGTTACAAAACCACTAAAAAAAGGAAAGAAGTTGAGATGGCTTTTTGTGCACAGTGCAAATGCATCATTATATTGTACATTCATATAAAATTCATGAATGGCTAGATTTTCTAACAGCTTATTGTTTCTTGAGCAATGCAAAATTAAGGCAGGCAGTGAGACATGCAGTAATGTGATGTTTTCCATCAGTGCTGGTAAAGGCTTGCAACTCAACCCTATGAAAACATATCCAACAGCCTATGAAGGCAGCTGTATCTCTTCCTAAATACTGCACAAGCATCTATAGTTATTTGCTCTATCTGCAGTCTCAGCAAGTTATTGGGAAATGTGAACTCAGGATACAGCACACTGAGGCAAGCATAACAGCAGCAGTTACAACATTTATTAAGGATCATGACCCACATGCAGTACCTCTCTACTCACATTAGCTTGCAGCAATCTTTGCCTGTCACCTTGAGCCAACAATTTCCCAAGAGTAGAGCAGCTCAGTGCAGCCCCTGTGCTCAGAACTAAAAAGCATTTGGTCACGCAGCTGCTTATGGCATAAAAAGGTGACTGGGGAGGAAGATTGCCGCATTCAAACTTGGGTAGAAAGAGGATTGGTTTGGGGAAGATCTTGGGAAGGAGACCAAATGCCATGGGAGAAGCTGTAAACTTTTCAGGAACCCAGGATGGATAGTTACAAGTTCACTGGAGTGCTAAAAGACATGTGAGAGTTTTAGGGAAGCTAAATATTAGATCAACAATAAAAAGGATGAATTAGTAAACGGAAGGGCATGGAGACATCATGTGTGAGACTGAAGTGGACTGAAGCAGCCAAGATAGGGTGGGAGAAAATTATGCAAAGAAGAAAAAAACCCGATGAGAATCCTGGGCAGTAAAAGTTTGAGGGCATGAAATATTAATTAGTCCAGATACCTGGAAGAGTAGATGAAAGGACTGTATGATATTCTTAGAGGCCACCTTTTTCAAGCTAACAAGTAACCTGACAGATTCAGGCAGGCAAGAGCAAAGCCAAGTGGTAGTCACACTACTGTGGAGTTTTTCAGTTGAAATGCTTGCAAGCACATCACTAAAGAGTATTCGCCATATCTCTCTGTAAGAAATACCAGGCCTTACCCATATATGAGATCATAAATGTGGTATGATGCTGTATAAGAGTATCTCCACAGCTGCAAAAATTAAGCAAGAAAATAATATTATTCACTTGAAAAAAGACAATCTAATTAAAAAAAATCAGCTGTCTTTTCACAACCTACCCCTTTCTCAAGTACCAAGAAATATTTATCTATGGCAATCGCAATGAACAACATACTCAAGAAAACCAAACATTTCATTAAATGATATATTAATTACCTTTGAATAATTGCTTTCCAGAGCTATGAAATATTTGTCTGATGACAACACATAATTTGAAGCATTAACTTGTTTCTGAAAGATTAAGAAATAGATTAGATTCTAGTAAAAAACCTTTAAATAACGATTTGATGAGTAAGGTTTTAATCCACTCATTTTTAAACTGGCACTTGAAACACAACTGTATTTTGCTGCCTTTTTATTACTTGAAATGGTACGTACCATTGTGCTGTTAGTCATGATGGTAGTTGGGTAGTTCATTTCAACATTGTAAAGAATAATATCATCTTCTGCAGACTGATGAAGATATTCGTTATCTTTATAAACAAGATAAAAGGGCTGTTACCTTGCACAAGAAGATACTATAGAACAGATCTGTTCTATCAAAGTATTCACACCCCTGTCAATGAGTAGATTTTGAGCAAATATCTTTTGGCATCTACATATTTTTTTCTAATGATGTGAAGGCACAGCATTACCCACAAACTGTCTTCAGGGTTCTTGAGTACATTTTCAAGATTACACACTGCACACAGATCAACTAGTTAATCTTATAATTAAATGCCAGATTTTATTCTGTCATGTCTGATCAAGAATACCAGGTACAAACCTGTTAGAAGGTCAGTATCACAATGTTTTAAACAAAACATTTAAGAACTTTGCTTATAATTCCACCAGAACTTCCTCATTTGTACAGATTCTGCAGATAACAGCAGTACCATGTAACTGACACTACATAAATGATACTGCTCTTACTCACACAGGTCCTAGAAAGTGAGGGTGAGTGGCCTTCAATGAGAATGGAATTTAACCCTACCTGTGCTCAAGACCTGAGCCTTAGTTCGGTAGACAATGAGATCAGAATTTTAGTTTCACATCATTATTTTCACTGCTATGAACAGAGAAGGAATTACATACTTGGTGTAGCTTGAGAGAGAGTGAGACATTAACAGTTTAAAAGCAGCCTGAAACAGTGTATAAGGTGTTCATTTTTAGGAAATTAGATCACCCTTGGATCTTTTGAGCACGTTTCTCTGATTTGTGTAACAGCATTTGTGGTGATCTTAGGCACCCTTAGGAAGAGAGGCTCAGTTTTAACTCCTTGCTTCAGTAGAAAAGTAGACATATGGGATGCTGTAGGCATGACTATCTATGGAATCTATGGCATGGCTTTTGCGTGAGCTTTGTGACTGTCAAGAGAAAAGACAAGTCTAAGTGAGAAGGATATAAAGAGGGAAGGGAATATTAGGTTTAGGTGATATGCTGCCTACATACTTCAGACATTCAGACAGAATTCTAACAAATGGTGACCTAATTTTTAAATCATACAAGTGATGTCAACATACTTCAAATTGTTAGTTGTAAAACTTTAACTCCTGTTAGCAATGTCCTGGAAAGCTTCAGTTCAGTTCTAAAATTGTGAGTTAAAACTAACTATAAAACTAACTTGGTATAGTTTTATAACTTGCTTGAGGCAGTGCATAGATGGGAGTGGTAGTAGTGTGTGAACTAGAATGCACCCTGATCTAGCACAAGCCTTTTGATGCTGCTGCCATTCAATGATAGCAAGACTAGTGTTTCAGCCACATACAGACACATATATCACCAGCAATTAACCTCACATCTTTAACTTCTACCTTAAGGAACTTGCTTAGAAACTCAACCTTATTTTTTATGCAATGCATTGAAACTCAGGAATTTCAGCTCTTAAATGAGATAAGAACAGCTGGACTCATTGTGGAGCTACGTACTACTGAAAAAAAAGAATGAGGTCTGTAACGCAGGCTACCTCAATTATTACAAATGGTAAATGAAAAAGTGCTGTGACAAACACAAAAAAGGAGACTGTTTAAGAAATGACTGACACATTGACATATTTCTTTCACTTGCTGCAATGAATATGATAGTAAAAGAAATAAAACACTGAGGACCTCCGTAAAATTATAGCTTATATTGACTCAAACATGCCTGCTGAAACATCAAATACCTGGCATTTCTAGAATGACTGATAGAATAGTAAATTTTAACTGTAAGTTTCGAGTAGCAGATTGTTTAATTTCATAGTTAGCATTCATTCACAGTAAAGCTGGAAAGAAATTGCATTTCTGAGTCTGAACCAGTCTGGAAATAGATATTAGAAAGGCTTATGTACATTTGAGAAAAGGTTTTACCTACCTGACACCCAATATGGAAAAAATGTTTTATATTGGAAATTTCCATTCAAATAATCCTCCAGTGTAAGAGCTCGGAGACCATCATCTGTGTTGACAGCTAAGAGGAAGATAGGCAGTTTCTGTTAATGCAATGCTGTGAAAAGTGTGTGTGTGTGTGGGATGGGGGGCACAGGAAAGAAGTAATTACTAGTCCAGTATTTCCTTTTTTCAATATTTAGCACCAGGGAACAGTGAAGATAGCATAATCCTGGAGGTATGCAGAGAGTAGGCACAGCAGGAAGGAAGGTTCTTTGTCACAGTTCTGATAAGGTCCTTTAGCCTCTGAAGGACTCACCTTTAGGAATACAAAATGAGAAACCAGACAAACTAATTTATTTCACCCAGTCATTTATTCACTCAGACATATTTACTTGTAGACCCTGTAAGTCCAAGAAAAGCCTTTTCCACAAAAAAGACAAATCTTTTGTGACAAATTTTTCCAAAGCATGGGTGCCATGAACTTGTGTGGTATGTAGAGACAACTATTTTCATAGGGACCTGCACATATTCAGCAGAGTCAAACAACAGGATGTGCATACAATTCCCTACTGCAAAATTTCATAAATGCCTCATCAACTAGTGTTAGAAGATGGATATAAGGTTTGCAAATTAATCACCACCCACATATATTTCTTAGTAGCCACATGAAAAAAATAGATGAAGGTAGGCAGGTAAAAATACTGCTGAAAAGTAATGAATGAGTGAACCCAAACTTCAAGTTTTTATTTAATGCTGCAAAAGAAAATTGGCAATGACTCTGGAGAGAAGACAGGTACTCTAATATTTGATTTCTAAGCAGATCAGAGAGCTGCATAAAAATAATGCACAAAGTTGTAGCTGCTTTTTTGGCTCTTATCAAATGTTTCTTCTCAAAGCTAAACGACTTAAGATAGGGCAGATTTTAAAAACAAAATTTAAGGACAACCAATTGGTTGAGAAGAGGGTAATGTTGAAAATGCAGGCTTGCTAAGTGCATGGAAATGAAAAATTCCATTACAAAAATGTAAAAAAAGGCAAAAAAGGAAAACTGTGCAGTTCACAAGAGAAAGAGTACTCAAAACAGTTAATCCTCAAAAAGACACAGGAACATTTCTGATAAAGGCCAGTTTTTAAAGTTCAGTACCATAATAATGGCAGGTTTTAAGTCTAGGCATTCTGGATTCTATACTTTTCTGCTTTAAAATCAAGGGAACTTTTGCCATTGTCTTCAGAGGTAGTGAGGATGTCACACTACAGCCTAGTAGAGCTCTGCCACTTCCCCTGTTTGTTCCTTCAGAGCTCTCAGATGACAGCCAGATAATCAAGATGACTCGTTGCCCTCAGGTTTCATATCATGCTCCATCACTTCCTCATTACAGCTGCCCTCTCTGTTAAGATCACACTGACTTCCTGGGAAATGTTTCTTCATATTCTCTTCTATGGTACTTTGTAATGAAAATATGTTTTTTCTGCTAAGTGACTATTACTTACTGTAGAATACACATGTCAGGTTGACTGTTGACACTAGCCTTGCCTGCACTAATGCAGAAGAGAGCTGTCATGAGAAATAAAACTGAATGCCAATCCATAGGCAAAAACCTACCCGTATAAACTCAAACTCTGAGCTAGCAATATGTCCAGAAATTATCCCAAGAAGTTCAATAAGAGGTTAATTCCTCTTGCTAATATCATAACTGTATATTAGAGATCTTTGGTAAGTTAATGATAAACACAGAAGATGGCAAACTTTTAAAAAAATGCATGGAAAATAATTCCAAAGAAGAATCCATTTCTATTTAGATTGACTGCTGATTACTTACCACTAGCTTTCAGTTTAAATTTTTTAAGTGAATATGCCTATTAGCAAAAGAAATGCACTGTTAAGATCTGTTTCCATGGGTGTGTGTATAGAAAGTTTAAATTTGCAGTCCTGTTTGATACCTTAATCTGGTAAAATTTCCTGGTTCTTCACTCCACTTTTTTTTTACTAAAGGATTTTTTACTAAAAAGACAAGCAATATCACGAATGTCTCATCTCTGGTCTAATTTTCACAGCTCTAACTCGAACCTTTACTCTGTTAGTTATTTCACCCTTACATACTTAATATTATGTGATAATTTATTATGACTGCTAATGATTTTCAAAATATGTCCACTCCTATCTGAATTTCTACCAGTGCACTGCAAAAAATATGAACACAACTATTTCTTACTTGACTACTTAAAATTTTGAATGCTTGTTTCTAGGCAACAGAAGATATCTTTAAACACTTTAATTAAAAGCAGCATCTTTAATAGTTCCTATAATTGTTGCTGGTTCTTTCTTCTGTAACTAAAGGCTGGTTCAATAATGGTATTCAAAATCTCTGCTCACAGAACAGACTGTAACATGAAAAGCACTTTACATGTCTGCAGCACTATACAGACATTGATTTGGACCGCTGCTGGTAGGCTTGGTAAATTCTTTCATTGTGTTTTGTTTCTCTACGAAATAACAAAGATTAAAAAAGATGCCCAGGGACAAAACAGGAAGCAAATACCAGAGCCAGCCACAGAAATGAAAGCTTACCAAATTTCAGCTTTGCTCTTTTTCCTTCACCACCCCAATGTCTCAGTTTTAATTCTTTGTGGTCTATTTGCATTCATTTACAGGGTGCAGTTCTGTATTTCTTTGTGCGCTAAATTGGCTAATTTGCTTCACAGTGTAACTTGCTTTATATATTTCATGATCACAATTACTCACTCATGCGTTTGAGTGTATTCAGTGTACATGTATAATTGTGGTGATAAAATCCTGTAAGCACCTATTAACTGTCACTGGCTTTATGCAGACACCTTCTTCTTTACTGTTCTGTTCACTGTTGTGAGAAAGCTTAACAAACCACAGAAAACAGAACTTTCAATTATGTTAAACTCAGATTAACTTTATACACACCATTCCATCACTGTGAAATTATCAGGATTATTCTCTTTCAAAGCCTGGATGTATGTAGATGAACACAACCCTTGCTTTAAATTTCAAAGTCTTGTTGGCTTATTCAACAACATGGTCTAATGTGCATGCATGTAAATTGTGTCTACTCCTGCCAAATTAAAGCAAGCATTTGTAATAATCAGAAAGTATTCTGGTTTCTGTATTTGTTTTATATATATATATATGTTTATATGTATTTATCATATATGTAGCTCTATATGTATTTTATTTAGCAACCACTGCTACACAGCAAATAGATGATGTGTCAAAAAAGTATGGTATTATATTCTGCTTCCGGACTATAATGTCCAATCCTATCTCTGTGGGCTGATGCTGAATAGCTAAAGCACAAGTTCCTTCAATACGTGCAGGAAGCCAGCCTTCCACTTGAGGAAACCATAGCCCATTCAGCATCAGAAATTAACTCCAACGCTCCTGCTCTTGCTCCAGAACTTCTGGTCACCCTCAGCTCCACATCAGCTGAATCTGCTTTTCCCTACCTGCATTACATTCAGTCATTTTTTGTGAGGTGTGCCACTGCTTTCTCAGTGAAGGTTACTTCAAAACCACCCTTTGGAATGAGAAGAAAAGACGAAGTCTGAAGAAGTCATGCTCCAGAGTATGATCCAGCTCGTTACTGGTAGGAACGGAAACTGTACAGAAATCTAGAACATACTAGAATGAGAATGGTTTTGTTTACTACTGATTCCAACATCTCTACTGCATAAGAGTCCGGGAAAGGAAACTAACTATACACTGAGGAAGAATAATTATAATCCCTTCCAGTTATGGAAAATAAAGTTTTCAGAAAATATATTTATAAAGAAAAGCTAATAAAAATTATCTTAGATCACAGCCATCATACATCATTTCTAAGCACAGACTTGGAGAGGCAAGATTGTTATGGTGATCCCTTTAAATTAGTCCTAAACCAGAGTATTTATTCTGCCACCAGCATGTAAACAAGGACAGAAAATTAATAGAGCCTGTTTTGGCTAAGCATTTAATGATGATATAAGAACTTAAGCAACAAAGAGTTTCATCAAAGCACTAGTCAGTTTTGGAAAGAAAAGGCCCACCCAGCCCCACAGTCCTAGGAGTATTGTCACAGACCACAGCTGCACATGTGCAGCAGACTGAACCCTGTTAAGGGAATACAAACTAAAGGAGCATACTGGTTTTTGAGAACTTTTCTAGAAAAATTTTAGTATGAATTCCTATCAATTTTTATGCAGTCTAAGTACAGAATGGGTATGAATTAGTCTAATCCATCATAATATTGGGTTTTATTACTCTGTTCTACTAACCTTATAATAGCTTTCTGCCACCAGCATACAGAGCACTGTAGCTAGGTTTACACTATGGCTTAGATCTGAGCCTGAACTCATAGCTCAGACTGAACCACCAGATTCTGGTGGAAGCACACTGTCACAGTTAATGTATTGATTTTGAATTACACAGAACTTCATCAACAGCTGAGAGTCTACACTCTCTAATTGCCACTTGCCAATTTTGATAGATGGCCAAGAAGATCAGAATTTCTCTTTATTTCTAAGTCAAATATCCAGGCACACATGTCAATTACAAAGCAGCAACTAACAGCACCAGCTCCAGCTGAACTCAGTGCCAGCAACTGAATCCTTGACCAGAACCATTCTTCTTCCACGCCACAGTGATGGAAGCCACGCTTGTTTGACTTTGCATTGGAACACAGGGAGGCATTTACTGAATCAGAAAATGGATTTGGCCGGGGCGCAGCAAAGAACACCACCAGTTCCTAAGAAACAGGTTGCTCACCAGTTCCTGGCTGAGAAGCATGCCCTGTGACTAAACTGCAATGGTCTTGGTCTCAGGCATAGGTCAAATGTACAATGGGGACAGACACATTGACAAGCAAGATTCTGGATATTCATTACAAATAGCACAAGAAAAAATTAACTTGGAGCCTAAGCAATACCTTCAGTTATCTGTAACTCTGCCTGCAGTTTCACTATTGCTTTTCAACTGCAGACAGGTATTTCCTTTCTGGTTTATGCTGCAGAAAAACAGGACTGGGTACACCAGTGTACAAGTGAAAAGAACCTTTCTGAACTATTCTGCATTGGGTTATTGTAACTAGGTTATCATAGTTAGGTAAACAACACAGCACATTCCTAACTCAAAGAAATGTCAAAAAACTGTCACTAATTTCTTAGGCATAGATGGCATTCACTATATTGAGATTATCCACCTTGCTCTTCTGAACCCCACAGAAACTGTGTAATAACTGCAACTAAGTATTTAGTCCTTACTATCGTCTCCAAACAGAAAATTATATTCCAGTATAACTTCTGAGAATTTTTCATACTCCTCCATGTGTAAACCAAAACCAGCTATCACTTTTTGAGAAGTTTGAAGAACATGAAATTGCTAGAAACTTAGCAGACAAAATGAGAACTAAATATTACTTCTACTTTCAGAATTAAAGATAACATTTTTCTTTCCTGTTTTTTTTAAGCAGAAATTTAGTCGGTCTGTGCCTATACATTTAACATATGCAATTAATTTTCTTCCTAGATTGCCACATCCTTTCAGTTAAGCAGTAATAAAGGTGGAATGTACAAACAACATTCCTTCTCTATAGCTATTTCCTGTCTGTCTTCGACTTGCACAATTTGTAACTGCAAAATAAATTTGTATTTCTTTCATTTAAAACTGATCAGTAGACTACTAAGAATTCAGAAAGGTTTAGCCATTCGAACAGATAACTGCACCACTTGCAGTTCCACTTGAGAATAAGAAGCCATAATCAGATGTGTTTAGCATAATTGTGTGTCAACATAACTGTGTATTCCACAATTGTCTAAAATGCTCCTTCAAAAGCATTCTGTAAAGTAAGATAAATTCTTTATCATTAGTGGATCTAAAAGTGATGCCTGATATGACTGATTACCAAGTTGCTATTCCAAGAAACTATAGAGAGTTCTTTGTAATGGCTCAGGTACTGAAAAGGCTCAGAATAAGACCAGTGGGCTGGTATGTGATAACTTCAGAAGTGAAAAATACACTCACTCCTGCAGTATCTTCCATGATCTTTAGCAGCTTCTTCAGACTGCCAAACCAATCCTCAGTCTCCAGCCTCTTTGTTTCCTCTTTTTTTATTTATTTAAATCTCATAAAAATATTCTGCCCTGTCTTAACATGCAGACTTGGTATGAGAAGTCTGACTTAATACCATACATTTACCTAATAATAAAAGCTCAGATCTGACCATGCTTAAGCTAGCCAAAAAATCTGGCACCCTATCATTGACAGTAAAATCAAACTTGTCACTCTGAGGTGTTTACAGCACTCTTTACAGCACTGCCTCCCACCTTGATATAATCTATCCTCATATTCACATGCTGCATAACAGAATCAACCCTAACTCCTTCAGAAACCTCCACCCTTCTCTCAATGAAACAACTCAGGATAAGCATATTCCACAGAAGTATCAGGTAGGAAAGAGATTTCACCTTTCACAAAACTTGCATATTGACTACAGGACTTAAATTTCAGACTTCAGCAGATAGCTGATTTTATAACTTAGTTGTAAATGCAAAACTGATTTCTTCATCTCAGACACCCTGCCAACGTATGAACAAAGAATAATAATAGAATAAAAATCCCTTTAAATTGAAACTGTTACTGGAATAGGGTTTTTTTATTATTATTTTAATAATTTCAAAGACATTCAGTTACTCTGCTATTTTGAAAGGGCCATGTAAATACTTACATTGACCTTATTATACCTCTCAGAAAAAAAATTACCATCAAGTCAGTGTTGCCTGGGCTGTAAATTTCAAACCACACTCATTTCAAACTTTACCAGAGGACTCAGCAGAACACATTGTGTTGATTTAACTGCAGCTGGCATAATGCTACTAGAGCAAACTATGTACCCTGTTTTATACAATGCTGACTTTAATTTTAAAATGCAGTTGTAAATATGTTCACAAAAAAGTTATCATACCCAACCTACAACAACATGTTTAATTTGTAATTGGATAGAGAACTTCTGTAATTATTACATAACCGTTCAAAACCAAATACAAGTTCATGAAGCTAAAGAAAATTACTAACAGTTTGTGAATCTCCTAAACCCTAACACACAAAAAAATAACATAATATGAGGAGATCTAAGAATTATTTTTGCAATTCTGTCTAAGAACATTCTATGTCATGCACAATAAAGTTAATTCAGGTGCTTTTCACTTCAAGGAGTTCCTTGTTTCAACATCTGCTGGCATTTCAATCCTACCTTCAGGATATTTCAGCTGTCAGTACAATTCTGTAAAGTGATAAAGCCGTAACAATTCTGACAAGAAAAATGATCTGACAAACTTTTGTGAACTTTAGAAGCCATAGTAGCTAAAGATGTTGTTTTACACTACATTAGATTACAAATGCCTTACCTCTTGATGGAAGCAGTATAATACACATAAGTAATAAAGAAAGCAAAAGGCATATAACCACGCCAAATATGATTTTTAGCCGGGTCTGCAGGACAGAAACAAACAATAATTACATTTCTAATATTGCCTGAGACACACTTCTATAGCTGGTAAATAATTAAATCCTCCCACTCTCTCTAACTGCTGTAATCCATCCAAGCAACAAGCAAAAATGTCCCTGCAGTACATTTGAAAAGACTTCCCTTTCCATTTTCTTTAAAACAAATACTTTCACATCGGAGCCTGGGCTGGTGCAGTAGCTGACAGTTTAAAAACCACAGATGTAAATTTACCAAAAGCTGAAAGCAGCATACAGACCTTCATTTTCCTGCTGTATTCTAAAAGAATGTAAATTCTCTCTTCTGGGTGTTGGTCAGTGATCTAGGAGAGAAGTTTGAAAAGGCAGTGTCTGTTTTCACAGTTGGAGGCCAAACCTCTGGCAGACTTTTTTTTTTTTTTTTTTCCTACATACTTTTGAAAACTGTGCCAAATTTCGAAGGGTTTCCATAAAATTAGAAACATGCTTTTGGGGAAGTTCTTGGACCAGAAATGGACAGTGGGTGGCTGTAGGGGTGGTGATTATATACTTCCCATCAATGTGAGCTGTAACCAACATCTGCTTACATTAACTTCAGAGTTTTATGACACAACAGTTACTTGATATGTACTGTGTATTTTGGCAATCGTCATGTTCTCAGGACATAGTTGTGACCTTGTTTCTACTCTACAGAGAATGTAAAGGAAAATCCAGTAGCTTTATTGTTTATATATACTTCACATATATTTACTTTTTGAAATAATAAATGACCATGTAAGAATGCAAAACAAGAAGCAGAAATAGATACTGTTTAATGTCTTCCACATGTGAGAATTACTTTTTTTCCTCAGAAAACCATAAAACTCTACAGGCTGTGTAAGAGAACTAAAAGAAGTAAATATCTACAGGCCCACTGCAAATTCTGAAATAGTGCTTAAACCACCAATTGCATGTATTTTATTTAGCTCACTGAAATGAGGTCAACTGAAAACAGGGAAAACTCTTTGAGACCGCAGCGTCAAGTTACATAAGGGAGCCCTCAGCAGAGAGGAGAGGCTCGAAAATGGAAGTAAAAGTATGTCGTGCTCGTTAGACTGACTTCACCCAAATACTCTTACTACTGCTCTGCTTCAGAGCCGCTCCGGGGAGCGCCGGCGAAGGCGGGGTACAGGCAGGCAGCCCGCACCCTGCCCGGTGCTTCAGGCGGGTCTCCACAGCGGCCAGGGGCGCTGCCGCCGTGAGGGGATAACGGCCGGGCGCGCGGGGCGGGCGGGAGGGGAATAACGGTCGGAGGGGCACGGGCCCGCCGCCGGCCTGCGGCCGCGCGCCCCCTGGCGGCGAAAGGCGGGCTGCAGGAGGCAGCGGCAGCGCTCGCCGGCCCGCCCCGGCGCCGCCCGCTGTCCCGCAGGAGCCGGGCGCTCCCAGCAGCGCTCCGCGCTGTCGCCCCCTTTCTTCGCTGCGCGTTGCTCTGTGCCAGCACCCCCCAGCCCCCCGCTTCCAGGCTTGCTAGCACCGTTCCGGGAGGCTGGATGCTCTTTAGTGCATCTCCACACACCCTGTGACACTCAACTGCTTATGAGCAATGCCCAGGTCTCAGAAGGATGATCTCAAAAAGGAAATCCATCCCGCGCTCCCGCCGCAGAGCCAGCAGTCATTCTGTCAGATGATCAACCTGAGCATGCGACTGGGCCAGGCATTCCACGTGCTGTTATGGGGGGTGGGAGGGAGCAAAAATAAAAGGTCAGCCTTACACCCTGCTCATCATTCGGACATTGTGCTGGGAGAAAACACGAACCAAAGACCTGTGCGGACTGCTCTGCTCCACAGCCGTGCGTTAGGCTCTGTGTTATGCATGGAAAGGCACCAGGCATGGCAGCAGCTGAAGTGAGCTACAAAACAAAGACTGCGGCCTGTAGCTCCCCAGCCATTTCACCCGGTGTCCATGCTGGAGGGGACGGCGGTGCTTGGCACCTTCCTCTGCTCGGCCTCCATCGCCTGCTGGGGGTGGCCAGGCCTGGCTGCAGCCCCAGACCTGGCTCAGCCGCCGCCTCAGCCGGTGTGGTAAATGTCAACTGCCAGAGGCAGCCATGAGCTGACAATATTCACTAGGTCTGACGTGAGAGCAGTGACTGGAAGCTGCAGGTTGGGCTCAGGCATTGTTGATTTTGCATGTGAAGTCTGCTAAATCATCTCTTCTTTCTCCCTGCCCTGGTCTTGTACCTCTCTCACATGCTAAACACCAAAAAGGGAAAAAATAAGAGTGAGGAAAGGAGTCCTGAACGGTGGTGCCTCTCTGTAGAAGACAGGCACAGGGACTATGGTTTTTCAGAGGAGGTTAACGAGGACAGAGTACCCAAATCTTAATCATCCCAGCTGGCTTCTTTGAAAAATTGAAAATGTGCTAGATGAGACAGGTTTCCTGTCACACCAAACTGTCCAGCAGAACTTGGGCTAATGTTTTACAGAGAAAAAAAAAAAAGAGTTCAATGTACCACCAAAGGTAGTTAAATTACCACCTTATCCTAACAGTATGGGCTGGAATTTGAACCCTAACCATTACACTTGGCGAGGCAGCAGCTGATTTGGGCAGTCTTTTGGCAATGTGCCTTACAGAACTCTTTGTGGGGGGGTGTTTTGAAAAGAGATTCAAATCAATTGTCTGAAAGAAACAGTTATATGAAACATGTCTTATTCTCCCATTAACTCAGTTCCTCTCTCTCCCCAGTTCTTGTCACAACAGTGAAGTACAAGTTATACAAGGTAAAGTTTCTGAGTAAGATTGATCCTGTTGACATAAACCAACGCAGGA
This sequence comes from Falco rusticolus, assembly GCF_015220075.1. Classification (NCBI taxonomy): domain Eukaryota; kingdom Metazoa; phylum Chordata; class Aves; order Falconiformes; family Falconidae; genus Falco; species Falco rusticolus. Next base: position 41,314,217 of record NC_051194.1, read on the forward strand.
AAAAAAGGCTGAGAAGGCTAAAATACATTGTTCCTGATACAGTGCATTATGAAGAGCAGAACTGAGCTCAAAACCAAGTTTCCTAACAAGATAAAACCGCAGCTATTCAAAATTTCCAAAACAGAAAAGAATTATGACAAATTATTTTTCCCCATGTAACTCATGCTTCTTATTCGTATTTCCAAACCGTTACTTATTTCCTCGCATTCTGTGGTTAATGCCATATGTGTTTTCAGTAACACAGTTCAGAGAAATCCATTGGTCATTTCTGACAACCAGAACACCACAAAATTGCAAATGCAGGTTTTGATCAGGCTAGTTTTAATTTCCAAATAGATAGCTTCCTCTAATTAATGCTTATTTAGAGAACGTCTCAAAGTAAATTATTCAAATTCACGTGATCTAAAAGACTTTGCAAAATGCCTCTATGCTGCATACTATGTATTTTTCTGATTTGGAAGTCTAATTATTTAGGCATCTGCTGTAATAAGATTCAGAAAGGTTGCAGTATTAGAAGCAAAACAAAATTTACCTGTCAGAGAATGACCTTTACAAGCTTTGTAGACCTATTGCTTCTAACACCAGAACTCCCTTCTGTGGACTGTTTATACCAGTACCAGCAAAGAAGCAAACAACAATTATTTCAACCGCCAAAGCTCTTCCTAAATTTTGCAACATCAGAATCCCATAATACAAGATTAGAAAGAAAAGCGTAAGGAAGCTAGAAAGAGGGTGAATCGGGAAAATGGACAGATCACAGAACAGAAAACATACTCAGTTTGTACAGCAACTATCTAACCAGTTACGCAACTACTCTAGGGCACTAAAGCATTTACATTCCCAGATGAGGAAACGCAGTTTTAAAGATGTAGGTTGTGCATGACATCAGACCAAAAGATAGAATAATGAAAAAGCAAGTAAAGCTGAACCAGTTCTTAAGTAGCCACACACGTAGCTAGACAAATCCCCAGTGAATAACAATTTTTCTTCTTTCCACATTTGTGAACAAATAAAAGCTCTAAGTAGAAAATACAATCAGGACTTGTCACACTCCCTGGAGGACTTTGGGTCCATAAAGGCAATAAATGTAGAAGTAACTAGCAGATAAAATACAGCAATTTAGCTTGTGTTTTACAACTTCACACTTCCTGGATGAACAATATAGGCACGTTTTACAACCCCATTCAGAGACAATCACTTGAAGTGGAGATTCATTATCCTACAGCCAGCAGGATTCATTTGAGGTTCATTACGCATTATGCTGAAGTGCGATTGTGCAAACACTCTAAGCTTTGGTGACAACATGGCTGAGTAATGCTAGGAACTGGGTGTGTAACAGCAGCACACAGATGAACTACAAGAAGCCCAAGCATGTTTGTGATATGCCCCTGTTGAACTCAACTATAAAAGAACAAAGAAATCCAGCTGCATATGCTCTTGTTGCTTCAATAAAGGGAACTATCAAAAGCTTAGATTTCAGAAAATCTAGTCAGCATGGAAAATTGATTGAAGACCCAGCAGCAACCTATGTAATGATACCATCTTTTCACCAGGGTTTTACACTTCCTTAAAAGTACTGAATAGATTACTTCAGACACTTGAAAATGCTATGTACAGTGTATTATATTACATTTATGTAATTGTAGCAACTCTTTAATACAGATATGATCTGGGTGAAGATACCCAGGCAGAGTATTTTAATAACTAGTTTTTAGTATATTTCATAGCATCTCATCAGATACTGAGCACATGAATAAAACACATCTTAAATTATAATCATGTGTGATTTATCAATCTTCAATATTTTTTAATAGTTGGATTCTCAGATCAATGTGTAAAAAGTATAAAATTAATCCTGCACTTAATGCTAAATCAGCAGATTCTAGAAGTAGCCACAAGCCACAGTATTAAGTAAAATACAATATGAGAAAGAAAAAAGAGCCACCCAAATCCAGTCCTAATGCAAAACTGAAATCAAATCTGAATTAAAAAAATGTTCATAGTATTTATAGTTCTTTTTAAAATGTAGAACAATTACAGATCCAGCCATAATAAGATTCTGTTTTGCTGGGATATATTTTTCAGCTATGTTGTAACTTAGGAACTGGGGCTACTGAAGTGTTTACATGTCCGTGCCAGTAAACATACCACATTATCCTGAATTTGCAAAGCTGACTGTTAAAACAACAAACAGACCTTCTTTCCACTCTCCAGTTTCTTGCTTGCAAATGGAGGGGTGGGGTGGGGTGCAGGATCTGTCAACGAGATAAATATGAAGACACAGTATGCTATTTTTACAGTCAGAGTACCACTATCCTTTAAATTTCCAGGGTGAAACTGTGGTATTATTATTGTCAAAATACTTACAGTGAAAGACAATAAACAGTGTCACAGAAGTTAATCATTATAGTAATTTATTGAAAAAAATTATATACCTCATTATATAAGCAGTTTAACAACCCTACGAAACTAACACACAGAAAGTTACTTGGCATTGTCCTTCTTTGACATTAAAATAATCAATTTCCAGTCAGGTTAAGGGCTTGATTTTTTGAAATGTCTTTTAATGGAAACAATTTTAGTCTGTCAAAATGTATGAGCTCATAAGAGGGGAAAAACTGAGTCACGAAAACACTGACGAAGCAACGATTCAGAGATAGCACTCAGCTAATCTGTTCTCTTTACGTGGCTCCTCTGTTGAAATGCTGTCTTCAAAAGGGGTATAGCAGGAAGAAAACCAGAAAATAATCACCACGGCACATCTCAAGATGTCTGTCCTATGTTCTGTGCTTGACAGACAGGTCATCTTAACGCAGTTTTGATAGTGTTGTCACTCCATGATGGACTGTAGTGAGTAGAGATGGGAATTTGTTCCATGGATACATGACTACAATGTATTTGGTTATCTTCTATGTCCCGGAGTACCACTGCAAATCAGAGCGCAGACAGCAGCCGTTTGACTTCATCCTTCTCCTTCCTTGTTTTTTTTTCCTCTTCAAGACAGTTTCTTCATGCCTAGGAGCTTTCACAGCATTTATGATGCAGAGCACTCTCTATGGGACACAGGAGCTTCTAAATCAGCAGTCAGAGAACAGTTGAAAAGGGCTTTTATTTTCATTCATTCATATTCAAGTCCTTAATCTTCATCACTTGAAGGACAATGAGCTGCATAATCAAAAGTAGGGAATGTGACAGGCAGTTCTCCCCATTTCTTAAAAATGTTCTTTGTTGTTTTCTTGTCTTCAAACACAACCACAAAATTTCTAATCTTTAGACAAGGTAGGTCAAGACCTCGGTGAACCATCATATTTCCCCAAGCCTGCAAGTATAAGAAAATTACTTTTCAGATAAAATAGACAGGATCATTAGACAGAAATGAATACAAACAAACAACAACATAGAAGTGTGAAAATAAGTTGTTCCTCACTTGTCCACAATCTTTACATATTATTTCCCCATTTGTCTGGTAATCGGCATGCTTATCTTGCAGTGTCTTATTTTCTCTTGTATCGTAAAGACTTCTGAAAAACAGTCAGACAGCGTGCATTAGAATACATTGGTCATTCAATGCTACATACAGACTTAAACACACAGTGACTACAATTGCTGAAGTCAGATACAAAACCTAAAAAACCCTCTCTGACCATTACGCACATTCAGGAGTTGGAGAAAATGCAAGGTCATATTTCATGCTCCTAAGTAACGTGAAATACAAGTGCACTCCATACCTCCTTTCACAGCATTTCAGGAGCTGCATTGTCCCTCACACATCTTAAAGCAGGAACAGCAGGCTCTCTGTTATAATAGGGGATAGACCTAGCTTGTTTTTTTCAGATGCCATGGAGCTGTCAAAGAAATGGTACCTGCTAGTTAGAGCTTTCTTTTTATTGCCTGTAGTTCAACGTTGCTTACTCCTTAACAGAATCATTTGTTCCTGACTATCCAGAGCTGCAGAGTATGTGCACATTCTTACATTACTTTAGGGAGCAGTTGATCTTGAGGGTTACTATTAACCTGTCCAGAGGGGCTATTCAAATTCACTGATAATGTTATGCCGACAAGACAATTTCACAATAAAAGCAGTTCAATGTTCAGGGTTGCAGTGCAATTTTAATTTTTTCAACATATGGGTACTAATTTCTTGCTAACTCTTCAAAAAGACTTCGCAAATTATACCAGTGATATGTCTCAAAGAAACAACTTTGGAGGGCAGTACCTTGGTAGGATGGTGTCTGTTATTTAATTAGTCAAACAGGACTGATCTATAATGTACAATATCCTTACAAATCTACTGCAATAAGCAAATACAACTCAAGTTGAATTAAAACATTTTCTTGTACTCTTAATTTCCATTACAAGTGGGAAAAGAAGTCATCTGCCATCGTGGCACTGAAAAGTTAAACACAGTTTAACACAAATGTTTACCAAACTAGTTGGCATCTCTTGCAATGGAGGAGTAAGAACACTGGGAGAACTAAAAGGGGTGTGCATCATCCTCTAAATATATAAATATACATCTTCTAAATTTAAATTGTCAATGCACAGCTCACGGCCAGTATGTTGTTTGAGTCACTGGTTATAGTCAAACTCTTATCCTGGGTCTGTTACTGGTGTAAGTATTTGAGTAACTGGTGTTCATCTCTGGTTACATTTACACTGTGGAATACATACTGTATTATATAATGTGACCCAATTAATATTACTGCAGAAGCTGTATTTTTTTCCAAAGTTTTAAACTCTGGTCACCTTGAAATCAGGGGTAAGAATCAACGTTACCTTCAAACTCATTAACTGTAAATTCCATACAGATTAGGACTTGATAATATTAAACAATCTTTCTTTCCTCACAGGACCTACAGGGTTACATGCCCTGTACAGCCCTGCCGAAAAGAAAATCTGTTTCTGCCTGAAAGAGATAGAGTAGTTCATGAACACTTACTGGAAATCATTTTTCACACTGACATGATGCATTTTTTCAATAACTTGGATGTCTTCTCCAGAACATATCAGCTTGTGGCAATTTTTGCATAGGAATGTTATTAGTGAAGGATTTTTCTTGTATATTTTGCACTGATCTCTTTTTGCCTTCATTTGTTTTTCCACTATACTTTGCAACTGGAAATTCTGAATCTGGAAATAGATCGGTAAGAACACTGTAACGTTGTGGTGGAATGACAGGTTTTTTTCAGTTATTTTACTGAGTTCACTGACAACATGACTTCTAGTCAGTTTTCCCAACTTGTGTTTCCCTCCTTACCAACAGAAAAGGAGATTTTTCTAAAGGCTCAGAAAACACAGATTATTAAAACGAATACTGGCAGAAGGATTCAAGGCCATATGTAGTAACCAGTATTATTTTAAGTTTTCCTCCCCTAAGTAGATTTCAAATAGAAAGTATTTCTTACAGTACAAATCAGTCTCCTTCAAAGGGAAAGTGCAGAGTTGCAATAAATACCTTATTCAAATACTCCTCCTGTGGCATCTTCTGGACACGCTGAATGGCCTTATACATCATTTTCTCACGGAAAATATTAACATCTTCACGTTCAGCAGCTCCTGAGCCACTGGAAGCCACAAGTGCATAGGTGCTCTCATCAGCTCGAGCTCGACCACGAGCCTACAATTTGCAAGCAATACAACATAAACAGCACCATGTTCCCTTATAACACCACACAACATTTTTTTCTTAGTTTTGTAATGGAAGACATGTAGTGTTCCTTACACAGTGTCTCCATCGAGCATTTTTTTCCCCACTTAACTCAGACAGATAAAGAATCAGTGAATAACACTTACTGTTTCTGCATTATCATCAAAGATACCTGTGAAAATAGTGCTTAGGAGATCTGTGACTAGCACAATATTTTTCAAAACAGAAACTGTATTTAGTCACCAAAAAATAAGCACGCATTTAAATATTAAATATAGAAATATTTGTATTCACAAATTATGTGAGAACATGGACAAACTGGTATTCTGATATTATCTCTTTTCAGCTGTTGGTGGTACAAATGTCTTTTACATCAACCAGTCTGCTGATCATATTCTCATACCTTTTTTATTAAAAGAGCTTACTGTTGGTGTAGAGCTTTAAATGTGTGTTACGCCATTACAAACTGAGGAAAATTTTATATTGCACGCGAACTGAGGATGGCAACAGGAAATTAACCTTGCTGCAAGAGCATTTTCTCTTTTAGCATGCAAGTATTTAAAAATTATCTCAACCCCAGGTATATGATTCACCATTTGCATATTCCAGACAGAAAAAGACTGTTAAAAATAAGTTATGTATGCAGTAAACTCATACCTGCACCATAGCAATTTCATTGGTGACAAGGCCATAGCGAATAACGATGTTACACTCTTTGATGTCTAGGCCCTCCTCAGCTACAGTAGTAGCAATAAGTAAATTTACATTTCCACCTCGGAATTTATCAATAACTTCCCTTTGCTCATTCTGTAAATGGAAAAAAAATATCAGTATACTAACTTTCAGTATTAGTTTCTGTCAAGTTTCTTCTAATGAAGAGGTTGAAGGAATTATAGTCCAGTCATTTCAGAGTGGAATGCCAAATGTCAAGAGGCTTCAACAACTATATTTAAGCATCCTTAAGATCACAAACAAGGAATTCCTATTGAATATAATAGGTGTTCAGCACCTTTTTTAAGTGGGAAGGGAGCTGAAGTCAATCTTTTAAAGATAACTGAGCTTGGAACTTTGTAGCCTGTTTCATAGGCACTAGGAGTTTTAGTAATACAGTTGTTCTATTATTTTCAAATTCTTTCAGCAGTTATTCAGAGGTTCTGGATTTCTACTACTTCAGTAATTTCAGTTTAAAGTATAGACTTCAGCACTTCCAAGTCAAGTTCCAAAGCACTTAAAATTCCCCATAATAAGTGGGGACCATAATTTTGGGGAGCAATAAAAGCACAGCAATGATACACTTATAAAAATAAAGCATCCAAAACATGGACTTCTGAAGTAGCTGGGTATTTCAAATGAGCTTGAACGGAGGGACAGAAACTTCTGATTTGCTATATTCAGTTTCAAAATCAAGAGGCTATTGTTTTGTTTGTGCGATGTGGTACACATATTAAATACCAAATTTTCATAGAAAACGAGCAACTTTTTGAGGGAACAATTCCTAACTTTTTTTTGAAACTAAAAGCAGCTGAAGGAAATGGACTGTGCCCAGCAATAATCCACGCCATTTTTGTTTAAATGCTGAAATGGCAATTTTTATGGGGAGTAAAAAGCAGAAGAGAAGAGAGGTTTTAGGATACTGAAGTACTTTGTTTTGAAAATGTTTAATTTGGAGGTATAAATCATGAGAGAGATGTTGTGTATGAAGTCAACACAACAGTACGAGACAGACTGTTGAGTGATCAATTGTGATATTTTCATTGCACATTTTGGCAAATTCTCTTTCTCTTATGCATCAGTGTGAAGTATGCATATAAATCGGTATAAGTTGATTAAGCAATTATATCAAGAAAAGACATGCATAATCAACACTGTAATTTTATTTTTCAATTCAGCAACTAAAATATAATTTGAATTACTGTTGTCCTGATAAGTATAAACTCATTTAATTATCACATTTTTGCTATTTGTATTTTGTTCACTTTTTCTTTCTATGCCTCACTACAACTTGTGCCCCTTTTGACTATATACTTCTCTAAGAAACATCTGCCTGTTACTCCTATCGCCATAGAATCCAAAACCAAAAAAGCTTGTTTGTTGTGGAAATAAAATTATTCTGACATATTCTGCACCTTATGAAGGTAAATTGTTGGCAGGTATGAAACCAGAACTCTGGGCTCCAAACTTCAGTCCGTTGTTCTAGTATTAAAACAAGCTATTTTCTCAAATCATGTACAATATTTGCATGCTGTACCTGAGTCATGGGTTTCATTTCACTGTTATGTCCAGCACCAATAAGGTAATGGGCTTTAATTCCCACTTCTTCAAATTTTGGGTTATCCTTAATCCACTGGAACAGAGCAACGGCACTTAGCCGAGTCTTTGTGAAAATAATTCCTCTAGGTTCCTTAGTCTTCGTGAACTCCTCCATTAAAGTGTTTCGCAACTGTATTAGCTTCTCATTTTCATATTCTGGCTTTCTAGCCAACTCTTTCAGCTGTTTCTTTTTTGCTTTAAAAATAGCAGATGTAAATTAAAAAAAAAAGTAACCATGTAATATAACAGCTCTAGAAAAAAACAAAGCAAAGAGCAGCTTCCTATATAATTCCCACAGCATGGCTAATTCACATCCAGTTTGAAGAGTTATGGCATGCCAATTATTTCAAGTGGGTTTACATTCATTAAAAACACACTAATCTATCAAAACAAATCACCATTAAGTTTTTAACTTTGCCCATATTTCATGGTGGGAATAAGCAAAAGAAAAAAACTGTCTACACACCCTAAGTGGTACAGTTACATGCACTGTATTAAAGAGTTAAATCACAGCTTACAGTATTTGCAGAACAGTTTTAAAATAACAGGGAAAGTCTTACAAGGAGAAACAGATTGGTATGCACTGCTCTCAGAGCTGATGTTTTTATAAGTTTAGACAAAAATTGACCTTGGGACATTCAGTGAAGTGGGAATCCTCACTAGAAACATGCAATGTGATAGACACCAGAATGGGTGCATTGTTATTGGCACTGCAGCTTTTAAAGACATTTAAATACACTCAGCAAAATGTTAAATGAATGACTCTCTTCAACAGGCTCTATTGACCATGACCAGGGAGGACTCCTCACATGCTTTATTTTTTTCATTTTTATTTTTTTTTTACAAAACTTCTAATTTTAAAAGCCTATGTCATTGACAGATGATCACGCAAATACAGTAACACTTCAAGGTGGTGGCCTTGTATGTTAAGATATTATAGTCCGATCTCATCACTCTGTGCAGATTATTGCACGGCACCTTGTCCAGTGCAATGGTAGTCAATGTATCACAAACTACTAAACCACTTAGGGGCCGGATTGAGGACCCTGGGGGGCCGTATCTGGCCCGCGGGCCGTAGTTTGAGGACCCCTGCCTTAGGCAGTGGCTTTCTGACTACAGTCACATTAGAATGTAATCAAACATATACAAATACATAAAAAATGTATATGTAGATGTAATAAACTCCCACAATTTTCCCCCCTAGTTAAACCCACACTAAGGGCTGCAGTGAGTTTATCACTCAAAGATGCACTCCACTTTTAAAAGCTGGGAAATGAAGTTACAAATTTTTTTCCATTACTCCTGGCACCTTCAGTGGTAAAAATAAAACAAATTGGAATATAATTTCTTTTTCACCATCAGGTTCTTTGAACTGCATTTACCTGTGGAAAAGAAAGCAATCTAGACAACTCATTTTGGTTTTTAGTTAGTTTAACATTTTGGTTTTCAGCAACAGCTCAACACTGAAATTCTAAATAAGGGGGCATAAAGACAGGTATGAAGAGTCATTAAAAACCACAATGACATTAACTAACCTAATCTCTTTTTCTAAAAGTTTATTTTTTTACATTTCCTGAATTTCTTAATGATGGCATTCTAAGTACAGACATGCTGCAGTAAAATCTAATTTCTTTTGCATTGCCCAGGAGCTGTAGACAATGCAAACAAATTAGTCATTGTAAAGGCAGCAAGGGAAAAAAAAAAAAAGAGGAAAAAGATTAGTGTGTCAAGGACTGAATGAATCCTAGTCCCAAGGTGAATGATATGAAAAAAAGGCAAATAACTTTGGTCTTTGCAATTTAATCCTCTGTTTAAATCTCTCACTAATCAGTCTTTACCTGAAACTTACTTAGGGTCATCACTTCCATCTCTTAGTATACAGACGAACAAACTGGTAGAAAGGGTTGGTTAAACCCCCATAATTTCATTACTTTTGTATTCCATTTGCTCAACTTTTTGCCCCTGAAGAGTGTCTACTGGAAGACACATTCTATTTATCTATCAGAGTGTCCTCAGGGACACTTCATTGGAGAAAAGCAGAGAAACTATCAGCAAAAAGAAAGTGCTGCTGGGCCAAAGCTGAAGAACTACTACATGTTGGGACATGATCACACTATGATGTTATTAACATATATTAATATTATTAACATATTCCATCCTGTATGAACTGGGACATCCAGATACTATTATAATAAACAACACAGCAATCTTGAGGATGTAATAATTAATGGGCCCACAAATCACATTAGTGCATAATCTATGGATTTCAAATATTAAATACCATAATGGATTTCAAACTTACCATGAAATAAACCTATTAGAAATTCATCTGTTTCATCCTGTTTTGATACTGCTGGTTCATCATCATCATCATCATCGCTCCTTACTGTCTTCTTACTTTTCTCCTCCTTATAGAAGTTATTTAGATGATTGTACGCATCTACCATTCGGATAGTGTCATTTATCTGGAGAGCATCATTGTATTTCTTCAAGTGCTCTGCACAGACACGCTCCTTACGTTTTTCTTCTTTTGCAGCTAAAAGTGAACAAAAGATGCAAAATTATGCCTGTATATAGAATGACCCAAAGAAATCCAAAGTTGGGATATTTTTGCTGTGCAGTTACCTTTTTTCTCTTCTCTAACCACCCACTGTTCATATGGCTGAGTTCCAAACTCAGATTTTGGATAGAGCTGGCAATAGTTTTGAATGTCTGTCATGATCTCAGTAATTCTCTCTCTAAATGGATCCTAGAAATGATTATCAAAGTAAGTAAGCATCTTCTAGCAACAAAAAAACACTGGCTAGTACCACACTGAGTAATTTTTTAAAGCATTAAACTTTAAATAATAAAAAAAAGAAGTAGTGCGTTTAGAGTTATAGAAATTAAATAGTTCAGAATATTACAAAAATTACACTGTGAAGTAACATTTTTTAGTGAATACAATGTCACTCCAATACAGACATTTCAACTATGGTTCAGAAAGTCTTTTGACAAGTTACCTCAAAAATATACTCACATAAGTAAAAATTTAGTGCTATTCGACTTTACTGATATTTTTCCATACAGAGAAAAGCAGCAGATAAAAAACACATGATCAAATTAGCACTACAGATCACCATAAATCTACAGAAAAAGAGCATTAGCCAAAAGTTTTTGATACCATACAACACACTTTTGAAGGGCAATATAACTTTTAACACTGATTTGTTTGAAAAAACATACCCTTCTTTTGTCATCTGCAATCACAGTCTTCTTATATGGTTCCTTCACCTGATTCTTCAACTGGGAGACATGCTCTTCAACAGTCATGATTCTGCATGCATCAAGGTTGGCACAGATCTGGGAAAAAACAAAACATTATTTCTTTTAACATTTAATGACTTACTCTACATGAAAACTGAATTAATGCAACAGAGCTTCTCATTTAGGTATTGGCTTTTATATAACTTTATTTTCTTTCTACAAAATTGGATACAAACACTATCAGTATAAGAAAGGCCAAGTCTTTGAAAGGCATGTGAGATAAGCTGAACAAGTTACTTTTTAGACCAGAAGTGATCCTTGCACACAGGGAAAAATTAGGTAAATCAGGGTGCAAAACAGGTATTTTGGATAGAAAAATACACCATCGATACTTTGGAAGAGTAGATTTTGGAGCACAAAACAAATGAACAAACTCCCCCAGTGAAATAGAAAAAAAAAAAGAAAATAAAAGTTAGGGATTAATTATAAAAGTAAGAGCTGGTCATGAGTAGAAAATAATTTGAAATTATCTTTCTTGGAACAAGAACAGATTGAAAAAAATTCTGTGCTACCTGCACAACTGAACTGACCTTTCCTGCTTTTGATGTCCTCCGAGAAGAAAATATGTACGTTTCTGTTCAGTAAGTTTAAAGTAATAAGCAGAAACCTTAAGATTTTTATGAGCAGAAAAAACAGGAAAGGAAGTCTAGTAGGCAACCTTTCTAACGTCTTCAGCAGTAGTTACCTATTTGAGCTTGCATATTTGGATTACATTTCTTTAGATAAAACCCCAGCACTCTATCATTAAGATTTCAGAGCTGATGAAAATGAATTCTCTGCTTTTCCTATTGCCAGAAAGTTTTTCTCTCAAAATACCTCGCAATTGTATCTACCTCCACACAGCATAAAAGCTTCTTGCAGGCCTCAATATTCAATATCACATTCTGTTCTTGTCCTATTTGCTAGTTAGGAGTTTTCACCAGAGTATTTGGCTAAATTCTACTTTTGTATTACTAACATAAATCCACTGAATTTCAAGTAAAATAAAGTTTCTTTAAGTATAGAATTTAACCAATTATCTTCAGTCAGGTGTTTAAGCAACTACAGAATATTCCCCTCTTAACAAGCAACTCTAATTGCTGTAAAGAAAAACATTTGTTTGCTACCTGTACCTCACAAGTGGTTTCTGCTTAAGTATTCAACTTTGTTTTTCATTTTCTTGGTTCCAAACAAAAGCCCAGCTTAGTCACTCTATAAACAGAGATATAAAGTACCATGATCTCTCTAAGATTTAGGAATACACAGTAATTCTAATTAATCAATGGAAAAATAAGATTTTTATTAACTGTAAAACCTCACGCTTGTGGATTTCTTGCCTCTGATCTTGAGACTTTTTTTCAAGTGAGGCAATCTTTTTACTTTGCTTTTAGTAACCCTATTCCTCTGTGAAGTAATTTTTTTTTGTACATGGTTTTCCATTAATTTGTAGTGGGTCAATTTGCTGAATGGGTTGTGAGCTGAACAGCCATGTACACATGAAAAAAATAAATCAGATTATATATTTGGAGCCTAACACTGACTTTAAAGGTTTTACTCGAAGAAGAAAATATCCCTTTGATGGTTTGTAAGTGTGCAGGCTATTTACTTTCAGAATATGCTCTTCAGCTTTTGAGTAGGATGTTGCACCTCCTACACCAGGTGAGGCTGTAAGTCCCAGAATCTGAGGCTGTGGGATCAGTGGTTTGTTTTCTTTTGCCAGCTTCCTGTTCTTCATCTTTTCTTTTAAGTAACGTCGCATTATATTGTTGTAGACACCCTCCTTTTGAGTATGATGACACTCATCAATAATGATGAGTGAAAAATCTGGGGACAAAAAAAAAAACAAAAAACAACAAATCCCTATTATTATTAATTTTCTTTCAAATGTAGAATTTGTGTGACTAAACCTTCTCACAGGTGAGGTGACTGTTGAAGAGAATGCATCAGTTTGATCCCTAATGTATTAGGAAATTTGTAGTGCTGGAGGAAGGCGTGGATGGAAGCTGTATATATTTAATGGACTTCGGAATCTTTGCTGCAGTCCTGATGTGTCAAGTAGTTTTACATTTCTCATAATGTAAAAAGTTTTTCTATTTTTGCAAAACCAGTTTGATGGTATAAAGAACATCAGAGATTTTTAATAACCAGTGGTAAGAACATACCATACTAACTCAATTCTATCTTTTATATCCACAATTGTATCTAACAAACTGCATACTGTTTGTTTATGAGAAACAGAACATGTTAGAAGCCATTCTGATATTCTAAAAAGGCCTGTCATGATCAAAACATGCTTCCATTTTATAGCAACACAGAGATTTCCTCTCTATTCCCATCCAATTAAAAGATTTATATTACTTTATGGATGCGTCACTGGAAAGACTAAACAGATGGTGGGAGCACACCAACCATCTCTTGTAGCAGAGGAAACTGATGAAGATTCAGACAGGTATTATGTGTTTTTCAGTCAGATCATATTTACATGCAACAAGTACAATATGATAAGGAAAATTAGGATTTTTTTGTTTTATATTTCTTACCAACATAGAAAACAACTCTTTAATCTATCTGCATATGCAGCCTGTGACATATATTTCAAGGTTCTGATTTGAAAGACTCATGAACATTTCTTTGTTTCTCTAACAGCAAAACTGGTTTATGGAGCTCCTATTCTTCCTGTAGCTGCCCAGTAACTATCTAATTTGACATTGTTTTCTACAAGTCAGCAGATGTTTGTGGAAATTACTATAAAGCAGATCACTGAAATGATCAGGGTTAAACTTTTTTCTTTCTTTCATTTGGACAATTTCCATGGTCTTGTTTACACATTAGTGTGCTTAAATTGTTGCATCACTACAAATGAGTTTGCAACAACTGGCAGCAGAAGTTGGAAACTAACAGAGAGCTAGAACATGCTCAGTTGGCCTTTCATCTGGAGAAAATACCACGTAACTTAATCTTTCAAGAACCTAAGAAAAGGCGGAGACTGAACAAGGGAAATTTTATTTAAAAGCTAAAGAAAAGACTACCAGTAGGAAAGCAAACTAGTGCTCCATGTCACTGGGGAAATGTGATTGTCTTTACACAAGGGGTTCAGGAAGCCAGTTTGGACCGGAGTGATGTGGTTTCAAGCCTAAATTTCTATTTATTTCTAAGTTTTCTACATATTGCAAGACTTCAGAAGCAGTGCTGGCAGTTTCTCAGTTATGTTGCCAACATGAAACTACTCCCTTTGATTTTGACCATCAACTCTGTAATGTATATTCTTATCATTACTCAGGAAGAACCTAACCCACCAGAAGAGATGTGCTTCTACTAAGAAGTGATACACAGCTTTTAGAAAGTCCAAACAGTGACTTCAGCCCTTGGTGAAGAGGCTAAACACTTGGTAAAATGCAATTAAGAGAGGGGACTTCCAGCTCTGAGGTTGGAATTCCATGTTACATGTAATGCAAACCTCTGTGGAAACATGAAAAAACTATGAACAGATATTAGGAATAAAAGACTTCTAAGTAATTTGGAGGGTTTATATAGGTTGTGAGTTAACATAGTTATAGCCATAGAAGATGGAACTGGTTCTGTTCAGGCTTGCTTGGCTTTGGTCCAGCTGAGCTTACTAGCACAGGTGTAATAGCAAGGAAACACAGCCCTGTTTGCAGGCCCACCTCAGTTCTGGAAAAAATATAGCTCTTTATGAAGGAAACTTTGCAAGGTGTGAAAGCCATTGAAAAAAACACTTCATTACACAAGATGATTGGGACTCAGCCCAATTCTAATCAGGTCAGCAGTTCCTGTAGAAATGTTCAGGTGCCTCTATAAGGCATTCCCAAATGATTCAGTAAGCTTTAACAACTTTGGTGCAGTGGAAAGGAAATAAGTACAAGAAAATCTCTGGTGCTCTGCCTAGGTTAATAAAAAGGCAATTCTGAAGGAGGGGAGACAATTCTGAGGTACCCAAGTGACTCTGCAGGAGTTAGTTTACATCAAGCAATACTCCAGTCAGCACTACACACTGGTAAGACACACTGACCCCTCAGTTTTTTCTGCTGTCTTTGTAATACCTAGACAAGTACTCCTTTATCTCAGATCCCTTATTTTGAATATCATAGTTCTCCCCTCAGCTACATCCTACCCCATCTGAAAAAGAGTTAACTCCATGCAGGTAGAGGGAGAAGTTAACATCTCACAAAGAAGGGTCACTGCAGCCCAAATCTTGGAGCTGAAGTCATGAGCTGTTCCGTTACTTGTACATCACCGGCAGGTAACACCTTTCCTTTCTGATCCCATAAGATACTTGCCACTATTGTTCCGGGCAAACAATTTTACCTCATCTCATCTTGTATCTTTTGTTTTCTTCAACTTCCTTCACCTGATGTAGGAGACCATGATATCTGCCAAACTCAGAGAGGCAGTTATAGGTAACCATTCTCTCTGTACGTTAGCAAAATTATAAGAGTTTGAAGAATAAAACTTATATAACAGACTGGCTTTTATCTTGTGTTCCATTGTATTTCATAAACTCCCAACTACATTTGAGTTTTCATATTTTTTTTTCTCAACCTGTTTATGGCTTAATGTTGCACCAAGCTTGGAAATGGAACCAGTACAGCTGCATTTGAATGAAGTTGTGCTTGAACTAGATAAAAATAGGAAGCATAACAAATATTTAGTACAAATGAACTGTTAGAGCTTAATTTGGCTTGAAAAAATTGCATGCTCATTAACTAAGATCTGGTTTTGACTCTCAGCTTGCATTTATAAAACCAGTCTATTGAAAAAACATTAACTACTGAACGTGGCACATTTTACTCTGCAGTTTTCCAGAAAAGAGACATAATTTTAGCCCTTCTGTAAAAATTTCAAAATTAAAAGCTTGCCTGATAAGTGAACACCTTCTTCATCTTCTTCAGCTGCATTTAACAGTGAATTCTCAAGGATCTGTGCTGTACTGATGATGACATCATTCCTTCTGACAACTTCAGGAAATGAGATTTTCAGCTGAGAATCACCACTTAAACCAATAACCTGATACCAACGCTTCAGGAATGGATTAAACTCCTTTCGTAAATGCTGTTCTACCAATGGTACCTGAATAAAAGTTTCCAAAGAATTTAAACCAGAGCATACATAGGATTAAAAATACATGCCTATTTGCCCGAAATGTTGCTAGGTGAACATAAATCTTGTGCAAAATATGCCTTTTTAAAAAAGCAAAAATCCCCTTATTCACTGCAGGCTAAGATTAAAAAACCACCCACACCAAACACAAAAACCAAAACCAAGCACGAGAAGTCCCCGAACCAACCCCTCCCTTCCAACTGCTCCTGCAAAACCTTTTTGCCCAAGAACTTGGACTTAACTGTGCCTTAGAAAAAAGGAACAAACCATGCATGCTCTGGCTCTTTAACTGAGCTTATAACATGCTAACAATATTATTTGTATTAGATGATACGGGTATCTTATTTTTTTAATAAAATTCTTAAATTTCTGTATTTTAATATTACAATAGAAGATTACATGTCCTAAATTTAACTGTAAAAATTGCAGCTATTATCAGAAAATCTGTCAGAATATTTCCTAACTACTGTAAGACTCATTAGGTGGCCTTCATTACCAAATACAAACACGGAATATGAAAAATAGTTTTATTTAAAATATGATTTCAGTTCTTTTCATTCTAACGTGAAATTGTACTTTTTTCAATAATGTATTTATTAGGGCACATCTAAATTTGCACTTCCACTAGGTAAAATAAAATCATTCATGCTTGCACCATGATGATGGTGCAGTGGAGATGACATCTAGAGTTGTAAGCCTTTAAACATAGCTACATCTGGAGGAGCTGAGAAATGTGTTCATATTCATTTTACAAGTTCTATATCAACAGTGCATGATGTTTGAAAAATACCGTTTTTTAATAAATGGACCAACATACCTTATTAACAAGTACTATAACTTTTCCAAGCTCTGATGCTCTTTTCTTCTTATCCAAGTGATCTTTGGTAATGTAAACAGCCACTCTGGTTTTACCACTGCCTGTAGGGAGACATATTATAATATTCTCCCCATTCAGTGCTGGCTTTGCAACTTCCATCTGGTAATCTCTCAGGATCATTTCTGGCTCAGGTGAAGCTCTGCTCTCCATTTCATCTTCATCTAAGACACAAAGAAATATAAGTATCAAACAGGAGCCATAAAATGTCAGAATACTGAACAAATGTCAAAGGGAAAAATACTAATTTACTGTCAGAAGCATCTTCTGAATAAATAGAAATGGGGCATATTAGCATAGGCAATGCTGCTCTGTGGACCTGTGCAACTCTGGATCAGAACTGCTTACATCCAGTCACCAACTAGGGTAGGTGGAATAAGCCACAGTATGCCTTCACCCATCGATGTTGGCATGACTATTATTACGTATGAATTCAAATGATACAGTTCAGTTGCACTGAAGGTTGTGTTCAGAGCTGCAGTATTTATAATCTAGCCAATCTTATGTGACGTTCTCCTTCATCAGTTCCGAAATTTATTTGGTTGCAAGTGAGCTACCTTTTTAAATACTTCCCAGAGGATGAAAAAAAGAATGGAGCCATAGAAAGAAAAAGAGATAGGGACCACTTAAAAAATGATGAAGGGAGTTATAAAGTATAAAGATCAAATAGATAAGAAAAGTCAATTGCCCATACAAGATAGAGCTAACTGCAGAGTGCATCACACCTATTCATGGTAGATTGCGCTGCTTCCAGACTGACTCATACATAATGCAATTGAGCTGTTCACTAAAAAGCCATATACATTTGCCACCTGAAGGCCAAAACCTTCCATCTATCATATAAAATGCAATGGCACAGAGTTCAGATTTATGGCTCACAGGTGAAACACCAACTTTCAAAAGTCTTTTTAAAAGTGGAAAAACGCTGTTGTATTGTTTCAGACAGAAAGAAAAGCATATCAAGTCTCTTGAGCTTACATATAATTAGGAAGTCAGAAACTATATATATTAATAATCAGAAGGATTTATTTCAGTGGAGGTTTGGGCTTGTTTTTTGACCCCTACAGGTATGTTTAAATCACCCTCCAAGCATTTAACTGTCTTCAGTGAAGGCACAAATTCATTGTACTAGACTAAAAATGAGGGGAAAAAACCCTAAAGTTTTATTTCCTGATTATATCATTAAATGAAGAATCATGAGGATTTTATTATCACTGATGCATTACACACAAAATAAGTGTATTTTTCTAGTGTCCCTGATTCCATTAAATAAAATTAAACTAACAAAAATTAATGAAGCTTGGTAAAATACTGCTGATGGAAACATCTGAATGCCATTCTTAAGTGTTTTTTGCTTGTTTTGCCTTTTAATGTGAGTGCAGTACTACTACCTGGAACACAGGGAAATTCACACCAGAGAGTACTTGCTGTTACTTATCTGACTTCTACTACTCTCTTCTGAGGAAGAACACTGTTTGCTTTCTGGTTGGCTAAATTCAATGGTTCACTCATATCGAAGCTAGCACTTTATCACCCATCTGTTTGGTTAAATTTCAGTTCCTTAACATCCTCAATTAACTGTCCAGGCCTGAAAAATATTTAACTTGGCTCTCTCCTAGCTTCCTCAGCCCCTGTTTAGAAAATGGCTAATACAGGAATCTTTTCATAGGGTACGATTCCATTAAAGAATTTTCATTGTGCACAGTATAACTTCAGGGAAGTTGTCTGCCTTTGTATAAGGCTCACAAGAAATGCTGCTCTGGGCTAAAAGAAACATGATAATTATTCTATTGTCCTACTTCCACGATTTTTCTTAAATGTAAAATGATCCTTGCACAAAAAGCTGCGACTAAATCCACATGATACTTTGCATCAAAATCTGAATCATGTTGGTGCGTTAAGATGCTATCCAAACATCTCTGTTAATACAACAGCCTTACTGCAAAATTTCAAATTATAAAATCCATAAATATCACAAAGTCCATCTGTATCGCCTTCTTTTTTTTCCTTATAGTTTCTCTCACTGAGGTTACTAGGCACGATTAAAAAGCATGGATTTATTTTTTTTTTGCAACATTTTAACTAGTTGTTTTTAAAGCCCACATGTAAACATAACATATGGCAAGTAAACTCTGGGAAAAAAAAAAATCTATTCTGCATTCTTCACATAACTGTAGGTATTTTTTTTTTTTTTCTGCTGGACTACTGGACATAGCCAATGCCCAATTTACTTAACAGGAGATTTTTCAGGAATCTTAAATGATGAAGCCATACATATATATGTGCTGCCACATACCACCAGCCTGTACTAACTGATGCAGTATGACTGTCCACAAAACAGAGAAGTTTCTGTGCCCAGACATTTAACATGACACAGTAAGAAAAAAATACAATGTGACTGATGAGTCACTTCAGTTGATGCAGAAGTACAAAGTAAATTCTTCAGAGTTAACAACACGCAGACTAAAATCCTAGCTACAGGGTAGCAACTTATATCTCAGATACCCTGAATTTTCTGTGTATTTACAAAACACATGGATTTCAATATTTGAAAAGCTTGAAACTAATTTAAAAGCATTTATAGTAAAAACTTTGCAGGTATATCATATTTAACATTTACATTGACTTTACTGATCTAACATTAGCTTTATTAGGCAGAGCTGGCCTGAAAGGTACCCATATTGCTGTTTCTAGCCCTTGTACAAGACACAGTCCCA
Organism: Falco rusticolus; assembly: GCF_015220075.1. NCBI lineage: Eukaryota > Metazoa > Chordata > Aves > Falconiformes > Falconidae > Falco > Falco rusticolus. The sequence continues at coordinate 41,334,168 of NC_051194.1, forward strand.
GCACAAATTTTATAAAGGCTAGATTCCAGAAGGTAAATAGTTCCTCTTGAATTCTGTGTAGGCAAACACAGACTGTCCACCATAATGGACAACTCCAAATTTGTTCTGCCTCAGGTCTAAGTTTAAAAAAAAGAAGGAAAAAAAGAAAAAGGGGATGTCTTTTACAACAGCAGTGTTTAATTGGGCTCAGAGTATATACATAGGAAGTTCATACCTGTCTGCAAAGTATTATGTAAATACAATCTGATATTTATTTTAAAACTTTGTTTAGAACTTGCACATATGTATAAATGTGAGATTTGCAAATGGAGGTAGTAACCTCCATTGATTAGGTTGTTTTTGAAAACAGGGCTACTCAATTACTTAGGTCCAAAGTGGACCTTCATTACTGTTCTGCAAGTACCCTGGAAATGCTTTTCCTCACCCTTTAATGCCTCTAAAGCATGTCCTGTTCCCTGTCACCCTATGCAGGGGCCAGGCACAAACTAGCTCCTCTCTGAGAACAAGAAGCACGTGTATGTGGCAGCATTATCAATACCTGCACAGGTGACTGCACTGGATGACTTCTGGAAGCCCCTTCCAGCCTATGTGATTCTACCATTCTGCGTCACTGACCATTTTGTATGATGATGATGTCTAGAGACCTATTCAGACAATCTCAGTAAATCACATCTTTTGGGGCAGGGGCTTAAGTCCAGACCCATAAAAATAGCATCGATTTTCTGACAAAATAAGAGGAAGTCTGGCATCTAAATACTGTGAACTCTTTGTTTTAGCCCATTCACAGAGTACTTACCCTCCAGGGCTTATTTTGCAATTACTAAGTAACAGAAGGGAAACTTACCTGAATCACTGGTTGTACAGCTCTGTCCCAGGTTTTCATTCAAGTTACCGAACCTTCCATCTCCTATGGAGACATCGGACTCTAAACCAAAAACACAAACAAAGGCAGTGTAGTATATTTGCTATACAAATATAAATTGCAAAAGCATACTGTTTGCTCTCTCCCAAAGTTGTTAAACTAGAGAAATGTCTGGCAGGGATAGCTGAGGTATTATTTCCTTTATTAAACTTTTTCTTAGGTAAAGAAAAAACTATGAACAATAAAATTCATTTTTTAATGGAAGAAAATATGAAGTGGAAGAGAAAAACCCAAAACATAACAGAGGTAAGGCAATGTGGGTCATGATTTTCTGTTCAGGCATCTACATTCTGTTTGCTTGAAAGCAAGGGTCCAAACATGACTGCCTGCATGATCCCCTCTAGTCATATTTTACTGTATCTTTTCAGAGGGGTGAAGAGTCAAAAGCAAGAAAAACATGTTAGTTTACTGGATATACTGCACTGCTGGCAAACTGAAGACATTCTCTCACTCCCTGTAAGCCACGTGAGTTGTATCTGTAGTAGTAGGAAATCAAAACCAGAACTATGATTTGTTTGTTTGGGGGTTTTTTATGGCTTTTTCCATGTAACACGAAAAGAGTAAATCGTGGTTCCTGTGTAAATAAAAGTAGAGGTGAATTATTCAATCTTCCAAATTATGCAAGTAAAAGCGAGACAGACAAAACCATTACACCCAATAGAAGACTTGGACACTGCCACAGAAACCTGGCAAATTTACTGTAGACATTCTAATGTTAAGCTCTCCCTCTGCTGGGCAATCAGTGTATTACGCTAACTTTTTTTCAGTCAGAAGTGTAATTTATATAGCTGTATTTTCCAAAACATAGTACTTTTAATATCTAAAGAGATACACAGCTAATCTGAAAAAAATCTGCTGCAAACAGCCTCATCCTGAATTGTCAGATTACCTGCAGCACTCTGCAGCTCAGCTCACAGTATGTTTAAGAAATCCGACAGAACAATGGCATTGACCTATGCCTTGCTTAATTAGCTAGTGAACTTGTATGCTATAAGATTTCTCTTAATTATGTCATGAACTTGTGTCCTATTAAGTTTTTCATAGTTATTTCCAGTGAATATCCCATTATGGCTCATATCCATATTGTCCCTAATAAATAATTCATATAGCAGAACAGATGCTGTGAACGAGAGTGTAGAACCGAATGGGAGTTACTGTGTCTTAGAATGGTACTCCTGAAATATACATAACAAAATTCTGGTAAATGAGGTGAATATTAAACATAGTCTGCATTCAGTGAAAATATGAAGCTTTGACTTTCCTTTATGCAAGTTTTGCTCTCCTTGAAACATGAATGAATAACAGAAACAAACCAGCTATTTCACAGAACAAGTATAATACAGACAACTGAAAAGAAGCTACCTTTGGGGTGAAGCTACCACTAGGAGTCAGGTATTTGTTTAAGTCTTTATTTTCAGTTTTTCTAACATAACCATGAGAAGTGATGCAAACATCTGTCTTGCTGTCCTACAGTTTTCATCATTTATTCCATTCAGACCTCAGAATCTGATCCAACTATGAATCACCACCATCCGTAGGAGTATTATAATGGGCAAGGGCATTAAAGACTTAAAGCACCCGAATTAAAAGCCTAGACTCCTAGAAATCAATGCAATCAACAGAAAGACACTTAAAAACATATATTCACAGCAGAAACCTGATTAATATAAAATGTCCCTATTATTACATAATAGCATACATTTATTATCACATTAAAAGACAGCATTGTCCTGAAAAAAAGAAGGCTCCACCAGTTATAATACCTGTTGAAAGACCTGCAACAAACTATGAAGCAGCATTAGTGGGAATCCCAGCTACGAAGACGACACTGCTATCTCTTGTTTTCACTCTCTAGGAATCCATGCAGGTAGGAAAGAGAGGACAAAATTAAAATTCTATGTATCTATTCCATGTGGTCTCCCATCTAAAATGACCTACTGAAAGATGTATATGCAGTAGAGAATATGCATTCACAAAGTGTTTTGTACATAATTATCTGAATTACAGTGTTCAGCACGCATTACACAATAACCTCTCAACAGAAAACGACAGTGGCAAAGTGAAATGCAAAGTCCTCATCTAGCAAATGAAAGGTGAATGGAGTGATATTCTCCTTTTTCAACTGTGGCAACTTTCTTGCATTATTTAAAAATAAAATTCAAAAAACCCCCAACAACAGTAAGCCTTTCCAAAACAATGAAAGCAAACAAATCTATATTCTAACAGCTGTTTTCACCACTTTTACTAGTCTTCCCTTACAGTGCTACTTGCACATTGTAACACATCATATTCCACAGAAAGATTTTCAGTCACTTTGCACTAATTAATAATGGCATGCAATGGAAAAAGAAAAGGATCTATGCAATATTAACGAAAAAAGCCTTCCCCTCCTGGCCTGTGCTACATTATATCATAGAATAAGTTTCAAACATCAGAAAATATAAATGAAGGACCAAAATATAAACAGGCTATTAAACTGGTCCTACTTTCAAATTAATGGGCAGTTTTTATAAACTGAAGTTTTAAGGGACATTTTGTGAGAAATTATTAAAATCTTCAGTTAATTACAGTGTAATTATTTGTTCCAATCAACCTTTTTTTATGAAACAGTCCTTGAAAAACAGAGCTGCTATTTATTTAAATTGTTGTTTATACAGGTAACTGTAGCCTTAACCCAAGTGTTTTACTTCTGACCTTGACTCACTGCTTTTGTGTTGTTTTTTGTGTGTGCATTTTACTATCTGTGGTTTTGCATATACAATTTCTCTCTACCTTTCTCTTAGGTCAAATGATCTATTTCTACTTTCTCTTATGACCCTGTTGCCCTCATACCTTCTGGCTCCATCTCAGCTACTCCCACAAAAGGGTCAGATGAGGCTTTACATACAACGCAAATTTCAGTAATTTCAAGTGACTTGATAAAAGCTTCTTTCTTCTTGAAATCTGTCCTTCTCAATACATGAGAATACGTACATGAGGAATGGTGGCAGTGTACTGCAAAACTGGCAACACTTGACAGCATCAAATTGCAAATTAGGTGGGTTCCCAGCCTACTTGGAAGTAGAATCTGGACTCCAGTTGTATTTTCAGCTGCTTGGTCTATAAATACAGTCTTACGAGACCATGAGAAAGGGTGGAAATGGAAAAAGACTTGATTGAGTACAGTTAAGTCTGTACGTACAAGTCCATAGAGATCAAAGCTTATTGCACTTCAAGAGAGCTGAATGTGAGCCAGTTCCCCTACAGCCATATTCATACAGCACTGTCTCCTGGCAGCCCTTGCTACGTTGCATCTACACTGCTTGTTTTAGTTCCAGCTTGGAAGTGCATGTTTACAGTGAATGTCAATTGTCCCCACTTTGGCTCGTATCACAGAGCTGGTTCTGATCCGAAGAAATGAGCTCCTGTCAGCTGAAACCAAAAGAGATGTGCTCCAGCCACTTGCAGGCACACAGTCCACATCAGATTGAAGTCAATCTGAACCAAACTGCCAGAACTCGTGTAGTATGTACACCCTCACCACCATTTCACTGAACAGGTCCACCCAACTGCACAAACTGCTAAGACCCACTGCCTATTAATTTCAGTATAGTTCAGTGCTGAGGAGACCATAGTTTTCAGGCTAGAATTAGCTTGTGCCAGGCTAGTTAATAGATCTAGTTATCTGTAACCCTCAACTTGACAAGAGTCAGGTAAAAGACCAGGCTAACAGATCAGCAATGAAAATCAGTGAGGCTACAATTAAGAGCCTTAGCCTTGTCCTGAACGGATCCTAAGTAAGAATGAGGATAACTCAGTCTGGTCCATTCTGAATCATCATCAAATATTTGGCACCTCTTCTTCATACAAACAAATTATGTTCTAATCCAGGAAAACCAAGTTGATGTTTTTGCTGTAGTTAATAGTTCACTACTTGCTACAAAACACTGTGATATGCTGTTAATACCATGCTAAATGAGAAATAGTCTACTACTGCTGCACACTGAAAGGCTACAGTTTCCAGAGCCAATTTTTTTTTATTTATTTATTCATGTTTGATAAAAAAAAAGAGCAGCCTTAGCTATCTTACTCCTTTGGCTGAGTAAGCCCACTAAAATAATTTCAGGCAGAATTTATCTCAGTTGTAACTATTGTTTGAGCTACATCTGAACTTGTAACACATATGAATGGTTCCTTAACCATGTAGCATATGTCTGAATCATTGGTTCCCAGCTATGTCTGGGAACTGTTGCTGGTAATTGCTGTTGCTTATAATCAACTCCCAAGGCATGTTTGTAAGTGGATCCATACGAACAACAGGCCACAATTTCAAAAAAATTGTACTAAAAAAATGTACTTCTGAGCATGTGATGTGACAAAGGTTTGATGCTCTGTAAATATAAACCTTTAAAGTAAACAAAAAAATTACTTCTTGGACAGAACTAAATGACTTACCAAAACCAAAAATGTGTTCCAATATAGAATTACCAGTCTTCTAGAAAGAAGTACTTAATACAGCTGCAGTTACAGTGATACAGAAACATTCCTCTTGATTTAAACTTTGTCAACACTGTGAGGAGTTGTCAATGTAAACCTGATGTTTTCATTGGATAGTATAAACCCACCATGAGCAGGTTGGAAGGAAAGTACTCAATAATATTAATATTTTTAATAAACAATATTAAATATGTTTGAAAAGGACTCATTTCTTCACACAGTACAATATATGTACAAAAAAAACCAAAACAAAAAAGGTGCTATTTTAGAAGAAAGGAAGATCATTAATGTAGCTCAGTTATAAGAAAACCAAGTAGCCCATGGTAGATAAAACATCAGCACTAAAACCAGGATAGAAAAAAATGTCTAAGTGAAGGCTGCACATAGTGTGCTACAGATTTTTTGGCCATGTCCTCCTAAGCCATTCTGTACTGTGCTAGCAAACTGGTTTCTGAACCAGCTCTTACCTACCTTTCAGATTAATTGCTTCAAGTATGACAACATACTCTTGTCCTAAACAACTGTTTGAACTGAACATATTTGTAGATCTGACCCTTAAAATTGCTACTGCTGTAATTCATAGGAAGAAACAGAATTTACTGCTTCCAGAAAATTAGGATTTACTTTTTCCATTTATTCCTGTCACCCCAACAGTACCATATGTTCCTGGACTTTTGAGCAAGATGGGAGCTAATGCACCAAGAACCTTCTTACTGCAGTTACTAAAGCTTCTCAGTTATTGCAGTTACTAAAGTTTAACTGTTACCAGCACAAAGTAACAGTTAGTGGACATACCTGAAACTACAGAATCCTTTCCAATGGATGTTTCCAATACACAGTTCTCACTGCTGAAACTATCATTCGTATTTTCTTGCTGTTTCAGATTCTCCATTTCAGCATATCCTGGTTGGCTTTTAATTTCCATTTCTTCATTTGTACTGCTTTTCATCTCATTTTGTCTATTCTCTCTTCCTAAAAACCAAATAGAAATTCTAAGGCACTATAAAACATTCAATTTCTTTTAGTGTGGAGCAAAGAAAACATAGAACTAACCTGTATCCATCATGCACATAATGACATAACATATGGTCTTGACTTAAACATTACAGTTTGGAATTTTGACATTTTTATAAATATTTATTAAGGAAGTTGTTGGTCATAAATCTCACATATTTGTGGCCACTGTAAAGATCTGAAAATGGAACTTGTGGACTGGACCACATTTCCTACCTTCTCAGTTCCATTAGTCCTGTAAGCTCATAGATAGATGTACCTTACAGCAGGACTTCAAAACTTGCCCATAAAACAGAAAAGCTAAGAGAGCTTTTAGAAAATATTTTTCCTTCTTCCACTTCTTTGTCTTACTTCAAATAGGAAAATAATTTCCCTTTGACTTCTCCATTCTTTTTTTTTTTTTTACTCATGCAGAACTATGCATGCCCCAAAGGCAAAAAAATGCTGTTCAATAAATTATAAACATTTTTTACAAAAGCTGCGTAAGACTGCATTTCAGGGTTTTCCATATTCGGAACTCAGTTACTCTGCAATTAGAAATTAAATTTTAAAAAACTGTTAGATTTATTTTTTAAAAAAATAATTATAAAGTTCACAATTTCTATGTGTAGGTGTCTGATAATAACATATTTTACTGTAACAAATCATTGAGGATCAACCTGGAGTGACAAAATGTAGCACCACCATTCTCCTTCCAAGATACCCAGTGAACGTGTTCTTAGTGTTTTCCGTCTATGACCTTGTATCAGTGGATGCTACAAACACTTTACATATCTACACATGTACAGGACTATGTACATGGAAGATTTCTTATCCTCTGCTAAAAGCCAGACAGTTTATGCTTTACATACACAGTTTCTTCTAGGGCCTACATTACCCAAGATTACTGAGAACCTGTGGAATAAATGCATTCATTCAGTATTGCATCAAACAACTGAATTAAACGTAAGATTTACGCTATATGGTCTGCACTATACTGAAAATTCAAAAATGCAAAGTTTGAAAGCACTGGAAAAAAAATTTAAAATAATGTTAATAATTTGTATAATTGCTAAATATTATTGTTTACCTTACTGATAGCAAATTAATGAAGACAAGAATTTAAGCCTGACAAGGCTGCAACACAAAACTAAAATTAAGATGGCAGTAACCGCTGAGCTATTCCCAGCATGCAACTTTCACTCAGAACTATCTTCTGAAGCTCTGACCTGGTTGGTCTTGTCCTGCAGACTGGAACACGCAATCACCTTTGAACTGCATGCTCAAATATGGCAGCTGCTTATCTGTCTGGCAGAAGACAGGTTGATTCCTGTCCTTGTCTGGAAGGGACATCTTCATGCACCTCTTATCAAAATCTTAAGGCATTGTCCCATATGCAGCAACTAAAAGTACAGAGACATAGTTCTAATAAGCTCCTCAAGTGAGAAGGCTGAAGCTGCTAAATGGGAAATCTGTTTAAAAACTTTATAAAGTTTATAAAACTTTATAAAATCTTACAAAACATATGTGGAGCCTGGTAAAAAATGCAGGATAGGTTATTTGGGGCTGCTTCCTTTTTATTATTTTAGAATCCAGGGGAGCACTGGGATAATTTTACAGTATTATAATCATTGTACAGGCATAAAAAGTATTGCCAAAAACCTGTAACACATTTAGTTTCATTTCTGTAAGTAATCTCTTTACTAGTTTGTTATTTATAGTAAATTTTATACAATATTTTGAGACTTATGAATGTCTTATCCCCAAGAAGACATACTAGAGCGTACTTTAAAATGCTGCATATACATGTAAACCATTCTATAAAGGAAACACTAATCCCTGTGTTGAAGAAGAAATCCAGAAAAGGTTTGTTTTGTATGTTCAAATTAATCTTCATAATATTTTTTATGAATTATTATAAAAACACCATATTGAAAAACAATGGGTTACAGAAGGTAAGGATTCAGTTTAACTACAACTACATACACATTATCGTAATTCTGGTATTGCTTAATAAGGATTTTTAGTGTTTAAGAATCTATCGAATAAGCTGTTAAATAACTTGATTTTGAAATCCCTAGACAAGTGAAAACATTAGTCTCGTCACAGTGAAATAAATACAGTGAGAACCCTGCATTGTTTCCTAGGTAACGGTACAAAAAACCAGAGGTATTAAACCCCCCATATTAATACTAGTTAAGTACCATGATTACCTCCTGTATTTCCGCTTAAATCATCTGCAAGGTCTCCATGTTGGGTTTCACGCAGAGCAACCAAAAAAGGTGAGAACCAATCTTTCTTCTGCACTATTCTGCTCAGTAGCTCCCTTGCACCATCTCTGTTCCCACGATTGTCAGTAACAGTCTGGATCTGGTGAAAATAAAAAACCCAAAACAATCCTGAGACAGACTTTGGGAGTAGTTCAGGAAAGTCAGTAAGAATAGTATAGGTACAAAAGTATTTCCCTATCATCATTAAAACATACTTAAAAATAGAGAGTGGGCCTGCCACTCATCAGAAGCGATTCACTGCAGTTTTGTCCAACCTCTTGTTTATCCCATATAGGTTTGGGCAGGACATATAAAACTTATGAGACCTGAAATTTAATTGCAGAGAGGTTGGTAGTACAGGATAATGGCTATAATAATAACCACTATATAATAATAATAATTATTATCATGGAATAATAATTGGTGTTCACACTGGTTTAGGGAATAGCCAACCTTGATTAAGACGTGATGTCATACTGTTTACCAGAGCTCAGACTTAATCTGTAACATGACCTCATACATATAAAATGGAACACTTCCCTTAAACTCTGTTTTCACCATCTCCATTACCACTTAAAGGTACAACAGCTAAGCCTAAGCCTCTACATAGTGGCTGCTGCCCTCAAAGAAGCTATGGAAATGTGTTGCAAGGCTGTCACAAGCAGAACTTGACATGTGACCACATGAGGAACAAAATGACCACCCCAAAAGCAAAGCAGCTAGAGTTTTCAGTCCTCAAGTGCAATTTTTTTGAGGCTCAAGAATGACCCATCCTGATACACAAGAAAATGGGCAGGCATAGCAGTGGGAACCCCTGACTGCGACTGAACGCTGAAAGGAAATACATGGGAAGTGGAAGTAGGGAGAGGTAAACAAAACGGAATATAGAAGCACATTAACCTAGGCACTGCTGGAGTTGAAACAAGATTGTGACGGTAGTGAAGGGCTTAATACACATACCAGCAGCAAAAAGATGGCCTATGGGAACATATAGACCCCTTAGCAGGGAATGGAGCCCGTAACCTCCTAAAAGGACCCTGCCTCTGCCTGCTGCGTTACCCTCCGTTAGGGTGCAGCCAGCCCCTACCTGACAGTCACCAGACAAAATTATGTACATAACTGTCATTTAAGTGAGATGGAGCATTAAACTACCTAAAAAGGGGATGCCAGAGCTCAGAGTGAAACTATGATGTAGTTCCACCCTTTGTTTGCCAGTTTCCCCCTTACTGCTATGGCAAGTATTATTTAATTTCTTCTTCTAACACTGTTTCAGGGTATCCATTTTTTTGCATTCCAAATAAATTTCACACCAGTCCAAGCAAGTAATTCTTACCCAAGTGGAGTAAACACTAGTACATGTTTTCATTAAAGGTTAACACTTGCTCTTTCTTGTCACACTGTAATTTCTGCTCAGCATCATTGTCTAGTACAATACATCTTAGTGAACCTATGGCAAAAAAGGGGGTGAAGGTCTTGCTTTATTTTAATTCAAGTATTCTCTAGGACTTTATAAGTCATTACTATTTCCTGGTATGGATCAGGGGCCAGAAGACAATGACTTTCTGAGCCCAAGGTCTGTGGTGAAATGATAAGTGACAGTAAAGCCAGCTGTATTCTTTCCACTTAGACATGAGCTTAGTCTAACCCTCTGTTTATGGCATTTTTCTTTCCCCGGTTCTTAGCTGGCATCCCACCTGCTGGCCCATTAGCAACAGTCTTCATAGGCCTACTGGGAGCACCACTGCCCTTTTCCCCCAAGTTTTGAGTACGCCCCTTTATTTTTAGCACTTGCAAGACCATTTCTAGTTGTGGCTTACTATCTGCCCCACAGCTCCGGGGGGTGTCCAGTGTCTGTGACACTGCCTGGGGCTCGGCCTAGCCAGAGGGCCACTTACCCGATCCAGGTCCTCATCCTGGAAGATGCCCTTCTGCAGGCACTTCTCGGCCACCTGCATGGTCTGCATTCTATCCACCAGCGTGCCGTGGAGCAGCTGCACCAAGTGCACGCAGAGGTCGTGGTCGGCCTCCTCGGCCGGCGACGGCAGGTGGCTGAGGCTGGGGTTCACGTAGCAGGCGGCCAGGCTGCAGCCGCCGTGCTCCAGCGCCTGCAGGAACTCGTGAAACCAGCCGCAACCGCGGGGGCCCCGCTCCACGGCCCGCAGCAGCTCCTCCGCCCCCGCCACCTCGCCCCGCTGCAGCGCGGCCGCCCGCACCTTCTCCCTCTCCTCCGCGCTCAGCGAGGGCAGCTGGTCCAGCACCGGCTGCACCCGGATGAACTGCTTCAGCCGCGGCCTGAAGCAGGAGATGAGGTAGAGGAACCGCTCGTCCCGGGACTCCCCTGCCATGGCCGCGCTGGCGGCGCCGGGCCTCCGGGCCGCGCCCGCTGCCTCTGGAGGCGGGTGGTGGGCGCGGGGGGCTGCGGGGGCGGCCGAGGCAGCCCAGCCGCCGCGGCGCCGGGGGGCTCTGGAGGGGGGTGGGGGTCCGGCTGGGTGTCAGCGAGGAGCGCGTCCTCCGCTCCGGGGTCCTTCACGCAGCCGCCACCGGGGCCGGCCCCGCTTTATCCCGGGCCCAGCGCCGCTTTCGGTTTCGTTTGCGAGTTCGGTGCGTAACGGCGCGGCCCGCCGGGGCGGGGCAGCACTGGGAGGGGGGGGGGCGGGGGGCCGCATCCGGCACCTCGAGGCGGGGTGCGACGCGGCGTTAGTCCTGAATGCTTGAAAGGAAACCTGTAACAAGAACAATGAGTTTAAAAACCCAAACGTAAACCGAAGCGTACCCGTCCGTGTCCAGCTCACGGGTGTCTCGGGCCGGTCACTGCTGCGTCAGGGTTTCCTGCCTGGGGGCTTCCCAGGCGGGCAGCGATGGCACTTCGGTGCGGCACCCCGGGCGGCCGGGGCGGGCCGACACTCGCAGGGTAAACCTTTTTGCAGAACACAGACCCACAAAAGGCCATCAGGGAAGTAAAGCTGATTTGCATGTTGTAATGGTTTGCTTTGGGCATGTCTTAAAGGTGGATTTTTTTTGCTTTTTCTCTCTTTTTTTTTTTTTTTTTTTTTTTTTTAGTTTGAAGAATTGCACCTTGCATACAGAGGAAGAGGCTATGATGCGTGATAAACTTCCAAGGGGAATTGTATAAGCTGAGATTGTTGGAACAGTCTATCCCTGAGATGCGGTTTCACCCATACGGTGCATGTCACCGAGCCTCAGAAGGTTTTAGGGAACCTCAGTGTGATTCTGGTGATCCTTGACTCAATTTCATGTTTTGTAGGAAAATGATAGGAGCAAATAGGATCTGGATTAATGTGTTCAGTTTTGGTCCTGAACAGTTCAAGAGAGTGAAAAACTGGAGAGGGGCCAGCAGAGGGCCAGCACGATGGTTACAGGATTGGAGAGTATGGCACATATTTGAAGGAGCTGGGTTTATTCAGCCTGAAGAAAAGAAGGCTCAGGGGAGAGCCAGCCAGTTTTCCAGCTCCCAAAAGTTGGATCCCTCTTCACAGGGGTACACAGGACAAGGAACAATTTTTTCAGGGGAAATTATGTCCAAGTATAAGAAAAAATACGCTCCACTGTAAAAACAATCAGACACTGGAATATATTGCCCAGAGCAGTAGTGGAGGTTTTTCTCAGTATTCAAGTCTTGGCTTGACAGGGCCCTTGATTTAATGCCTTGCTCTTAAAGAGAACCAGGTATCTCCAGAGATCCTTTCCCAGCCTGAAATTTCCTTTAATTCAAATCACACCCTCAGCTCCTTGTCATGCTGAGATATGCTACAGCATTCTGCTTTCAGTGGAGCTTCCTTCATTTGGAGGCTTCTTCTGTAGAAGAATTTAATTTGTTTTACTTTCATTTCATTGTTGTACTTTCTGCTTATTTCAGGTTTCACTTTTATTTCATTACTTTATTACTGCTTTATGCAAGTTTCCTTTCAAAGATCTGACTGCTTTTTTCCCCTCCTACTTTTCCTTTTGTCTTCAGTACATCATTTGGATGACACATCGGTCTTTCCTGTAAGGCCTCGGGAGCTTGCAGGAGTTCCTCGCGTGCGGTGCATGTGTAGGCAGCTTTATGTTTGCTTGGTTTCCAGTGGTAGTAAATCAGGCCCAGTGTGTTCATACTAAACAATCCTTTACAGGTTCAAAGACTTTGCAGACATTAAAAGGACACTTGTCACTCATGGAGGGGGTACAAAACCCACTGCTTGGTTATTCTAGCTACTACTAGGTTGCACATGATTGCTGAGCGCCTCCTCTACCCACCGATGACACAAATATTCTGGCTTTCCTGTTACAGATCTGCTAATAAGTTAGAATTAATTGACTTTATTTTATTTTATAAAATCATTTGGAATAAGAAATATATTTTAATGAAACTTGTAGTTGCACAGCAAAAGCTGCTATGAAATCCTTTGTACAGCCCTGTACCAAGGCCAGAAGAATGGGCTAGAATCATTGTTTAAAACTTAGGTAACAAATCTGGGATTTTACAGATCTCTTTGTATTTGACTAGTCTTCTGTATGTAGAAAGCGTATTGAAATGTCAGTATATAGAATTAATGGGAACTGGGGAGAGTCGACTGGAACAACTTGTAGTTACCTGCTAAGAAACCGTGAACTTTAGTAAAAGGTAATTTTGGCAGGGGGAGATCGCGACTACTGACTCATATGCCGCCTACCCAAATCGTACCCCGGACCCATTTCTGGACCTTTCTAACCTTTACTGCACAGAATCGGATATGGGAGGAGAGTATGTTAATGATTTTTGGGAAATACTATGAATATGCATGAATACTTAATGAATACGCACGAATAAGTTCTATATATGGTGTATGACTTTGAAACTTGGTGTGCGTTGATCGTGAGAGGACTCGCTCACGCACCCGGCCGTTAATGAAGAAGTGTCTGCTTATCTGCATCACACTGGTGTTGGTAAGTTCCTCATTCCGAGATTTCGGTGACACTCCCGCTCTCCTCCAGCTAGGTACTTACACCCCTTGCAAAACGAGTGACTTTCAAACCCCTCTGTTCCACGCGTGACTCCAGTTAAGCGACGGGATTCACAGGCCGGGGCGGGGCAGACGCACGGGCCCTCCCACGGGGGCGGCCGCGCCGCGGGGCTGCCCGGTGCCGCCTCCCCGCCCCGCTCGGGAGCAGCGCGCGCCTACAGCTCATCGGGGCGGCTCAGCCGCACTCGGCGCGGGTGTCGCAGCGCCCGCAGGGGTGACGCGTCGGGTCACCGGTACCACGGGGCAGCGGCCGCCGCTGGCGGGGCCCGAGGCCACGGGAGCGCCTGAGGCAGCGCCTGAGGCAGCGCCTGAGGCAGCGCAGCGGCCCCGCCCCCGCCCGGGGTCGGCGGGCCAATGGCGGGACGGGGCGGCCCGCGCGCTGACGGCGCCGGGGCGGGGCTCGTCGCGGCTCTCCGCGCCCGCTGGGGGGCGCTGCGGCCGCCCCTGTGTGCCGCGCACAAGGTGCGCCTTCCCGGGGCCCGCGGCGCCCGGCGCCCTCACCCGCCGGAGCGGTGAGGCGGGGGTGCCCGGGGGCGGGCGGTCGCAGGGCTGGAGCCGGTGGGTGGCGCAGGCGCCGTGCGCTGGGCGCAGCCCACCCGAAGGAGCCGTGAGCCGCTGCCCTCCGGGCTGCCCGGAGCGCGGATCACGGCTCGGGGGCGGCCGTGGCCGCTTGCAGGCGGGGCTGCATCGTGCGTGGTGCTGCTTGTGCCCGGTGGCGCCGCTGCGGCGGGAAGAGGAAAGATTGTAGGAATCGGATGCTGTTCGCATTCCGCGCCCTTGAGCAAAAGGCAGGGTGTTCAGGGGCTTTTGGTTGCTGCGTAAGAGATGAAAATATTTTGCTAAATTGTTAAGCTCCCTGATGCAAATACAGACATTACAGAGGCTTTTTGCTGAGGTCTCATGGCACTGATGTTCAGCAGCTTCCCTACTGCTTGAGCGTACCCAACCTCTGCGTGCTTCTGCTCTGTCACTGTTTGTTACAATTAAGTATTTAAATATTGACACTGTGTTTGAGGATCCTTGCATGCTCCTTTGAAATTGCCTCACCGTGCTGTAGCTGAAAATTATCCCTGTTGTGAAACTGGCGCAGGTGATGCTGGTGGCAGTCGGGGCTTGTTGGGCTTCGCTTGTTTCAGGACTGCAGACCTGAGACTGCGGTGCCACCGGGACTGTGGCTGGGATGTCACCGGGATCAGTGGTTGGGATGTCACTGGGATCTGTGCTCTACAGGAGCCCTTCGCCGCTGTGTAAAGGAGTAATGCTGGCAACTTGGAACAAAAACCACACTTCTCTCTTTTTTTTGCAAAGACTTTCTGATCTAACTACTTCAGTGTAACATTTATTGTTCCAAGGCCATGGGTTGCCTTTTCTGTCACTTCTTGGTTGCTGTAAGCGGGTTGTTCCGCTCAGGTGGTTGTATGGCTTGGCAAGCCTTGCATTATTGTAACTGGAAAACTTCAACTCTGTGATTGTATTTTATTTTTCTTAGTCACTTAAATGCTTGGGTAAAACAACCCATGTTTAAATATAGGTAAATTGAGCTTTACTTTGCTGTTATAAGTGAAGGCACAGTAAAATATATAACCCGCTTGTAAAATTGTAGTTCTCAGATAGTCAAAGTCACTTCAAATTGTAGGTGGCCCAGCCTGAAGAAGGGAGCTCCTGCCACCAGTTGTGGTACCTGCATAAAAAGGAAATACTTGGAAATCCTGGCATAAATAAATGACTGAATAAACAGTTTAACACTGAAAATGAAAGACTGAACCAATAGCAAATGCAGGGAAAATTAGATGATTAGAGCTTAATGTTGAGAACTACATTAAAAAAAAAATGATCAAGAGTATCTGAAGTAATGACTACAGTGTCCTGCAGGCACTGTCACTAATGCCCATAAGGTATCTGTTTAAGAGTAAAACCACCTCTACCCCCACACTCCCAAAGCAAAACTAAATCTAGCACTATAATAGTAACTTTTTTCTTTTTTTTTTTTTTTGGTCTTAGTTTCCTTGGTAGTGCAGTTAAAGGCATGTGGAACTGTTTCTGGAGTTGTGCTATTCTGTTTTGTCACCAAATGTTATCGAAACTCCTTTAAATGGAGGAAATCTAGAAATAAATCCAGTTGTAGGATTGAGTCTGAAATTGATTTATTTTTTTGAATATACAGTTCAACAGGTATTTCTTAATCATGCATAAGGTACATTTTCTTTGTAAAATTGAAGTACTACATGCTATCAAGGTGAAGATACTGATATATTTTCCTTTTTTCTTTTTTTTTCTCCCAACATATTGCAGTTATAGATGCCTGGATTCCAGTGACAGTGGGACAGGCAGTGCCAGGAGCAGTACCAAATATGCCTGATGGTGCATGCTGTGGGTGTTCTGTGTATGCTGGTACTTACTCAGTTGCTGCTGACCCCGTGTTGACTTCAGTGCTGTTTGGGATGGGTATATATGACAATATAACTATATATCAGCTGTGAACAACCCTAGTAAAGTTTCTTTTCATGCCCCCCAGCCCCGCGCCCCCCCCCCCCCCCCCCCAGTAGAAGTACCTTAACATAATGTTCCCAGTGATAAATCATTTTTCTTCAGGTAAAATGTAGTTTTCAACTGTAATTGTAATTATAGCTGACAGCAGGGTTTACAGTACTACAGACTTGATAGATGTGCTGCTGTTTAATAAGATATAATTAACCAAAATATGTTGGCAGTTCACAGTCAGATTCTCACACTGCCCATTTCGAAATAATAGTTCTTCTTTAGGTTCACTGTACCTTAAAAGCCAGTTGTGAAACTTTGGAGACTGGGATTTTGATTAACTTTGTTCTGTACCGCATATGGAACTTGGACAGGAAAGTATAATGCAGACTGAAGACTGGAGTCTTCAGAATGGTTGATGCATGGTTTGCAAGGTATTTCTTCTGGCACGAGGCCCTAAATCTGACATTTACGTTCTTTAAGATCATAGAATTTAGAGTGGAGGGCAGGCTTATAAATGTTGTGAGACTAAACTTATTTTTTTGTAGATATGTATGGGATGCAACATGGTCTTTTTGAAAAAGGAAGTATTAAGTACTGTAGATATTTTTATAATGTTGTTAATGGATAGTGATGGGAGCTTTTGTATTCCAAGAGTCTGCATTAGCATTCATATGATTTACAGACAGGAATATGAACACTGCAATTTCATGTGTAGGAGTAATAGTCAGGGAATTCAGTAGTTCAGTATGGGGAAAAAGACCAATGGAAGGTGGCAAGGCTTCACAGAGGTCCTGTGTGCAGCTCCATGGGCTACTAGATGGTTCTGTCTCTGTGGAGCTGACATGCGCTTTCCAAGAACGTGGGTTTGCAGAAGCAATGTATTGGAAGATCTCCAGTGACAGGTAAGCAACTGTCTTTTTTTAGATGAGGGGCTTCTTTTTTTCTCTTTGTGTTTTAAATTGTATAGGCTGTGGACCGCAGTGCTGCTCTCTCGGCTTCATATCTCCGCACCAGGTGAGGAACAGGAGGAGATTTGATGGACAAAGGGAAAAGCATCTATTAATTATTTCAAAGTGGAAATGCTGACAATGTGGATACTAAGCATTGAAAACAAAGGTGGTGTAATTTTAATCAACTTGCTGATTATCTTCATATGTAAATTCTACATTAGGAAGTGCTATAACTTTGATAGAGTTTTTTGAATATGTTTAATGGATGTTTAATTAACTGTTTACCTTCTCACTGCCATTGATGTGCTTTAAACAGAGAATGCTGCTTACTGCTTCAGTTCAGGTCAGGTGCTCTTCCTTATGGTGACTATTTAACACGTAAGAACGTTTAGGTATCGCTACAGGTAATCTCATGCATTGAAAATCAATGATTTTTTTACAAGTTAAATGTGAATTGTCAACTGTGACAAAAGCATGCATTTGTTCTGCAGGATGAAGAAGTAAATGCTGAAAAACTGCAGAGATATCTAATGTAGTCTGGAATCAGTGGAACCTATTATTGTAAAATACCGAGTGTTTTGCTATGGCAGCCAGGCAGGTGTAGCTGCTATTAAAGAGAGGTTATGACCGCTGCCTGCCTTCTGAGGTGCAAAATCCAGAGACCTGGGCTTTTATGCCTAATCAATTCTGTCACCCTTCAAAATTAAATTATGATGTTTAGGAGGCTACGTCAAGGTAGTTAAAGTATTGGTTGGTTCTGTAGTAGACAGACTAAATTAAAACATGTTTTTATTATTTATTTTTTTAATTATTTATTTTAGTTTCATATTTTTTTTGTTTCTTTTAAAAAATTGATTTAAAAAATGAATTCAGGTCACTGTCGCTGCTGAAACTAATTATTAAAAATAATACTAATGACAACTTCTGATTCCTTTTTTTTTTAATTACCCTTTCAGCATTCAGGTTAGAAACTTGCAGTTATGATATCCATGTAGGATATACCCTTGTACATATTAGGCCTTCAGTTGAATCTTGGTGTTGCTTTGTATCTGTTGTTGATGATAAGAAATTTGAATTTTTAATTCTCTTAAAATGCTAACTTTTAATACTAGTTTTTCTTTGAGCACATACAATGGGGTTTAGATATTGGTTATGGAGGTGTATTATTTGTGTAACTGCTTATTTGATTTGCACTTTGCAATTTTAACAGAGTGGCTTCGTGATGTGAAGCTGACCATGAGCAGTATGAGCATTAGAAACTGGAGCTTCCATTAAGCTTTCACTAGTTTCTTGAAAGGAAAATTAAGATAAAGTATGTCATCATTCCTGAAGGTGTGTTTAGCTTAATGCATGCAACTGTAACAAAATCATCAAAATATCTGTAAAAATCATTTACCTTAGTAGTAACATATAATTCAATTTGCATCTTAATATTGAAAGCAAAATTCTTTACTTGATATCCACTGCTCTTCTATTCTGCTGCAGGTATTACTGTGAATAGTCCTGCTAGTTAGTGGTGTCACTACTTCATTGCTATGCAAAGTTAGTTACAGTAGAAGCAGGTAGTAAGGTGTGAACTGTTCAGCTGACTAAATAATTTTTGGATGTGCTCAAAATAAGACTATGAAATGAGATTGAGGAATCAGTTTTGTTGCTAAAAATCCAAAAGCAGAAACATACTTGACTATCTCTTCAATTCTGTGAGTGCTGTTCATCTAGTAGATAAGTTATTTCTAGTATTATACTTATGGATCCTTTGACCTGTCAGGATGGAAGTAGGTCATTCCTCTTGAATCTCACTGATGGTTAGTGTAACTGTACTTGTCACACTTCCAAAATCTCTAAACTGACTTGCCTATTACTTCCTCTTTTAGTTCTTGCAGTGCACCATGGCGTTCTGAGTGCTGAACTGCTGGAGGAAAAGAGGATCACCGACCTGTCAAAGTTCATGTTTGGAAGAACTGCTGTGGATGGAAGCTGTTGTAGTTTTTAACCTTCCCACTTGATAAGACAATGCACTCTGAATGAATACTTCAATTTTTAAGGGCACAATTCACAGAAATAAATATTTTTTGCATGTTACCATATTTAGAAGCTTTTTCTTTTTTTTTTTTTTTTTTTAATCTGTACATGTATCGTTCCAGAAATGTAAATTTCTTTCAAGAGCTTAGCATAAAGGAAAAGCTTATGGTCACACATAATAGGTTGTGCCTTATAAATGGGTAGCTTGCCTACACAAATAAAACATCAGATGCCTTAAATGCTATATACATTGTTTTCATTAGTAACAACATACGTTCAGATGACATACTCTGAAAAATTCTGCTGGTTTGGAGAAACTAGATCAGTGGATTCCATTAAAAACCCAAAATGTTCTAGGTAAAACTTCCTTACTGCCCCAGCTTGTTGCAGTACAATGTGGTTCTTTTTGTGAGTCAAGCTCAGATAATATTATTTGAATAAGCTGGAATGGCTTTCAGCTGATTGCATTTTTTTAAATTTCACCTAAGGTTCTTCCCCAGGGGAATCTGCAGGTGTGGTGTTCTGTTTTTTGTGTGTGGTTTTTTTGTTTGTTTTCTTTTGATATTTTTAATTTCCTTTTAAAGAGCTCAGTTTGTTGCAGAAGTTTTCAATGGCTGTTCATCTGGGTCAGTAAAATCACTTGCTGAATAGGTCTTACGTGATAAACCGATTCCATGATTCACTATAAAATCTCTAAAAGAAAATGATTCAAGCAAAGAAGTGTCTGGCTTGATGATAGATATTTAGACAGCACTTTTGATCAAAATATTTTGTGAAAACTTGGGCATCAATGGAGAGAAATGACCAGCTTTATTACCCAGATTTATCTTAGGATTTACTAACCAGAAGTTATCTTAGATTTTTCAGTTCCTTAGTCAGTGAAGTTAGAAGGAGTAGACATGGATATTACTTCCAGCTCTGCTTGAGGGATGGAGGTCAAAATGATACATGGAGATTGCTGTGTGTGTGTGATTTTCCAAAAAGCTCTAATTTTGTGTCTCTGTTCTGTGTGCTTCAAGCCAGTGAGTGGTGTCCTGTGTAATCCAGTGCATTTACGTTTATTCCCATGGTGCTACGAGTATAATAAATGCAATTTTTTTCCCCCCTCAATGTTTTGGTATAGATCCTTTTTGAAGCCCTGTTAGTGATTGCATTTTAGTAACTAAATTCAAGTCAACCACAAATGAAATGTTCACATCCTGTTTCTTATGACCGAAATAAGTGCATTGCCTTTATTTGTGCATATTTAGATTTCTTGCAAATACATTTTCATGTTGATATAAAATACTGAATATGTGAAGTGTACAAGTGCTTTTATTTGTACAGTAAAACATTTTCCAAGAGATCTTTTCTGAAAGGAAAATAGTAACTTACTTTAGCCACATCATTATACAAAAAACTGTTATACAAACAGGATTTGCTAGAGCTCATAGTAGTGAAGTATATATCTAGACTAAATTTCCAAAACTTCCTTTTGCCTTTCCAACTTTGTCATAAAGTTTCAGTATAGAAAATGTAAATAATGCATAAAAGGGGCAAGTACTTCCTGTGGGAGGCTTTAATTTGGTCCATCTAATTTCCATTTCAAAGAGAATAGCCATATTCTGCATTCATTAATAATCAAATAACTTCCCAAGCGGGTATTCAAAAAACTCCAAATAGCTAGATGAAGAAAAATGTTTCTTCATTAATAATGCAGCTCTATCTACTACTCATACATAAAGATACAGTGAGGAAAAAGTAAGCTTGACATAGCAGTGCCTTCATGCAGTTACAGACTCTGGGACATGCTCCTTTAGTAGCATTGATAAACCCCAGCGTTGTCTTGATTTTCATATGCCATCTATTCTGTGGATCTGGTTTGTTTTTTTTCCCATTAAGCTATTTGCTGGTTAGCTTCTAATATACTGTTTTTCAAGTGTAGAAAAAAAAGATGTATAGATTAGATGGTAGTATATAAGTGACACCAGGACTGCTGTATAAGTACATATCATTCCTAATAAAACTGAAGAAAATGTTAGGTTCAGAGTAATCATGTTAATGGACCTTCCACATGCTCTTTTTATTCCAAGTAAGAAAGAAGCTACTTAAAGATTATTTCTGTGTCTGGACAGCTGTTGAAAATATGCCAATAGCTGCAAACCAAATGTGTCTCCAATCTGAACCAATTTTACAATTTGCCAGTATTTTCATTAAAAATTTGATGTTAAATTTAGAAGTGAGACTAGGTCCCTTGCTGTTTGTGCACAGCTGCCAGATACTGCAGATCAAAGTGCTTTCCCCTGTATTTTAGTGGGGTTTGCATTTATGATAATGAGGTAAGTGTAACGTAACAGGGAGCATCGAGGTTGCATTTTCATTTGTGTGCAAAAGAAGAGGGGGAAAAAGTTGCCACCCCGCTCTTTAGTAACTTTACTAAATGCATGACTGCAACCATTTGGAACAGCTGCAAGTAATGGTGTGGGTCTGAATAAGGTATCACAGATTACAGCTTAAAACCAAACCAAAATTAAAAAAAACAACTGAAAATCAAAAACCACCAAACTGACAAGCTAGTACCTTCAGCACACAGACCTTGCTTATCAGACCCATTTTAATTCACTTTATAGTTGCTCTTGTTAGTGAATATAAGTACAGGCACCAGGTCAGCGTTTCCTGCTTTGTTGGCTGCTGTCCGTAGTGCCGGAGTGTTGGCTCATACCATGTCTGGAACCTGTGTTTGTAAAGAAGAGGAGGGCAGCTGTCTCTTTGACTTGAGCAGAATTCACCTGGACTTGGCCAAGAATAATTTGACAGCCATTTCCTACAAGCAAAGTGCATTATTCTGCAACAGGAGTAGTGCAGCGCGTGTACAGGCTGTGTGGTAGCAGGGCATGGTAAAGCATTGCTTCCTTCTCAGAAGGGCTCAGTGCTGCGGGTGCTGAGCCGCAGCAGTCTCTGTGAAAGAGAAGATTAAACCCTGAGAAACTTCTGAGAAGGATTAGGATGTTAAAAAGACACTAAATTTTTATACCTACTGTTTAATTCTGGCTATGAGGCTTATGCTTGAGCTCTTGTGGATATCCTACATTTTGTTAAAAACTTTTAAAATAGCTTGGTTTCATGTAGGTTGAAGAACTGTTAAAAGAATAGATTTACCCTGTTCTAGAAGCCTGTCTGAATGAAAAAAACTAAAAACCTGGTTTCATTGAGCAGAACAGACTTTTCTGCTGCATGCATCAGCATTTGATGTTAGTTTAACTATGCAGGCTTTTTTTTTTTTTTTAACCTTGAATAACTAGAAAGCACAAATCATGCTTGGAGTGACCATAGATGAAGTTAATCTAACAGTTTTTTCCAAAGACAACTGGCTTACAATAGCTTTGCTGTTCCTAGAAACAGTGAGTTTGATTTGAAGTGGCAGCTTTCAGTTTTTTGGGTTTTGATCAGTTAAATCTTTGCTATTGAGAAATTAATTGTGCCTAATATCTTAATTAACAAAACGCAGCACAACTTCACATAGAACAGTCAGGATACTAAAATTGTGTACAATGCCAGCATAATTAATAATGCTTTTTCAAAAAAGACTGTCTGTTCATTTCCTTCATTTCTCTCATTGTCAAAATTGTAATGGATTTTAGTCAATTCCAGGTGACTCAATATAATTATATTGCTCTACAGGAACTAGGAAATCTGGGAACTGTAGCATTTTAGAAGCTATTTGTTTTTGCTGTGACAAAATACCATCAATTTGAGATTCTGAAAAATGTAAGAGGGAGGAAAATGACGTCTATCATACTACCCCCAAAATGTAAAAAGTATTTAACAACAGTTATTTAATGTTGGCAATGTTCCAAATTACTATGTGTTATTTCTCGGAACAACTAGCGCGGAATGTATTACACTTGTGGTGCATTTGAGGAGTCTGTGCAGATATTTTGGTGGAGAAAAATTCTTAGGTTTTCTTTATTAAAGTCAATTTTTGCAGTCTCTCAGTGATATTGAAAATGCCACTATACTATTGAAGCCACATAATTTCTGTATGTAAATACAGAGAGCCTGTAGATGAATGGGGAGGAGGTGCCCACTAGACCCAATTCTCAATCTGAGGAAAAAATACAATAACATGTAACTGCTGGGTCCATTGGAATTAACCCAAGGGATGAAGAGTCCAACCTTAAATGCTGGCGTAGACACCTGTTTGCAGTGTGAGACTATTTAAGAGAAGACTATAGAAACACCAAAGCTGCTAATCTGCACGTGTGATGTCACACCCCACTTTCAGGTTGAGGAACCATGCCTTCCGCTGCGCTGCTGGTGCAGCCTCCCAGGACTGTTTTGTGCCCAGGTTAGCTTGGCAGCTCCCAGGTGGGAGGACAGACACACAATTTGTCTGTGGGCAAAACTCATGTGCTTCACCTGAACAGGCAGCCAGAGCCATACGAAGCAGTGCTTTGCAGCATTTTGTGTGTTTGGTGGGTCACGCAGATGCTCTGATGAGCGACCTGTGCTTCACCAGAGAGAGGAGATTGCTAGGGCACAATTCCTGCAGCAAGGAAAAGGGAAGATGGAGTCATCCATGGCAGCCACTGTGAGATGGGAGGCCAGAAAACGTGCGTTTGGGGAGTGAACAGTGTGGGGAACGCGAAAAGAAAGATGTGCGCTTGGTCACATTGCTTCCTGGAAACAGCAGAATGAAGTAGGTCAAGACACTGCTTATCTGTATTACTGTGAATTGTGCATGTACATGAACATGTAGGTGCAGGTTGCTGCACGGTTTTAAATATCGAAACAGCATCTAATCTGAACAAAATCTGTTGTTTGCTTTGAACACTGAAACTAGACCCATAGCGGTGGAAGCTAACGAACTTCATGAAGACCTCTGCTGATTTTGTACTGTCTCACCTCTTATATTTGGAGTGATTATCCCAGTTGCTTTGATACTTCAGCTCTATCAGCTGTTCTTGAATTTCCAGGATACTTCTCGTATCTACAGCTTATAATTGATAGGTATGTTAGTCACAAGTTTTAAATGTGAATAGCCAAGATGAGCGTTACTAAGCTCAAGCAAGATGAGAACTTATCTCCCAAAGTCCTGAAGCCTCTGTGGATATGTTGCAGCTGTGTTTTGTGATGTGTGGGTACACCAAACCCCTACGTTTTCCCAGATTGATTTGGATAACACAGACCCATTTCTATTAAGCCAAAAACTGACTGGGCTTAAAGGGAGCTGTGCCCCCCAAAAAAAAACCAAAATGAGAGACAATTTTTGCTGTTTAAAAAATTAATGCATTTCAAAAAACATTGATTTGTACCTGTCTTTGGAAGAGAAAGCTTGAAGCAGTGGATCTTCATGCGCTTCAGTGTACGTCAACAAGAAAAGAAGGTATCTGAGAAGGCAGATCTTTTGTGGCAGGGAAGGGGCAGCTAGAGTATTGCCAGATATGTTGTCATCTTTCACGTTTTGTGTCTTCATTCATTGGCAGATGTCTAGGGAGCTTAGAATCTCCATAACTTCACAAAGTCTTATCTTAGTTGCCCCCATTTGAGATTTTTCTTCTTGACAAATACAGATGAAGAGAAGGGAAGGAACAAAGCCTCTCTGAGCCAGGAAAAGGAGAAAGAGATGGAGCTTTTCCTTCACTTGGGCTAATTGAAATAGTTGTTGCTTTTCTTCTTCACCAGTACTCCTTCCCCAGTCCACCTGTTTTGCTCAGTCTCTTTGCCGTAATGTGAAATACGAAGTGATGAAATTGGACAACAGGCATTTTGTAAAGCAATGCTCATGCATTATACTTTTAAAATTAATTTTATTTTTAATTTATACCAGACTTTTTTAAATGTAGCATAACCACAAATACTTTTTTAGAAAATGTGCTACCTTGTTCTTTGTAACAGACAATATTAGTTACTAGACTGAGATAGAGCAGAAATTGTTAATGCTTGCTACTTAAAAAAAAAAAATAAAAGCAGAAGCTATTTCACTTTGTTACTCGGCACTCCTGTTTCAATGGAGTTTATGCAGGTAAAGATTCTGACTGGCCCAATGATGCTGTTACCTAGGACCTGATCCTGCAAGGCACTAAGCAGTGCAGACCTCCTGTCATCATGGTAGAAGAAAGAACAGTCAGCCTGTTGTAGCATTTGGACCTCTCAGCAATCAACAGTAGCATGAGGCAGAAGAAAATTTGATCTTGTGTGGGAAGGGTTGGTTTCTCTTTGCACTTACAAAGGTATTCAGTTAATTAATCTTTGTATCTTTATATGCAAATGTAAAGCAGAGCCTTGCTTAGCAGCTCAACACTCACACTAATTTTAAATGAGAGAAGATTCAGCCACCTTGGGTTTATCTGCTGGCAGTGTATGACTAAAACTGTTGTGCATCATTCTAACCCCAACATACTACATATATATATATAGGTATAAAATCTATTAATGTGAGGTTTTACCACTATTGCATTACCCTGTAGCACTGGTTTAGAACAGAGGGTTTAGTTTGTTTTTAGTTAATATTTTACTGCTCCCCCACTAACTGGGTTACGTGCTTTTCTGAAACCAGTTCTCTTCCTAGAGGAATTTCACATTAAAGCTTTAAGATTAGAAAATCATGTGAACATTTTTAAATATTTAAAAACAGTAATAAAAATGTCAGTTTCTTCTAAAATAAACACAACATTGGAAGCAGAATAATATTTTAATAAAATTAAATCTAAGTATTCACAAAGCATTATGCACATACAGTACATACCGTATTTAAAGCCTACAGACCTTAAATCATTTTATTCTAATGTAGTCAGCTTTAGACACAAGCTAAGCTTACTCGTTTTGTAATAAGAAAGTTTACAATTGTTCCTGAAAGTGATTTTACATATATACATATATATATCTATCTATATATATATCTATACTCCTACATGTAAGTGTAGGTATATACACACACTTGTGTGTATGTGTGTATATAAATACATACACACATACATACACACATATGTACATATATAAAATACACACATGCACACATACAGGAATGTGTGCGTGGTGTGTGTGTGTCTACATACATATGTGCCCTATCTAGGATCATTGTAGAGGGGCCAGTCAGTAAAAACAGATAACTGCAAACAACCATCCTAATAATTATAGAACAAAAATGTGTAAAGTATTTTTCAATTAAACAGGTTGTTAATAATTTGTATTGAACAAAAGGAACACAGTCTTCTGTATTATACAGAAATCAGATTTATTGCATTTGATTATGTTTGTGTGACAGATGAAGGGTGCCTGCCTGCTCATGACAGCTAACGTCCATGATGCAATTTTTATTTTTTTTTTAAAGTAGTGGAAACAAATTATTTATTTAATGCAGTTTTGTGGATGCAACCTATGGTGATACTTTCCACCATGTGGCAGTTTTCCTGCCTGTTAAAATACTGCCCTACTTCAGCTGGTTTAGAAGGAGGCTGGTTTCTCTGTCCGAATTGTTTCAAATCCAGAAGACTTGGTTACCTTATTCTTTCTCTAGATTCAGAATCATTGTGATTTATCATAAAAAGCTCACTACAAGAAAGATAAATCAATTTTCAAAAGTGAGCTAGAAGATTTCACTTGAATTTTGGCTTGGTCAGGTAGGAGTTTTTTCTATGTCAATTATCGTTATTGGTCTCCTTTTTGCTCTGGAGACATATCCACAATAAAATACTATTTCCATGACAGTAGTAAATGGGTAAATGGTAATCTCCATGCAACGTTAACTGTAACTTCAGAACATGCATGTTTTTTTAAAAAAATAAAAATATAAGGTGCCTTGAGAATGCTGGCAGTTTTACATTTGGAACATACAGTTAGTGTGTGTGTATATATATATATATATTTACATCAGAACATCTCAACTTTACCTTACAAGCTTCATATTTAGGAAAATATCAGTACTACTTTTGCATATAATGGTATATTCCTTGTAGCCCCTGAGTCAAGTATAGAGATTTAAATACAAAAAAAGGGAAATTCAGCCATTAAAAGCACTTACATTTTTATGTGAAGTAATAGTATAAAAGTATTATTTCCCAGGAAGACCGGGATCAGAAACATGCCTATGAAGACTCAAGATTCCTACAGTGCTTAGTGAAGGTTCTGGCAAGGAAGGGTGCCGAACAGGCTGGAGATAAGTTTTACAACGCTGTGGGGGACACTCTACAGACTGGTCACTTTCTTGATCTAAAAAAGAAGCCAGGTTGTCTTCTGAGGCTGTGTTAAGATGCACTCCACTTGAGAGGGATTCTTTGGATTTAAGTTTTGATTTTTCAAGGTCTAGAAATTCAGGACACTGGAAGGGAGGAGAAGAAACAAGATGGTAAATAATTAAATTTTTCTCTTCCAGACTCTTGTTCTGCCCAAAATTAGCACATTCAGATAGCTGCTGGAAAATTTTGTTTGAAAATTAAGCAGTGTACTGAGATATTTTTACACGGTACTACACTTGATTTAATGTAATTGAATGCAATTCTGTTGATTAATAGTAGAAGCCTGGATATCTTGTCCCTCCTTGGACTTGCTTATATGACATCAACACACACATATGAACAGCCCTTTCTGAAGGACAGAATATTCTCGAGATCTAAGAGTACGCATTTCAACATTCTCAAATTTACAGTTTTGTTTCAGAACATAACTCTGGAGGAAGCGCATCATTCTGTACATTATAACCATTTGGATTCCAGTTTCAGTACGCAGCACTTCCTTACTTTTAAACACGGAGTTCATGTGAAGTTTGCAGGGCACCTGCTGATGTTTTCAGGGAGTGGCCATATTTCTGTTCAGAGATGTGTTTGTATGTTTTATGCAGGTATATATGCGCTGTGGGCTTACACTTCTGAAAGCTACGGCTGCACATTTGCTGTCCTGATAATCTTTATGCATGCAAACTGATGCCTTCGGATGTGTTGGACTTACTGTGCCCATATGTGTTCCAGCGTACACATGAGTGATCTGACACAGGCAAGCATGCTGGATTTACTAATTGTGTGGTGCACAACTGATTTGGGATTCCTAGACATGCAGCAGCCTGTTTGGAAATAACATGCCACATCCCTGCCCAAGCTGTTAAACTCCAGAGATCCCAAATAAATTTGGAAAGTCATCCAATTTTGCCTGAACAGAACTGGGGTAGAAGATGTGTATTGGGAAACACAGGTATGTCACAGCTCTGTATGTTTATATTTCCAGCAGTAACAAGGGACCGAACATAAGAAAGGTTTTAGCCCCCCCCCACTTCCATATGTGTATGACCAGCTGGGCTTGTCTGGCCTGTACCTTGAGGAAAACATAGTCATGGTTCTTCTCAGGACTTCATAAATGGGACCTGTGGCAGATGCACCCATGCAGGCAGGTCTCATGCTTGGAAAGTGTTTGTGGTTTACAGCCCAGTCTAGTATTTGTCATTTCTGCTAACTTTTGTTGAAAGCATGATGACAAAGTATATCAGTCTGATTATAAGATCGTTGTATGGATCTCCAAGATATCTACTATATCTAAGTCCACTGTGGAGATGCTAAACCAAAATCATAATTTCATATTTGTTAAACTTGTTAACAAGCACCTAGATTGGTATGCATTTCTTCTATCATTAGCTAAAAAGATTAGCAAATCTCTCATGATCTTATTGCAGCTGTACATACCTGAGATGAAGGACTGAAACTTCTGTCTGTTTTAATGGATGCTGCGGGCTGAAGCTTTTGTATCACCCTGATTGCTGGCTGTGGATACTCTGCACCTGCAGTCACCATGCTGTAGGCAGGCGGAATGAGTGTTGACTGCCTTTGCAGAAGCTGCAGGATGGTTTGGATATCAGCAGTCATTTGGGATTCAAGCCTAGGGAAGTAACACAAAATAAGTTAACTCATGTTCAGGAATAGGTATATTTTAACGTACTGTTTGCAGATACAATCAAGAGGGACTGCAGCTTCTTAATAAAGCGAACTATTGCTTGTTGACATGACCGTGTCTTAATGGGAAAGAACAGAAGAGGGAGTAGTGAGCCCTTCCAAAGCTTGCTGGCGCTCCCTTTGCTTTGCAGAAGGTAGCTGTATGCTCGCCTCTGATCTTTTTGCTACATTAAGATTGTGTTCATTGCTATTCCTTATGTTTGCAACAAAAAGTAACACGGGGGACCGGTCTTTGGTTGAAATGAACTGGAATAAAAGTACTCTTTTCGTTGTAAATAAATTGATTTGTACTGGCTGAGGATGGGATGCTATTTCTGATGCATCTGACAATTCTGACATTCCCAATGCTAATACAATGTACTGAAATAAAGAGAAAAACATGTTTGTGTTTTTCCACAGTTAGAAAATGAAAGATGCTCTCAAGATCATTAAAAAAACCAACAGCCCAAGTCTCCTTACTGTGAAAATTTATTAGGCTTATCGAGCCTCAGAATTAGAGTCAACATTTCTGATGCTCAAGATTAGTAGTTTTTTTCTCTTTTTTTTCCCCTTTTCATAAATTTGTATATGACTTCTGAAACACCTGAGCTGCTTCTGTTGTTTATACTTACAATTCCATTGTACTGAAATGTTTTTCAAATGGTTTTGCCAAGATCCATGACAAACTCAGGAATAGGCAACGCCTGCTGAGCCTCCCCAGCTGCTGGAAGTTTACGGGACATGCTATGACAGACTGTAATACAGACATGCAGCCTTCTCTATTGCAACTCATCTTCTGACAGAGTAAACAAATTCTTGTCAGCAGCCTTTAATGTTGTGAATGTTACTACCTGGGCTGCCTACAGCAGCAGAATTGATCCTGTGCTGACAGATTTTCACTTTTACCAGGTGTTTCACTGATATTATTTTTTGTCATGTTGGAGTTGTCCATTGCCCGTGTCATTTATTTCTAAATGCATCTATGAAATTAATCTGAAGGTATGCTCAAAGGGTATTTAGGATGCTGTTTCTTCCTTTATCAGCAGAAGCTGGTTTTGTGGCATCAGGTCTCACAAAGGCCCAAACTTGGATGTTGCAGTCAGTCATGCCCTACTTGCTCTCTTGTTCAGCTTTCCTGGATTCTTTGCAACTTGCAAATGTGCTGATTTCACACAAACGTGATGCTGACGCCACAGGGGAAAACACTGCAGCAGCAGCAGCATGCCACCATCCAGAGAGACTCCATCTGCTAAACCTGGACTTTAACATCTCAGTCAATAAAAGGGATTTAGCACTGGAGGACTTGCATCAATGATTGTCTTTGGCTTTGAATTAACTCTAAAATTGTTCCCTTCTTACTTTTTTAGCGCTTGATGGGTTTCCTGGTACTTCAAGTCAAACAGTACCTCTGGTAGTCTTTATTCATCATCACTGCATATATAACTTCTCCCTTCTTTCTCCAAAATTTAAAACAAGTCCATGTCATGCCACACAAGGAGGAACAAACAGGAAAACTTTAGATGCTTGGCCCACAGCCTCCATGAAATTCCAATTGCTTGAAGAGGAGAAAGAGAGAGAGCTCTAGGGACATATTCCTCATACAGTGGCTTTCCAGCCTTCTATATCCATTTAATAATTTGAGTTGTTATGCTGAGCCTCTAATATGGCATGGAAAAGTTCAGGAAGAATTGACCATGCTTTTTAGTCCAGCAGGTCAGGTCTGACATAAGCAGGAAAGAATACTGGCTGTTACATTCATAGAAGACCCAGCAAGGTCCGAAAGCATGAAAAGCTTTAAAACCATGAGAAAAGTAAAAGAATAAAATGATCTAATAAAATCCATAACAATTTAAATCTTAGATTATCAGTAGCAATGATCGTTTCTAACTCAAGAAAATACTGAGAACTTGGAAAAGAATTTGATAAAACTATGGGTAAATTTGAGATATAACTT
The DNA here is from genome assembly GCF_015220075.1 of Falco rusticolus. Taxonomy (NCBI): domain Eukaryota; kingdom Metazoa; phylum Chordata; class Aves; order Falconiformes; family Falconidae; genus Falco; species Falco rusticolus. Next base: position 41,365,135 of record NC_051194.1, read on the forward strand.
CAGTTTCAAGAACTTGAGATTTCAGGAAAAGAAATGAATGGAATGTGACTACTGCAATTAGAAATTACAGCAATTTAGGCTTACATGTTAAAAATGTCATTTAAATGTACCATATAGTATTCAGAAATGAAAAAAACTGTGGTTTGATTGGCTTATGGTAGGTGAAGGAAGCAACACGCATTTAACCTGACTTTAAACTGCTTGCTAAAATATACAGCAGAAAATGCCAATGAAGAGCTACTAAAGTATAATTAAGGCTGAGTGCATGTCATAGTATTTGTCATGGAAAATATTAAAAGTAATGGAACTGCAGAGTGAAAAAAATAAAAAAGCCACAGACCTGAGCATAGGGCAATTTAAAATTAAGTAAAATTACATGGTAAATTATAGTGTTGGATGGATCAAAATTCTGTAACCATATTTTTAAATGCTGTAAGCTATTCTGCTTAGCTGCCAGCAAAGAGTAGCATATCAGAGAGCAAAAGAGAGAAGGAAGAGACATTTTATTAAGTAAAGGTAATAATGGATTCTGACAAAGAAAACATCTGCTTTCTGTTGTAACAGGTATAAGTGTTTTGCCTTGGCATACTCCCATGTCTTATTATAGATAAAGTTGCAGAATAAGTTAATGCATCAAAAAGGGAATTTTTCTGCAATATTTTTTGAAAGAAGGCAGCTGATATACTTTGGGTGTCTAAGAAAGAAAAAGTACTTCAGATATTGAAGATACTGAAAACTGCGATTTTGTGGGCATGTAAATATCTAAGAATAGCATTCTGGGTGAGCTGAGATTTAAATTTAATAAGTTTAGGTGCCTCAATACAGTTTCCTGGTTAAATAGCTGGTCTCCTAAACAGTCAAGGAGAAAGGCTCTTCTGCAAGGGAATTCAGAGTAGCTAATGTGGGTACCTAGGGGTAAGTGATGTGAATATTATGGCAATGCATTAAAAAATTTGTACCCAGCATTCCCAGGACAGGTTTTTCCAAGATTCTGGAAGACTGCACTTAGGTGATATTTAGGCTCCTCAGAATACATGTAGAAAACAAAGTGATAATCCCAAAGTGTATTTTGGGCTTCTGAAGATCTGGATGCTTTTGGAAACTTCCTGCACAAATTCATTCCTTCTGTAAGCATCATTAATATCAGTTGTATTATGTATACTTTCACACATATGTTTTTTCTGATCATATCTGTTTTTACCTGTTGAGTTGTTCTTGAAGTAAATCTAATCGATTCTCCACTTCTCCATATATAAACTCACTTTCAGTTTCACAGATCCCCCATGTAACATGAGGTAACGCTGACTGAATTGGGGAGTCCTGGTACTCCTGGATAGTCTCCTGCTTCCAGTTTCTTTTATCAGTGATATCTGTTGAAAAACAAAACGTATAAAAGTATAGATTTATATACATGCTTTTAGAGAGAGGTTGGCACCCCTCAAGCCTCCCACTTACTCATATTTCTCAAAACCTTGAAAGTCAAATTGGTACATGGGCACACTGCCTGAACAACTTTCCTTACTTCCTCTCCTTACTACTATTTAAGAGAAGATAAAAGCGGCTCCATCCATGCTAACATTTTGAAGCTGTAGATAAACAGGCAGCTTTGTCTAGTCAGAATCATCGGAGTTCTGCCACTAAATGGCTCCTATTTTTTAAATTTTCTTTCTATCATTTTACTAATGAACCTCCAATTTCTCAAGGTGTTTTTTAGCAAGCCAATATTCGTTGAAATTAGATGTATTTTTTCTAAGCTAAAAACATTAATTGATGTATTTGATTGTCTTTGTGTGTTTCAGACACCTGGCTAAGACCTCTTGCCCTTGAACATGCTGTTGAAGTGTATCTACTGTTTAGGTTTTTGGTGCAAAGGAGGAGTAGATGCATTGCATTTACAGCACTAGGCATGCATTACAGTGCATTGGAACATCCACTCTAGAGAAAGCTGCCAGACCTCAGCTAGCTGCCTTTCTTACCAATAATTCTAACACTGCTTGTCTTAACAAGGTTGGTGGAGTGTAATGTGTTTTGTCTGAGACAGAGGCAGTTTAACGCAGCTCATACTGCTTGAAAAAGGATACTGGTTATTATTTTCAAAAAGGAAATTGATTTTCATTGATGTGCCTTTTAGCATCACTAATCTCCAACCCAACCCTTACATCATTATGTAAAGCATGTCTCAGAGACATTTACAGTACGGTAGGGTGAAAGGTGCCAGTTCATTTTGTTTAATAATTTGTGAGTCCTAAAAGAATGAAATATTCAACATTGTTGGGTCAGTCAGAGATCACTTTAATGATAATTGGTAATTATTCCTCCCCCTCCCCCCCCCCCTTTTTTTCCCCCCTGTTTGAGCTGCAGATAAAATTTTGGATTAAGAGAGAGAAAATAATTTTATTCAAGCTAAAAATAGCCCAGTTACATTATTAGGATCTTACTGCAGAGTTTCAACTATCTTGCTGAATTTAGTTACCCTTCTAATCTCATGATGGTATATACAATACGAAAGTATTTAAAAACACTCTTTATATGATTTTGTTATACTTATTTCTTCATGCCCATCCTTTGTGGAAAAAAAAAATAAATAATAATTTCTCCCAGTTCTGCTCTGTACCTGCGTGCCCAATTCCATCCTTCTTGTACCTCCAATTCTAGGATCTCTGTGATCAGACATGCACCTTAGCACTGAAACAGAACTCAGGCCTTCCTTCCTTTTGCTTGGATTTCTGGTTTGAGCTATTTCTCCTTCCTTTTTCAATTTACTTAATTTACACTTCTTTGGATTTGTTAATTAGTATACAGCTTGGCTCCAGGGAGTTCTCCTGTTCACTAAGCTGGTGAAAGTTTAAAAATAATTTATCACGGGATATACTAGTTGCATGTATCCTTATTAGATACAGAATGAAGATCTTGCTGTGAGTTTTGCAGCGCCTACAGGTGACACATTTAGGTTGACAGTGCTCTCACATCTCCCCCCTGCTCTGCCCCAAGCCTTTGTTACTGAGTGAACCTGTTATGCAGTCAAAAATTGCTCAGTACTGCTCAGATTCTCCTCTCCTGTGTTAAAAAAAGGCTGTTAAAACTTTAACACTTGCTCAATACAACTCCCATTAGGGTTGTATCTGTAATTATTTAACTACGTGAAGTTGCAGAATTTATTAAAAGTTCTTACTGCATTCAGGCTGCTGCTTCAACATGCAGCTGGACAAAATCCTTGACTGTCTGTAAGGTGTCAGCCTCTGCTGTGTGAGCAGTTGGATTTGAATCCCACACCGCCCAGCAGTCCTGAATGGTTTGCTCAGAGCATCTCCTAACACTCCTCTTGGCACTGCATGCTGACAACTCAGCACAGGTTACATTCATTTCACACTTGTGACATTTTTCTAAGAAACCACAGCAGCCAGAGCCACGTTTCGAAGAAAAGAAAAAAACAGTGTGGGTGACATGTGAGAGGTTTGTCCAAATGCTATTAGCTAATCCTTTCAAACACATCTTTGAGCAGTGTTGGTCCAACTAAAGAAATTAAAAAAAAAAATAATCCTGTTCAGATTTAATATTTCAAGTAGATTTAGCCAGGAAGGGGAGCTCTCACTACAAGACTTCAAGTGGAGGAAGAGACTTTCTTGTCATTTTTTATCTCAGAAAGGTGCTTACTGCATTATCTGATCTTTGGTTAGCAGGTGGTAGAAGGTTTCCTGGAGCAGTAGAGAGTGTCTGAATTTCATGTGGCATGACCTATAACTGATTTTATGCACCAGGCAGAAGAGGAAGGGGAAAGAGTTTTCACCTTGGCCACACGGAAACCTGTTCAGCTCCTCAGCCACTTAAGCCAACAGAAGGAAAGAGGCAAAACTGTCACAGAAACATGTAATTTGGTTTTAGTTGGCACACATGGCACAATTTGCAGTGCCCAGGAAGCTGGAAAGCTCTCAGGAAAGTGAGTGGAGCAGACTGACAAATTCAGGTGTAAATTTTAAACTATGGGTATGGGTGCAGTGGGTGCTGTAAATCCAGTGGACTTATTTTTAAGCAGTGAATTTCAGGAGTAGAAACTGAAAACATAGGCCATACATTTCACTGCTTTTTAATGTCCTGTAAAAACCAAGTTGTTCATAATTTTACACAATAAATCATTAAATAAAATCATGTATTTTTTCAATCCTGTGGATTATCCTAGGGAAATCACAGCTGTTTCTTGTCCCAGAATATGTATTTGTAGACCATTACAATAAACATTTAATTTGTGACGAAGCCAATGAATTGGCTCTTGATTTATAAAATAAGTTCAGACACTATAAGCAAGTTAATATACAGTATTGTACTGTTCTAATCATCTTTTCAGGTACTTCCACATACACGAGTAACCCCAGAAAAGCCCAACAGCAGTTACAACTTTATAACCAACTATGGTCTTCCAGGGGCTGAAGAATCCTAAACTGAGAACTAAATCAACCAATGTATAACTAGGTTCACTTTAAGAACCAGTCTCATAGCCCAGTTAATGACCAAGTGAAAATAAAAAATAGCATTTTTCCACAATATATAGATTAAGCAGCTACAGAAAAAATATTAGGTCTTCTCAAGAGAGTCATGTTTTAACATTAAAAGGTGCATTTTAGGATTGTGAGGAAGAAGTTTAGGCATTTTCTGCCCACATTATACAATCTATTATTAATAGTCTTTCCATTCATCGACAGTAATGACCAAAACTTAAGACAGAACTAAAGATAATTAATAAGTATCAGTCACAGTGGTAATGAACTGCAGTGGCTTTATAAAGTGCTTTTGCATTCAAGATTTATAAGGTACCATACTATATGAGGATTATAAACATACATACATACAAACAGAGTTTATTTCAAAATTTCATTATGCTTATAACTACATTTATCGTAAGTTATGATCAATCTCTAATTAATAGCAGGAGTAAGAATTTCATTTTAAACACATATCAATCAAAGCTGATTTTATTCTATTGACCTTGAAGTTTTTATGAAAGTTGCAAGAAAGGTAATGAGCTTTCATACACATTACCAGAAGTGCTAGATTACAAAGTGGAAAAAAGGAATGTGGTCTTAATCAAAATATATAACCTTTAGACATGCTAAATTTAGCTCATATAAAATCTGCAATAGGTTGCCTTGGAAAACGTTGCTATAGCTGCAAGGACACATTTCTGGCTATTGGTAGGGGAAAGGTAAGCTTTCAAATTGCAGTATGTATGCAACAAGTTTATGTGCTGCGGATTTATATAGACAACCTGAGAAGCCCAAACTTCAAATATTCATACCTTTGAAATGTAAAAATAACATTGTTTGGCCTGATTAGTCATTACATTTGTTTAAAATTATAGCCTAAAAGCCTGAAATTTATTGAACGATGGTTAAAAGGTTAAATTGCCTAAATGAAAACAAACTGCTGGGGAAAACAGCATTAAATAGTAAATACGTAATTCTTCCCTTCAGACTAAACCAATTATAAATGAACTTTCAGCAATATTTAAATTGTATATTAATCTGGAGCTTTTCATTAATTTCCCTTGATATCACTGAGAAAATTAATATTTTAGTATATTAGATGTAACTTTAATTATGTGATTTATCTTTATGTAAAAGTAACTGCAATTACTTAATAGTTTCTGATCGTTTGTCATATACAAAAGCTCAAATCTTTGTTCTTGTGTTTTACTTATGGAAGTCAGGATTTGTTCTGTGTGAGGTAATGGTACTCCTTTTAAGCAACACATGCAGCAAAATGGGATAGTATTCTTTCAAGCTATTATGGATTTTTGTCACTTAATATTCATTGTGCCTTGTCAATGCAAGGAATGAAACTAGTTCCCTGACAACATTATTTTTTTTTTTTTTTTGGTGCATGTCATGTGCAATCATCACTAGGTTTATCTAGCTCTCGCTGTCTAGGATTTTTTACTGTCACCCAACCCTGGTATATCAAACACCCTCTGAGAGATTCTTTTCTGCTTTGAGTACAGTTTTCATCCATGGTCACTCAATGAAGTCCAGGTCTAATCGGCAATTTTAGAGTTTAAATGACTTTCCTAACGCAGCTGAGTTACAAGATAATTTATGAATAAAACCTGGCATAGCCTTTTGGAGATTCTGTAATCCAGTCCCAAAGCTAGGGTATTAAACTGCATTAATCTTCTTGAATAATAATAATTTTTGATCTAAAATATTTTTTCTTGTTAAAATTTCAGGAAATACAAAAGTAAATATTATTTAAAGAATCAATAGTGCCATTCAGAATATTATTTTTGATAGTCAGGCTAAAATAGATGTCTACTCAAACTTTACAAAACAGTAACAGCTAGATTACCTTTGCAAGAACTGCTTCTTTTGTCAAGAAGAATTTCTTCTGTGGCATGAACCATTTCTTCAAAGTCCACTTCTGTGGTCTTCTCTGTTACAGATGGATAATCAGCTATCCCAGAGAACAGCGGCTTTTGCTCATCTTCAATGGAGGACACAAAAGATGATGAGCCACTTTTTTTCTCCTCAAAGTGTTTCTTAGTAGATTGATAGTATCTGGTGGTGTCTTCTGAGGGTTCAGGATCACTCTGATCATCCTCTTTAAAATAATCTGTTAAACATAAATAATTGTGTACAATAATGCGCAGTTCATGAGATTATGTTCTAGTTTATTCTGGTCTGAGGACGGAGATGATTATTGTACCAGTTAGGAAGTTCACCATCTACTAGAATAAATTACTGTAAAGCCTTTTTTCTTTCCTGTATCAGAGGAGATCTATATTTCTTTTGAAGTCCTAGAAGACATCTGTATGTATATAGCAAGGATTCATAGTCCCTAAAACATAACTCATGATGGAAAACATTTGCCGTTTTGGTATAAGCAAAGTTTTATCCAACATAGCCCTCCTGTTTACTCACTGTTTTTTTCAGGTGAGGATGAGATTTGAGAAAGCCTTATATTCCAAAGTTTTAAAAAAATAATTTATTATTTCATTCCCTATTCCAATTTCTCACATTCTTGGGCATTTTTCACAGTCTTGACAAGCTAACAGTCATGGATGTCAGAGTCAGTATCAGAACTACTCATTTAAGTTATGCCCACATAAGAGCATTTTTGCTGATTATTCTTTTCCCAGAAAAGGCAAATGCATTAATCAACCACTCAACCTCAAAATGTCTATGCCCACCAAAACAGAGAGCATATTTCTCCATGGTCAGTACTGTCAAACCTATATTTAGGATTGATACAGTAGAGAGAAGCCCTGGGTACAGAAAGAAGTGAGTTCCTTGTCTGTCTTTGAGGGATGATCTCAAAACAACTTTCCAAAGCAGCCTAAATTCCTTAGCTTTTAGAATTAATTGTGATTCTCTGAACATCCAATCTTTTAAATAAGAAAAGTACCCAACATGCTGTGATATATATGGCAGCAGAATACCAATGGAGTTGAGAATGACTCTTTCATTAATCATATTCAGGGTCTATAGTGAGACCTGTAGCTCTAAGTGAGCAGATTCAGTCCTCTTAAGAAGTGACACATAAAAACTAGATGCCTTTAAAAACACACTGTAAAAATAAAATGGGTTTTAAACCCAAGAATGATCATTTATGAAACACAGAGAACTCCTGATCTCTTTTCAACATAAACTTGAAGCCAATTTCCAATTCAGTATTTGGTTTTACCTATTTTTAACTGAAATGTCAAGATAATTCCAGTTCTGCTATTTATTTAAAACACGTTTTAGCAGGGTAGTCTCAACAACATATAAATACTGTAACTAGTTTGCATTAACTTCTGAGGAGACAGCATGATTTCCCATCTGCTTTGTGCTAATTACTAATCAACATAACTCTGGAATGTCTGTAGTCTTTACAGCCTAGAGCAGTGGTTAATACAACATTTAGTATATTCCCTAGATTTCTTCTCTGTTTTCTGGTCACTATAAGGAAATGAAACTGTGGCCTCATCTAATCCTCTTGATCTGCATGTAAAGAGAATGCAGCATCCATACAGAGCACAGGAGGCCAGGCAGCCTGAGCAGCGAAGGCAGGTAACGGTGACCACAGTAACACCAATGCCAAAGCAGGTCTCCTGTAACTGCCCCCTCTAACTGTACCCTCTAGAGTCTCCCAGGGCAATTAACACAGCCCTGGACTGAGGTGACTTTATTTGGCTCCTGGTAAGCAGCATCGCTAGTTTTGGGTGATACTGAGGATATCTAACACTGCAAAGGCATCAATACAGATGCAAATGGACTGGCAGTGTAAAGCGTGAGGAATGCTCAGACTGGATAGTCAAGTACCACGTTGTCTACAATCCCATCTCCAAAATAGTACAAAACCAAAAGAAAGCTTCATAAGAAAATTCTAATGTGGATGTCTCCTGTGGCTTTTCTTGTGGGAATATACAGTAAAATGCATACAGTCACACTACAGCAAATTGTCTTAATTACTTACTGCTTGGCTGACTTCAACCTGTGAAAAAGACCTTCTAATGAAAGCTTGAAATTGCCATTTTTTAGGGTAATTTTTTATGTTCATGGGATTTTGTGCACTAACGGTGACTGTAATGAGCACCCTGTGGAATACAAATCAATCAGTGGACTAATTTTAAGAGGAGGTCATTGAAACTAATGAAAAAATTGTATAGAAGCTGAAGTATAGCAGACTGTCTTATCTGTCATAATCATGGAATACTAAAACATCTAGGAACCAGAAGCCAGATTCTGCTAACAATTACATTGCTGTAAAACCAGGGTAATTCAAGCGATATCCCTCCATCTACGTCAGAATAACAGAACACTTTTCCAAATGCTGTCCTGGTATAATGAACTCACTGTCATTAGAAGGAAAGTGGAGATCTGTTGAATGTAGGGTTCTGCCTATTGAGATCTGGGAAGATTTTTTCATCAGCTGATCTATTTCAAAATATGCATCTTTGGCTTTACTGCTGTTGCTTTATTTGCTAGCCATCTGGCTACATTCAGAGAGTCCAAAGTTGTTTTCCTTTTAAGAGACTCATGTAATGCTAAAGATTCGTCTGTCTGGAGAACAATCCTGTGATACCCTTCACCTAAAGAAGGAATTTAAATGGAAACTGCATTTTTTTTTTTGGCTCTGCAGGACCTGACAATGGTGCAAGCTCTGTACCTCAGATCAACGGCTTAGCAGTGCCTCTGTAGCTCAGTGGAAATGTATTACAAAGAATATCTAGGTAGTGCCTTATTCAGAGTATGAATTTGTCCTTCCCTCTGTAATGAAATCCAGTCACCGGTTTGCAATGAATTTTCCAGAACAGAAGAGTTTTCTGTGTATGTGTGTGTATGGATGAGTTCACTTTCTATCACACAGACTCCAGGTTTCAATAGACTTTTCTTCTCCTTTCTCTTCTGTTTCCAAAATAAATGTAATCATTAAAAACCCACCCTCATCTTAGTGCTTCCTACTTCCTTTTCCAGTAAGACAAGTTTCACACTCTGATTCTGACTGTTAGAAACTGTTTTGCTGACTATTGTTTTGTAACTTCCTCCTTTACCAAACACATACAAACATTTTTTACACTATTTATGAGTCTCATTTTAGCCTACTATGTATTTTGGTTGCCTGCCAAGTTTACAGGGAATGTCCTCTGACATTTGCTGTCTGGAAATTCCAAAACCTTCATAGTAATTATCAGAAGGTTTGTGTCCTGCTTTTCGCAATTGCACTGGCAAAGGAAGGGAAGAAATGGGGTTGTCCTGAGGGCAAAGAAATATAGCTATGACAGGGACTCACAGAAATACTGCATAAAATCCAGCTTGGTGGAATGGTCACCAGAGATCAAACAAATTTCTTTTGTGTGCCATTGTCAGCCTGTATTGCTGAAGTTTTCCGTTATTCGGACAGTGGCAGCCAGCGTGATCTAGGCATATTTTCTCAATAACATATTAGTCTGCTGTAAACAGTATTGGTGAAAGTGTCAGTAATATATTACATGTGGAGCAGCATTGTTTAATATTACTGTAATTTCATTAACTGGAATTTGTCATACTTAGGCTAGCTATGTAGCCTAGTGTTTCAGAAGGTAGCAAATATTTACTCCCTTTTTCAGCCATCCACTATAAAGTCTCATAATATGCCTAGAAAAATTCAATTTTGTGCAGGAAATGAGGTGAATGACTTCTTCACCCCTGAAGAAAGCAATTTATATCCCAAACTATTAAACAGATAATCCTTATCATTATGATCTGCATAACTATAGATCTGTTCAGCAGACATGACATCTTCCCTCTCCTTTAAAAAAACCTGCTATGTTATTTTACACTACACCAAGTATGTCCCTTGGTAAGGAGAAATGCACACTGTAACTTGGGAGGAGGGATGGTTGATTGCTCAAAAGGTCTGCAGATCTTCAGATCCCCAGCAAATATTTTGGTTCAACTGTTATTAGCTCTTTCTTAGTGATATTCACAAATATTCCTGCGGTGGTCAATCTGTCCTTCCTACACATGAACAAAATATTTGCTAGTCATCGTGACTGCTTGTTATCTGTTGTTTAATTGAAAAATATCAGTTACCTTGCCAGAGCGCAGAAAAATGCCTTATGTGCCCACCTGTGCACCACAGGCAGCAAATATTTGGAATGAAAAGTCAGTGACCAAGCATTTCAAATAGTATGTTATATATAACACCACAAAAAGGGTCGAAAAAGTGCAAAATCTCAAAGATGTAAAAAAATCAAAAGCTGTTTTTTCACTTAGTCATGTAAGAACAATATAATTGATACATAATATTTCTGTAATATAAAAAATTACTGGTAATATAAATTAACTGTAACATCAAAAATATATAACGAGGGGTGATTCCAGAGATGTCTACTCAAGTTTTATGCAGGCTAAACAGCTCTACGGAATGCCAATCAGGAACATTAAGATTATTAAACTGCTAATTAAAATGCTTCTAATTCTTTCTCCTTGCGGTTTGCTTCATACTTAGTTGAATGTGAGTGTTATGGAGTACATTGCTAAATATAAAGGAGTGTCTTCTGACAGACTGGGTAAAGAAGAATATCAAAAAGGAGGAATCTGTCTGCTTGTAAACATGAAAATAAAAAGCAACCCAGACGGTCATTCAGTAGATAACTGTTGCTATGGTGAAGATACATCTTTTGGCCATATTTTTCATGTATCTAAGAATAAAAGAAAAAAGTTAAAGTAATTTTTATTCCTTTAAGATATATTGCTATATCAATGAAATCCACAGGCAAGATGCCTGACAGCTTTATTCCTGTTGCCATCCTTTCTTTGACTTGGGTCTTTTAGATTTGATCTCTTAATGCAGTCTGCAATTAATATTGTTACTTGAAAATTACATTCATATAGGACCTTCCAATGACAGACTTGAGTGGATTTTTAATTCGTAAGTTCTATTAACTCTTAATTGCTTAATTTTAGTGAATTTAAAACCTTCAGAAAGAAAACTGTACTGATTTTCAAACAGTCTTATGGGAAGCAGTAAGAAGAACTAGTAGATTTATTTTTCATGGGAGAAGGATATGATCCCCACAATCTTTACAAACTCATAATGAGCAATAGTAAAATTCTGGACTTCATTTGGTATGTAACATTTAAAATGAGAGCTACTCCACCTTTGCTACCCGAAAATTTGAAGAGTGATTTTGGCTTTGTCTATAGAGATATTTAACCATTATGAAACATTAGAAAGTACTATAACTTAACATGAATTCATTTAAACAAAGCTAAGACATTTATGAATCTTGAATTTTAGTGCTTGAACTCTTGTCTCTCAGAATCAACCTGGCCTACACTTAGCCTCAGAGTCCTGACCCTGCATCGTGATGTCTGGATGTTCATCAAAACAGCCTCAACTCATGTCCTGACAAGGAACATGTCCCAGGAAAGGTCTTCTGAAAGTCCATTCCAGAAGATGAACAACTTGAACAAAACATTCTACCATTTTTCAGCTGAAGAGAAAATTGTCCGTTGTCAGGGCAGTCAGGAAAAACAATGTCTGTCTAGAACCTGATGCAGGAAGATTCCTGTTCCTAGGAAAAGTATGTTACTGGTTGTATTTTAGGGAAGTTAAAACATTTTCCCCTCTCTGTAGTAAAAAAGTTTTAAGTTCTTATTTTTCTGTGACTGTTTTTAATGATACAAGATTCCTTTAATTCCAATTTCATTCAGAATTTGGGAGGTTCTAAGTCATCACTGGGGAACCTAAAGTTACAAACTAGTCAAACTGCATTGTTAGAGCAAGTCCTGGTAATTTTGAGGAAAGGTTCCGGTAGGTTGGGTAGTGATGGTGGAGGAAATGAAGGAGTGACCTGTTTGAATTACTGTTCTGTCTCAGTGCTGCTTATGAGAGTTCGGTGAGTTAATGTGTCTTCTGCTGTGTTTCCTCTCTGAGCTGTGAAGGTTTGGATCATTCTGGAAATAGGGAACAGCAGAAGATGCTGAAACCTCCCCTTGCCAGCCTGGACTAAAGAGTGGGTAACTTTTCCGTAAGGATCCATGTTCCTTTTTTTTTTTAATGGAGTAAGAAAGAAGCTAGTTTTGAATAACTAAATTTGAGACATATTTTAAAAGCCAAGAATTTCAAAATTGAAGTGAATATGCAGTCCTTCATTTGTAATTATTTTATGCCATCTTCAGTACAATGACATAAGTTAGGGGTGGAGTGACAGACTTATCTCTGAGTTTTCTTTGCTCTGTCTGGCTTCGTATCAACTTTAATGCTAATCAGATAATAATGGAAGGACAAATCTTGATTTATACTTCAGGAAATAATACTATACTTAAAAACTCAGAAACAAAGAATTATAAACATGCATCTCAGAAGGGATTCAGGGAAAAGGCCAAAGTAGTTCTCCTATCACATTTAGAATTCTCCTATCTTTTACAAGGAATTCAGCTTTCACTGTAGTACTATTACTACTTTTTTTTTTTTCTTTTTTTTTTTTCTTTTTTTTTTTTTTTTTCCCAAAGGATAGCTATGTGTATGTGTGACTGCATACAACGTTTCAATCAGTTTTGGCCTCTGGAAACAGCCTCTCTAGGAGCAGCTTCTGGAAACAAGTCTCTTCTTTGGAAGCTCCCCGAGGGGGCTCCTACGCACTGAGGGGGCTCCTAGGCACTGTGTAACAGCAGTAACGATAATGATAATAGGAGCAGATGGAACATGGCAGTGATGGGCTCTCTGATGACCACGTACTTTCTCTTAGGGGTTTCATGCTGAAGGTTAAGATTTTGGAGACATGAGGTCTTGTTTCAGGCCATATGCTGCCTGCCAAGATATTAGTTGTTTGCTGGTCATTTAGCCACCTGACACTCTGGCTGAATATTAGAAACTCTTTTCTAATTAAGCCCAAGCAAACTTCATCAGCATAATATTAACAGTTTAACACAGTTAGGTAAGAGCTTCAAGTTTTGTCCAGACTCTTATCCTACTTTCTTGCTGGGGACACAGCACAGTGCTCAGCTGAGTTATCTATTTATAAAATAATTGTTTAAATAAAGCTGAGGGAAGGGGACAAGGATGGGAGAGAGCAGGGGCAGAGGGATGTTTCCCCATTCTCTCAGTACTGCTTCACCTTATACTTTTAGGCAGGAGAACCAGTTCCTGAAAGATTTCCTGTTCTTCTGTAATTGCCAGCCATGGCCCCTGGGTACCTTGTAATAAAGCTATGTTAATATGGTTTGGCTTCTTAGCCTGGATAGTAACGACAAGCACTCTATACTTAAGGTAGCTATACTAATCAAGATTCAATTAAAAGTTTATTAGAACTCTGGCTTCTGTGCTTGCTTTGAGAATAGATCAGTAGCTACTTTAGGAAAAGTCTGGTCAAAAAGCATGACCCTTCAAATTAAAATTAAGAACTATATAAGTTTACTTAGTTAACAATATCCTAAAAATGAAACACCGCAAAGCACATTTTGTATCCCACTTGATTGTTACAGTCTGTGTCAATCTGGGTTAGTGCATGCAATAATTGTGTAACAAGATTTCATAAGCACTTTATTTTGTGGCCTTTTAAAATCACATCCATGGAAATAAGAATTCATTGTTATGAATTCTGACAAACTGACATGAGAGCTGGAAAATGTTAAAGATTAAGTATCACTAGCTGCCTGAATCTCTGGTTATTAATTTAAAAATATAACTCCATTGGAGTTTTTATCATCTTCTAAGCCAGGGTCCACGTGATGATGTTATTGTTTTTGTATCACAGCTAAAAATGCAGAATAAAGATTTATTTCAGTGACATCATCATTACATTCCCAGTTATTATGTCCATGCTGGTTTATTTAGCCAGTATTTTATGAGCCTGGAAATGATGGAAAGATCCTATATACCCTGTCAAAAGAAGAAAGGGTGGCTATGATTTGGTTATGTAACAAATGCAGTTTTGGCCCAAAATCAATTTTTTCCTTGGAAAAGATTTTATACCTGATTGCTTCTAGGGCTTCAAGAAAATTATATGTGAGTACCCAGAACAGGTCCAGAACTTCAGCTATGGGTTACGTGAGTTAAATGCAAAGAAGATCTTTTAATGAGAATAATTGGACACAGGAACAGTCCCAAGAATGTTAAGGTTTAGAGCCAACATTAAAAAAAAGTTAAACAAGATACTAGCAAAAGTAATAACGCTTGAACTCCAGAAAAGACTTTTCAAAGCCTCAAGTTTTGAAGCTCTCAGTGAGCTTACTTATATTCTGCCTGTAACTTTTGTATTTTTCATGTGTATGGATTTCAGATGGATGTAATCAACTCTAGTGATGCCCCATTCACCATGGGATAATAGATCTGCACTCAGAACTAACAGAGCAGAAGAAACTTCTTGCTCATATGTATTTCCCTTGAAATTAGCTAACTTCCACAGAAATACTGGAGGAAAAGGAGAAATGGGCAAGAAAGGATTGTATTCTGAACTGCTGGAAGAGACAATTGAATGTAGATGCAGCAGCTCATTGTCCCTCATTTTTCAGCAGGAGACTAACTTGCCAGCCCAGCTGAAAGCTTTGTTTGGAGCCGCCAGGCAGGAATACTGCTTGCTTTAAGCAGTCATGGAATGTTTCTTGGCTGACTGTCAAGCATCTATGGCAACTGGCTACGGCTGCACCTGCCCCTGTGCAAGGTATATCATCCAGTATTCTCAAAGACTTGTGATGAATTTCTTTTGGGCGAGAGCAAGAATAAGCATCTACGTAGTGTGTGTGTGTGTTATTTTTTTGCAGGGGACCTCTTGTGGTATTGCAGTCCTTTCTGGAAACCAGAGAACCATCTGGTCCCTCAAGTAGCCTTGTACCCTTTAAAATCATATTATAGCAGATCCCAATGTAATAGCTAAGATCAGTTTTGTTGACACAGGTGAGAAATGGTGAAAATATGAATAGGTGGAGTGACAAGGTCTTGCATGGAATTGGAAAACTAGTGGTACTAACTGCAGATGCATAATGGAGAGCTGTGTTGATTTTGTTTAACCCCTGATAAAACTCGTGCAGGAAGAGTTACCATGGCAACAAGGTCCAAATCAGGCTAGCATGAACTAAAGGCTGAGATAACACAATCCCATTTTTAGCACTCCAAAAGGGAGAAAATCGCTGATGATCACACTAAAGATGGAAACAATATAATTTCAAGCTGCATAATATGCTAGTGGTTCAACAGCTGAAAGTAAAGAATGCCAGCAAGAAGGCCATTTCATGAGCAATTCCCACCTCTTAATAATTACAAATCAGTAAGAATTTAGAGACATTTAAAATATCAAAATATCAAAATATAGGAGTGAGAAAGCTGTGTGTGTCGATCCTGTTCAAAATGTAGTCCTGAAATCAAAATATGAAGGTTAAAACATTTTTTTTTTTTATCTGTGAGAATACAGCGACCAGAAATGCATTTGCCAGCTGTGTGTTCAGGAACTCTGTCTTTTCTACTCCAGTTCTTCTCAGGCACCCTGCAGGATCATCCCCAAATATTTATGATTATAGATTAATTATGCTGAATCAAAATATGATGCCACACCCCCTTGTAAGTAGTGTTGAAATCAATAGAATATTACTTTACAAGCCAGTAGTAACCTCTAGTGCTCTACAACCTCATGCAGGATGTAGGATGGGCCATAGAAAAGTGAATTGAAGGTCTGTGACTATGAGGTGTCTGTTGCGGCTATGGTGACATACAAAGAATCTGAACAGAGACCGGAGAGGGCCAGTAAGCCAGTGGGGCAAAAGTGTACTCAGTTCTCAGCAAAGGGCTCTTATGATTGCATCTTCTCTTCAGATGCACTTCCAATGTACTGCATTCTGTTTAACTTAGACATTACCACATACTATCCAGTCATTACCAAGACTAAGGAGCTTTTGTCAGTCTTGTCTCTTCTTCCCCAATGGTGCAAAGTCTTTTCTTTTCAAAGACAAAACTGTGGGAAATTATGTTCTTTCAAAAGTAATGCAAATAAATGTCTCCAACAGGATGTTCAGTGTAATCTACTGGGCAAGAACCATAAACACCTAGGGGGCTTGGTACCACATTGACACCTGACAAGCCTATTTGTAATTCTGAATTACATTCAATTACATTGAAATTCTGTAAATTTTTAGGTGGCAGCATATGTTTTTTCATAAGAAATAAGGTTATTCAGGCAAAGTGCCTCTGTCAACAGGTTCTTTGTAAAGAGCAGATTGAATATTTCATTGGGACATTTTCGTGACAGATTTGTTGTCAGTCTTGGCTTCCTGCCCTAAAGACGCTTCTTTGATCAAACAGCAATGTCATTGTTCTGAGTAGCCACACTCTGGATTAAAGTATTCCTTCATGGAGCGTTATGCCTCCTATGTAAGTTTAAAGTGTTCCCATTTATTATCAGCTACTCTGCAACCCTATAAATTGGTATTATGCTGTATTTAGGAGTGGTGTTTTACTGCGGAGTGTGAAAGACAGGCATACCAGAAGCATTAATTTGTCAGACAAACCACTGGACCATAAAACTGTGATGTTATTCAAGGAATTGTGCTTTCCCTACATAAAAATGAAAATCCTGTGAGTATCAGTTTAGCTGTCTTCATGACTGTTGCTGTCTGACCACAGGTACTATCTATATTCCTGGTATTTAGCAGTACTGAATACTGGTGACATAGTTTAATATTTCACTGAATTTTCCTTCATTAGGATTACTCCCCAAAGCCTCTAAGGTAAACATAAGCACAGAAAATGTTACCTGAACTGTTGCCAGGACAACCATTTACACATTACCACATGAATCAAAATCTCAGTACGATGAATCTACTGTGTCCAGAAAACAAAATATTTTTATTCTAGGGAGAAACACATCAAGCTCAACAAAGACCTTCGCTGAGAAAATAAAATCAATGCTGCTAATAAGGAACCCAATAGACTAGCTTCTCCAGACAGCTTAAAACATGGTGTCTCAGAAAACAGATATTGTTTAAGAGATAATATACATATATATACCAATGGCAATAAGGTAGCTTAGTGTTTGAACAGCTCTGCACTGATAGGTGTGAAGTCATGAAATGGTGAAACTCATATCCTCTAGTATCCTAGATCAATAATAATTGATCAATCATAACAACAACAACAATCATTAATAATAATGGACCACAATAATCCTAGATTACCTAGTATCCTCATAACCATTTAGGGGACAATGCACAGAGTGTTTTTGCTGCTCAGCTGTTCTCAAGAGCTGCTACAGTAACAGCCAACATGGGACCCTAATGTAGCCCACATTACAAAGTGAAATACCAATGAATAATGCAGTGCTGCCTAATGTAAGAAATGAAGTTAATTACCTTTCTCTATTTCGCTTTGAAAGGACAATTTCCGTCTTCGAAGTTTGCAGTTATCTCCATCTGTGTCATTAGTAGTTTGTGATCTTATTACGAGGTCAGACTTGATTAATGAAATATGAAACACAATGACAGATTAGTCCCATCTGAAGAAAGCAGGTTTTCAATAGATGATTGACTGTTAATCATGTTCAAGCTTTAAGAAAGGCAATATTACACAAGTCAGTCTGCATCAAGCTCTCCATGCCCAGCTAAAGGTATTGTTCAATGCTAACATTAAAAACTTCATGCAGATTGAGCAAACCCAAAAATGTCACAGCTTGATGATGAAACAAAAGTATCCTGATAAGAAGTTTACATAGAAAGACATGGGTTCATGTGTTATCAGCTTCCTGAACTTGCACAAATGTGGTTTAAGTGATCTTAGAGAAATAAATGAAAAAAAATATTAAATAACCTCTGGCACAGAATGCATAGTATTGCAAGAAGTAATGTGGTAACTGATTATAATTACATTTATATTTAACTACATGGTAATGGTTATAAAGGTTACATTTTACAACAATAAATATGACTGACTAACAACAGACACTTTACCCCTCATTATTTTATCTTTCTACACCCTCCCTTCCTCTCTATAGGATTCTGTTCATTCAGTTACTTATTTCCATACCAGAACAAAATGT
Source organism: Falco rusticolus (assembly GCF_015220075.1). Classification (NCBI taxonomy): domain Eukaryota; kingdom Metazoa; phylum Chordata; class Aves; order Falconiformes; family Falconidae; genus Falco; species Falco rusticolus. The sequence goes on from NC_051194.1 coordinate 41,383,616, forward strand.
TGTCTTTTTCTATCCATCTTACAGAAGATGGATGTGCTTTTTTTGCCGTAATAAATACATAATACATTTAACTTGTCTTTCTACTAATTTAAAACTGAGAAATTTACAAATAAGCAGATATAAAACCAGTTATGCTCTTGGTGTACATACCCATGGCACTGGCTTCAACCTACTTCCCTTCCCTGTGCTAGTGAGGTTTCCCATACCACTCAAGTAAGCAGTTTTGCATGTGGGAGAAGGGCAGAGGGAAAGAAGGAGGAAGTGTTTACGTTTTCTCTATTCCCTTCATTGTAAACCTGGTGGCTAAGGTGCTTCAGTGGTGGCTCACTGGTAGAGCAACTGCAGGAGGATAGAGGCACTTTTACATTAATAGGAGGACAGGAGCAGAAGTGGAGGCAGAAGCACATATTCAGATAAGAAATGTGGATCTGAGTGATGTTTTGAAGATCAGAATGTGCTCATCACTTCTTTTAGGGGATGATTTTCTGGAGTGCAATAGACAGTGGAAAGCAAGTGGAATTGCTAGAGAAAACTGATTTTGTAAGCTCAGAGGCATGGGAGAGCCTATCCTCCCTTCCCTGTCTCTGGGAAGTCTAGTGATTTTTTCTTAGTGGCTGGTACAGCAGTAACAAGTAACAACTGAAAAATTTCTAAGGAACATGAACAGTGAGGACTTGCTTTGTGTATTCTACGCCACCACACAGAAGATGGATATTTGTTTCAATTTTCTCAGATGTAAGGAAAAAATAATGATAAAACATTGATGATAATATAATTGCAGGAAATAACTGCTCAGACTAAAATCATTAATGTGAATTTAACCTCAAGGATTTTTTCAAATATGTGGACTTTCAGTTTTAAATTTATCACTAGACTATAAAGTCACTGTTTTGTATTTCACATGCAATTAATAATGATGACCTTTTCAATAAATACAAAAGAATGACTTTCAAAGTAAGGAATGTAATTGGTCTTTTATTTTCAGAATGCTCTTTTATTAAAAAAAAAGCTCAGTATAAAAGGAAGTGACATGTCTTGTCAGAATTTATATTTGTTTTAATTTGTTAAATTAAAGATCCACATGTGATTAGCAAAGATGTCCCTATGATTTACAGCCCCAAACTTAATTTTCTTTGTCTCCTTGTTTCTCAGAAGGGCGAATTATGCTAGTGCCTTCTCACGGAACCTCCATTTTTTCTTAAAAGTTTAGACAGAACCCACAGAACAGCACTATCTCAGAAATAATGAAATGTAAACTAGTCATTCTGTGGGCAGTGCAGTCCATGTCTGATGGCTAGTGCTGGTGTACGCCGCAGCTTTCCAGGGACAGCGTTAACCCCAGTAGCACCAGCTGGGCAATAGCCTTTCCCCTCTCCCCTTCTGGCTGAACCTCCCCTTTCTTTTCCAACTCAGACAGACCCGGGCAGTCTGAAATAAGGAAACGCTGGTAATTTTTCTGATTTCCTGAAGATGCAATGTGTGCAAAAGGGGACACTTAGGACAGTTGCTGGGGGAAAAAGAGACCAAGAAATCCCTGCAAATCTGAAGACTGAATGACATTTGAGAAGTCCCTTGTATGCTTTTAGTCTCCTCCAAGGTAGGGTACAAAATAAGAGAATTAGCAATTCGTGTTTGAAAGACAATTAAATATTTTCTATTGTTAGACACAGAATGAATCTGGATAAGCTGATTTGTCTTTATTTTATGGGTGTACAATTAAATTCAGTATCAAAAGTTCCCCTTGTGGTGACCCAGGCTACAGTCATCTGAAAAAAACATATTTTCCATGACTTTAACAAAACATCTGAAATCCCCCTGGCTGAAACTTTAATACTATTTAAATATAGAAGCAAATCCTGTTAGATTAACATCATCTGAATAATTTCATTGACTTCTGCTGAGTTAAACCGACTTCAGTAGGAGCAATCAGGTGAGTATATTTGTTAAAAATAGGATTTAGCCTCAGGCTTTTAGCTTTTAATTTTGCTAACCTTGTTTTTTCGATTGCTATTTTCAAGTTTTGTTACTGTGGGATTCAGATTCAGCCCAATAGTAAGGAAAAGAATCAGTTATTGCACATACCTTCGCAGTTTCATCTCTCAGATTAAAAGTCAGTTCTAGATTGGTGAGAAAGAGATCAGAAAATTCAGGATACATATCCAAAACTTCCAGTAGATCTTCTCGCTGGATCTTATGTAAGTCACAGTAAGTTAAAGCTCGCACATCGGCATTTGACTTCCCTGGTTTTGCATAAAGATGTACCATCTCTCCAAAAATATCATTTTTGCCTGCAGAAAAAAAAAATAGATGGATATTATTATTTTAAACATAAGCCATTGAATTGAATGATATATTTCTTTATGATAATGGTGTATAATATCACTATGTGATTTTACATGAAGTTTCACAATCAGATTACCATTGCACATGTTATTGTAAATCAAAAGTATTATTAATATTAATAGTAAAATTATGTAAGCCAATGAAGTTACATAAGCATAAAACAGAATTAAGTGAACAGAAAATCTAGTTTCATCACAGTTTTTCTTCAGTTCCATCAAAACAGCATGACTAGAGCAGTTTCCTTTGTCCTTTCTTGTAAAAATACATTTGCTGATTTAAATCCTGTTGTTATGATCATGAAGGTGTGATTTTTGTTGTTCACTGGAGTCCAGGAGCTGTCTGGCCTGGAATCTCATTTTGTAAGAATTGCATGAAGAAACAGAACATACTTTAAATATATTTTAGTAGAAAATGACTTAGCTTTTATATTTGCAGGGAGAATGCAAAACTTCCAAGATGCAGAACTTATTTTGAAGAAGCTGTTTAAATATAGCTGCCTCTGTTTTGATACTATTACAACTCTTTCCATCAATGTTGACACATTCGCAGTACCTGTTTTATAAAATTGTTATCTCTACTTAATTGCTTGTTTTCCCCAAATCTGCACCTAACCTTCACAAATGCAGAACAGCTGCAGCCAGAGACTGGTGAAAATAAGCTCCAAACCAGGGGCTGCAGGGCTTAGCTGTGAAATGGGGTTTGGTGGGGGAACTAGAAAAACACGTGTGGAAAAGAACAGTGGTCATAGCAACTGAGAAACGATAGACTTGTAAAAAAGAATACAGGGGTGATTTTGCCTCTGTTAAACATTTGTGGCTTTTGCATTAGGTTACTACAAGTATTTCTGATTTCTCCATTTTCTGAAAAGGAAGCTGAAAACTGAGTAAGCAAACAACTAAAAGATGCAAAAAATAATTTAAGGGCTGGTTTACAGTGAGAATCCTAAAGAACACTGTCTGTTTAGCTTATCAGTGGGAAGATTAAGAGGTAAGGTCATATTGCATATATCCTTATATAGAGAAAAAATTACTTGGTACTAAAAGCCTCTAGAATATGATAAGGAATGCATAGTAAGAATCAATAGAAAGAAACTGAAGCAAGATAATTTTATACTGGAAATAAAGTACATATCTTTAACAATAAAAATCATTAACTATGGAAATAAACTGCTAAGAAAAGTGATGACTTCTTCATCTCATTACGTCTTCAGACCAAAACCCTTTTCTTTCATCAAACACAGTTCATTAAGCACAACAGATGGTTAAAGGTATGAAATGTAACAGGCATCAGTGATGTAACAGAGGTTACCCCATATAATCTAATAGTCCTTCTGGCCTTAATGCTTATGAATGCAGAGCTCCTATTCAAGGCACATTAATACCTTCTCCACAACACAACTGTTGACACGATTACAGTATTATTGTATCTTGCCTGCAAAGCTCAGAGAGGTGGTAGATTCTATGAGGTCCACAGGCACTGTATTTCCTAAGAATCTGGCCCAGAATTGCTGTTGTCAGGTCAGTACTGATCAGACCTTACTCAGAAGCATCAGACAGTGCTTGATGAGTTGAGGAAAACTGGGGGACAAAACCAACATTTCTCAGAACTCTCTGATTTCTGTGATGAAGTTGCAATACTTGCTAAGGGTGGAAACTTCATCCATTGTAGATCTATCTGACTGAAGTCTTTTCAACCCCAGAGACAAAACTCTGAGTGTTTTCTATGTCAATCTCTGTGTGTAGGTTTTTCAGAAAGAGGAATTAAGTAAAAATGTTTTGCTAAGTATTGATATTCTTTATTAGGTGTCTGTGTGATTTAATTGCAGAGTAATTTTCATTTCTATCATCCTTTATTCTTTTTTAGCAGATTCTTCAAGCTACCACAGACTCACTAACGGGAGCCAGCTACCAGGCAGGCTCCTGCCTCATGGGTTGTGCAACAGATGTGGGCCCGCAAAGCAGTTGTGCCCAACTGTCTCTTTCTCTCTGTCTGGACCACCTTTCCCTGGAAGAGCAGGACTCCAGACTGTGGCACCTGGTGTGAGGAGCCGCGGGCTGGAAGAAATATAGAGATATCGTCCTGCAAATACCTGGGTTTCTGCTGCAAAAGACCAGTCTGCATCTTTGGTTCAGGAAGAAATTAATGAGTTCATAAATTTGTCAGCTTTTCTTGATTGTGAGTGCTACAGAAATTTGTGTTTTTGATGTAAGAGATGAAATCCTCGATGAACCACACTGTTCATAATCAGGGGAAGACACTCCACACAGGCAAGTAAAAATCTCAGTGTTATACTTGCATGGTCCCTACTTTTCTTGAGTCTAAAGCTGGCCCAGATGATGAGATGCAACAGCAAGAGGTGACAAATCATCATGGTAACATCATCTTAACCTGGGGAAGGATTTCTGTAGGCACACCTTTGTACCTCTGCTCATGTATCCAGCCTGCAAAGGACTAGCAGAATAATCAGTAACAGGTGGATTAATAGCAACATATGCTATCTGTCCACATTTTGCTCCAGCTGCTTTTCTGGCTGTAAGTTCCTACAGTGGATCATAAACATAAAGGAGAACATATGAATGATGTTACAGCTGGTGTACATTTCCATACACTAAAATCCTTACTCATCTATTCAATTATTCTTTGCATTCTTGTTACCTGATATTAAATTGGAGAAACAAAACGGTAGCTTGTTTAGGTAGGGTTTTAGTTATTTTACTTTAAAAATTGCTGTAGCTGATGCAGTCTTGTTAGTTCCACAGAAGAATCATCACCAGCTGCAGGTGAGCTCCCAGCTGGATTGAACATTGCTCTGAGCCATGTTCACTGGGAAAGAAAACAAGTAACTCCACATACTATGCAAACATGAACAAGTTATAAGAAATACAGAGGAAACGCTGGTGTTATTACACTTAAATATCAATCTAGATCAGTTTAATCTGTTATTCCCTTCCTTTTCTATATGTTCAGTGGGCAGAAGCAGACATTCCTGAAAACCTCTGGGAGACATTTCGAATGCCTAAAGTAGATACGTTTTTCTCTGGTTAGCATATAGGGCATCTGTGTGCCTCAGTACCCTCATACACTCTTCAAGAAAAGGGTGTCCTTGACTTTGGTTCTTGCAGCATAATAAGAACTGGAGTAATTGGATATCTGCTTTACCACTTTCCTAGGGATAAATCTGACTCACTGCTGCTCTTGTATTTTAGGTATCCGAGGACATGGGTTCTTTGTTTCCCATCAATTATTGCAATAATGTAGACTTTGCTCCTTAAACAAATATTTCTCTTCTTGCTTTTAAATAACAGTCAGCAAAATGTTAACAAATTTCCTTCCCCAGGAACAACAATGGATATTTCTTTTTTATCTCATGACTCTTTTAACATGCCTTGTAGTAATCTACTTACCAAGAATGGCTACAACAATGTCACTCTTAAGGATTTCAATGGAGCCTCTTGACACAAAGTAAAGAGCAGTGAGAACATCTCCACAGTGCACTAAAGTATCTCCAGGAGGTGCATGTGTTGTCTTAAATTTCATAGCCAAAGCTCGAAGACAGCCTTTGCTGGCCCCCCGGAAAGCTTTGCAATTCTGAAGCAAGTTTTGGTTGAGGTGCAGACAAATGTCAGCTTGTAAGCATTCTGGAAACCCCTTCAAGACCTGGAAATACAAGCATAAAGATTTAATGTGAATGTTATGAAAGTTGCTTTATATAATTTTTATGTTTTCTTCCTGGACGGAAAGAAAGAAGTGGCATAGAAATAGAGGTGGCCTTAAGAGCTGTCGGAGTACTGCAATTCAACAAGTGCATAGTGTAATCTACATTGTGAAGCTTATGCAATGTGAATACTAATGTATGTGGTGGTTACAAAATTAATTATTAAGATTTCTTTCATTTCAAGAAATGGTACCAAGGTATATGAATGAATATACTGCAGTAAAATAGCAAGGCAGGTAAGGGGAGAGTCTTGACCGAGTTTCACCTATTTGGACTAATATGTCTATTTCCTTCTTATCAATCATAAAAGTACCACATTTAATATAAAAGAAGTTTTTGCTGAAATAACCATGACATTTGTAAAATGAGAGCTTTCTGAACAAGATCAGATACTTTTCAAAAAGACAGCATTTTAATGGGATTTTCATGTTATTCTGCTTTATAAGTGTAGGACTTAGATTTTTATCAGAAAAAGCAACACATGCTACTGAAACAATGATGTTATGCAGATTTACATAGGCAGATGATTAGTTCAGCAAACCACAGGGCTAGTTGCTATGGTCCTTGCTCATTTCTTACTCAGAACAATGGGAGCTTGCCTGAAGTAGAACCATGGGATTCCTCTTGGGTACCATGGTAACATGTTAATTTTGTTTAGAAGAAGAAAAGTGAGCTACTTACAACATGGTCATTATGTGTGAGCTTTTCTAAATTGTTTAGGATCATATTATTTCTGATTCTTTTAGAATCTATAAATATTTCTGCTACTGGCTTCTATGGGAGTACTGCCCACCTTGTGACTCTGCCTGCTGTGTTAAGGAATGGGTGATATATTATTGTGCACCACCCTTTCTTCCCTTTAAATCAGGGGTCCTCAAACTACGGCCCGCGGACCAGATACAGCCCCCCAGGGTCCTCAATCCGGCCCCTGGTATTTATAGACCCCCCCACCCCCACCCCCGGCAGGGGTTGGGGGGGGAAATGAAGCAGCCGCAGATGACTGCCTGCCACTTCATCTGTGTGTCGGCCCCCTGTTTAAAAAGTTTGAGGACCCCTGCTTTAAATCCTTTAAATCTACTCTCAGTGATGTTATTGGGTCATGTGCTTTCCCTGGTACTGCCTACATCTGTTGCATATTTCTAAGAAGAAAACAGGAACTGATTCTACCCGTCTTGTGAATATGTGATCAGGATGTGTCTTCTCATTATTGGACCAGCCTATTCATTCATTCATATTTATCCTCTCCACTGTTTTTCTACAAACAAGTAAATATTTCTGCACAGAAAAAAATATATACAAAATGCATCACTTGTTGCTATATTAATTCTTACTTCAGCACAATAAAGGTCTGTGCGCTTACTCTTATTGCATAAAGATATTCACAACTCAAATCCCTTGTTAATGGAGAAGATGAACACATATCTGATATGAAGCTTCTGTCCACACAAGCCAGGCTATGATTTACAAATGAAGTATTAGTACCTTTAACTGAGTTGAAATGTTTCTATGATTGCTAATGGAAATCAGTGCTGTGAAATAACAAACAATGTTTTAACACACATAGGTACAAAAATTTTATGAGCTATAGGGCATCACCACATGAAAGTTATACATCCTCAGAAAAAGCCAGCATTAACAATAAGCAAAAGAAAATATGATTTATGAAAAATTTCTGTGGTGCCAGTCTGTTTCCAGTATCTATCACCCCACTAGAAATAGCTTAGTATGCAATTACTCTTTTTACTTTAATGTAATTGTGTTGAAAAAAGATTGATATACTGATAACCAAATAAATCTGGTCAGCGATAAAGGTGCAGAAGAAGTGCAAGTCTTTATGCTGAAATTGTTCTCTAGTCACTTGAGTAAAAAAGACCTATTTTGAATTAATTTGCTATGTATCTATCTATAATATAAAAGAGCTCCATTTTTTTATAGAATGCAAAAGAGGAAATATATTTTCAATTCAGAGTTACTTACAGGAAAAGGTATTTGAACTGTTAGAAAGACAGGAGCACAGCCTTAGTGTAAATGGTATTAATTTTTCACATCAGCTTCCACTTATCTCATTTATCAAGGGATTGTACTTTACCATTAAGCAAAAACCGTGCAGACCATGTGTGTTGGTTTATATTTCTGAAGATACTTTGGGTATTTCTTTAAAGAAAACATTATTTTGATAATTTGTTTATACTTACATGAAACTGTTCTAAAATCTTTGCATATTAGTTAATAGTTATTTATATGCCAATAAGCTCTGAAAGATACTAGCCTCTGTTCAAGTGCCTGTGATTAAAAAGTCCCTGCCCCATGGAGCTTACACTCTAAAATTGTTATACATCAGAGAGGAAGAACACTCACTCTTTAACACCACAGTTGTCAAATGTCTAGAAGGAAGACAAGTGCCCAAATAACATTATTTTCCAACAAAGTTTTGGAGATTACTCCACTAACACAAGTTTAGAAATGCAAGAAAGAAGCTGCATTCAAGATAAATTTGTTAAAATATTGCTATATACTACGTTACTAAAAGAAGCTTACCATATCACACACATTGTATATAGTGAAGTATTTAATCCAAGTCCAGTAGCTGACACCATACAGAATTTGATGTTTTCAAACTAAGTTTTATGTTGTGCAGTACAGACAACATCTTGCCAACCCAAGCTTACATGTACCTTCCTAATATTCAGGGTTTCATTACTTTGAGAAAATATTTCTTATTCATCAGTTTTTAGCTTGTGTTAATAAGGAAGTATCTGGTTTTCACAGAGACCTTTGTCTGTGTAGAGCAGGAACAGTTGTGTTGAAAATTACATTCTTACAATGTGGCAATCAACATCAATACATTACGTGTATGCGTCCTGACAATTCTAAATATTAGAAAATCATCCATGCAGTCTTCAAAGTCATGAGATTATCTTAAAATAATAAAAGTCTAAATATTGCGTTTCACTTCTTTTCATTTGCTGTGAGCTTTTGGAGTCTTTAAACACATTGAAGTCACACTCCAATGTAACAGAAAAAAAATTAACATACACTTTTCTAAACCACTAAAACCCAACATAATATTGAAATTACATGAATACAGGGCTAGGTAGTGTGAAAATAAATTTCAAAATAATTTTTTGAAAATGATAAAGCTAGAATTGCTCTTTAAATAGCATTATTTTCAATGACAAATCCAAAACTAATAAATCAATTGAGTACAATTTTGGATTTCAATTGTTCTGTCTTTCCTAACATGTTTCTATTACACTCAATATCTCCTCCACAGTGATTCCACTGGGCTCTGGGGAGAAAAATCTTGGATTCTCATATTTGGAATCAGAACTCAAGCATATTTCAAAAGACACAGATCTTCTAAAAAACACATGTAACAAGTTATAAAACCAGTGTCCGCACCCTCCCCAAAACAAAAAACAAACAAAAAACCAAAAAAAAAAAAAAAAAGGAAAAGCAATTGTGATGCTTCTGTGACATAGACTCCGGTTGTCTCCCATTGATAGCTGATCAAGTCCAAGTTGTTCAGTTGTTTCTTCCTGTCTGGAATAAAACTTATTCCACATCAAATAATGTTGGTTTATCTACTTGGCATGCTTAGAGAGGAGGAAAGTGTCATTCAGACAGAAGTGAAGCATAAATGTGGAATGAGTGACTGAAGTCTGGTGAGGATAGCGGGACGTGATTCATGTTGTCTTGAAGAATGTGGTCTTTCATAAGTGGAGGGGAAGTCCAGCTTCATTAATTTGTCTTTTTCAAGATGACAACAAAGTATCGGTCATACATGTATCAGACATCTTTGTGACAACAGAATTGGAGACATTTATGTGCTCTAACTTCCAACAACTAGTAAATGTTTGGGGCAATGATAACTTTTTTTTGTCTGGAGACATGATAAGATTGATGAGAATGTTTAGATTTTCTGCCCTCAGTATTATATACTCTGGAACAAGTATTAACATCTATCCCACAAAAAAAATATTTAGAAAGCATCGAAGCTGAAAGATATCAGGATATTAGTGACAATAATTGTCATTAAATGTAGAAATATCACATTCTACACCAACAGAATCACAGAATGGTTGGAAGGCATCTCTGGAGTTCATCTTGTCCAGCCTCCCTGCTCAAGCAGGGCTGCCTAGAGCTGGTAGCCCAGGATGATGTCCAGATGGCTTTTGAGTATCTCCAAGGACAGAAACTCCAAAACTTCTCTGGGCAGCTTGTGCCAGTGCTCAGTCATCCTCACCATAAAAAAGTGTCTCCTGATGTTGGAATGGAACCTCCTGTTTCAGTTTGTGCTCATTGTCTCTGGTCCTGTCACTGGGCACCCCTGAAAAGCACCTGATTCCATCTTTTTTACAGTCTTCCTTCAAGTATTTTTTCACATTGATGAGATTCCCTGTGAGCCTTCACTTCTCCAGGCTGAACAGTCCCAGCTCTCTCAGCCTTTCCTAGTCTAAGCTCCAGTCCCTGCAGTCTGGCAAAGATATTCCTTTAATTCTGCATATAATGCTCTGTCATACATTTGCTCTGTGAAATATAAGTGGGATCAAACATTAAATGCCAGGCAGCAGCTGAAGAGAGCAGAAGAGGGCTCTGGTGTATTTTGGGTCTTCTCGGAGTGTGTTGAAACTCATTTTGACTAAGGTTTTCTTGTTCTAGAATCAGTCAGACTTTTTATGAGTGGCAAGTATCCAGCTTATAGAGGGAAAGATAAAGGTAAACTCTCAGGTTCATCTGACAATTTAAGATGGCATAAACTGAAAGAGGAATTCTGGTCCTTCCTGCATTATCTGTTTATTCCTGCCCTGTCTTGATCTCTCCTTGTGAAATGGTTTGAGAAACTGATCCACACAAGAATTAACCCAGCAAAAAATATTGAGCAGCTAAAGCTACAAAGAAGTGGGAATAAATATACTTTGTGTCATAGACTACACATACTTAGTCTCTCTTTGGATCTCATCTATGTAATCTCAGGATATGTTCACATTGCTGAATAAAGTTCTTGAACAATATATATATTATAAAATAATAAGTTTTGAACTAATTACAGGGAGCACCCCCATGCCTTGAAGGGTTCAGTCTAGTGGGAATTTATATTCAAAATTAACATTTTGTCTTTGTTTGTTCTGTAGGAATGAGTGAAATTAATTCATATGTTTGGTGAAATAACCTATGTCTTTAATTTTTATCTTTCTGCCACATAATTTTAGCACTAATCTGAGACTCTTTAGCTGCACAAATTGCACCGCGCTTATGTTGTATTAGGATCTCTGTCTCCCAGTAGCTGTTCCCTCTGACGGAAAGAGTAGTGTGGGATTTAGTTCTGTCACAAATATCTGATTTTAATAACATCTTCATCTAAGCTAAACATTTCTGTAATTCAGCCTAGTATCTATTTCTAGAAAGAATTTAGACTTTACTATTTCTGTGATAGTTAATTACAGAGGAACTATTTTTATAAGCAGAAGGCCAAAACCTTTCAAAGAGGTTTCACCTGTTAGAAAAGAATGAACAAGGTCACACGTGGCAATAATTCTATTCCAGCAGCTCCTGGGGTCCACACAGAATAAGCATTATTTCTGCTGATTCCTCATCTTCATACAGGAAAATGTTGCAAAGTCAGATTTAATTTTTATTTTTTTCCCCAGGATATGAAGGAGTTCCTTACAACAGTTGAGAGAGAAGAGAATCAGTGTGTGATGATGAGCTAACTCACCTTTCAGTGAGATTTGAAGTCTAACAACCTTATCAAGAATTATTGCCATGACACAGATTTATGTGACATTTTTATGTTGAAATTACTGGAACTGCAGTGGATCATTCTTCATCTATAATCTTATTACAATTTCTGAATACATCTGAAAGGTGATCTCTGAGAAATGATACATTGCTGGGTGAGAAGGACAGAAAATTATTGCAGTTTCTTTGACTGTTGACCCCTTCATCAACAGAAAAGTTTAATATCTGTAGAAGCTGGAAGATGACCTGATACATGTCTTTCCAAAAATATAATGATAGTTGAAAAACTGTTAATTGCTCTTGTTTTTGAGATGTTAGACCACAAAATACATTGCAGTTAGAAACTGTAAAGGATCGCTTTGCAAATAGATTAACATTCTAGAAACATTTCTTTTTTTATTTTCCTATGATGTCTTATTTTCTGTAACTTGATTAAACAAAGGCATTCATGTTTTTAAGTGGTCTTGTTACAGAAAATGAAAGAACAGCTTTACAGCTAACCATATCTGAGCTACTTTCTGACAGGCTTATACATCTTATGATTTCCATTGTGAATATAGACAAATAGCAGTATCACTTTCCACCATGATTACATAGTCCCTCTGTTTAACTGATTACTAATAGTTTTTGCTCCAAACGCTTCTAATTTGGATTAATCTTCTGATGGTATAAGGAACTTCTCCTTGCTTTTTTTTAAATTTTAATTTACATTTCTAATTCTCTGGTTCAAAGATATTGCTGGCACTAGTTCCATTGGCAGAATCATTTTAGTCATGAGAAGTGATCATCGTGGGGGCAAAAACAAGAATAACAAATGTAGTGCTGTCATCCCGTGACCAGTGGCTAATTTCTCGCAAAGGAAGCCCTACCAAAGCAATGGTGAACCTGCCTTTTATTTGATACAGTAGCATTACTGGCTCTGAACCTTCAAGATTGCTATGTTCTCTGCTGTACTTGCATGATCACTGTAGCCAAGACAACTTATCACAAGTGTAAAACCGGCCATTTGCTTCGATACTTGCAGAAGGTTCCATAAATTTATGCATAAAAATTCTGACTTGCTCTCTCCTTTCATGGTACTGAGTAAAATGCAAGATAAAAACACATCTTTCCCATATCCAAAATTTTAATTAATGTGTACATTTGACTAAAAACACTTTCCAATGCTTGTCCCACTTATTTACTTCTTAGAACTCTTTTAAAAGATAAAATAAACCAATAAAGCTGTTCAGATGCACAGAAGATCCATGGAAAGAAGGGGGTGGGGATTGTAAAAAACACATGCATAACTTAAAAAAGGATCTCAAACACTAAATATGTCATCTTTGTGGGGTAAGCATCACAGACATGCTATTATCAGCGCTGGACTGATAACATTGAAATGAAGGGGGAAAAGAAGGCAAAGAGAGTTTAGGAAAAACAGAACAGGATAGTTTAAAAAATTAAAATAATGTCTGAATCTTTGGGACTGGTGACACCTTTCATGAAACAATATACATTGTAAAATATTTGTAATTTAACTTTGCCAGTGTATACCACAGGGATATGATTTAAATTATGCTTATTCTATAGACTCAATATTTTTATCCAGATTAAAATAAATCCCAAATCCTGTTTATCCAGTCCATGCGTAATTATGTGGAACTGTTTTTGCCAAAATACATTATGCAATGAAACATAATCAAAGAGATGTAGAAACGAAACAGAAGGGAACAAATGAACAATGTTCACAGCATATTTCACCTGCAGATCTTTAAAGCTAATTTTAAGTTCAGCCATTTCAAATGAGTGTAAAGTACCAAATTCTGGTTTACAATATTAAGTGTAGGATTTTGTTTAGGAAATCAAGTTTATTTAGTCTCAGTACAGTATTATTCCTGAGGTTAAAAGTTGGTTGGTTTTTTATTTTTTTTTACTGTTCCTGAATTCTTAAGTATATTACTGATGATAATTAAAAGCATCTTTTGAAATATATGTCTAATATTATTTTTATATATATATGTGTGTGTGTATACAATGCATGTACATATATATATAAAAATGTAAATTTTTCATGCATTTCAAATTGCAAAGGAGAAAGAAGACTGAGGTTTTGAATTTTATTCAGTTTTCTGTAATGAAATTAGAAAGAAAGACACATTGGATCAAATTCTGCCTTCAGATATTTGCAAAAAACTCCCAGTAAATATTGGCAGGAGTCAAACGTATTTGTCTGAGGACAGTATTAGCCTGTTGGTATGTAAATGCAAATATTTCATGCAAAATTAAGTTAATACCACATGCAAGTCCATCTCATATGCACATGGCTTACAGCCAAGAAAACTTCATTGGTGCTTGTGCTAACATGCATATATGGTTTGAACCAAGAGCATTCACGCAAGGGAAAATGCAGAATGATCAGCATGGCAACTTTGTCAGAGTGACATTCCTACAGAGCAACTACCTAATGCAAACCAATATGCACATGACCTTTTTTGGGCAGAGAAGCATGATTTAAGTTGTGGGGTAAAACAGCAATTAATAAATGTGGTTAGGTTAGCAATTTTAATGTCTAATTTTTAGTAACCATTTTGCCCCACATCTGATTCTACTTGGATTATTTCTGTTTGCTATCTACCCCTTCATCATGCAAAGAGTTACAATTAAAATTAGAAAGCATTGAACAAGCTCTAAACCCGACAGATAACATGGATATTCTCCACACTTTATACTGGAATTAAATTTGATATAAATACCTCCTGCTCTTACCAGTGGGTGGTGTTATTCCATGTATTTAGGTATGAAGCAGACAGGAAAGAGATAAATCTTTCATAAGTACAACGTAAATCACACAATTCTTTTATTATCCTTGCACTAAGTGTAATATATTCAAACTCCCTTTTTAAGAAAATTAAGCGACTGCCATAAAATTTGAGGGATAAAAATGTGAACAGAATAAGAAATAAAATATAACAAAACAAGGTACTAAGCTTGATTTTTTTTTTCCACATTTTATTTAAAACAAAGCCTCCAAACTGCCTCACAATCATATTGCAGAATATGGGCTGTTTAATCCATTTATTTATTATTTCACATTAATGACAAGTCCAGGACTAATTCCAGTACAGCAGTTCCTGCATTATGCAAAATTTAACCTGACAACATCCAGTTTCAGTTACTTCAAGTTATTTCAAGTGAAACAGGTGTTCTTAGTACATCCATTAGTGGTAATGAATTAGTTAAGGTGTACATGATTTTGTAATATCTTCAGAAATAATTCAGTGAGTTACTTTAGGCTTAGGCTCCACCCACCTGCAGTTTAAGGGCCTGATCCCGCAAAGTGCTGAGTATCCCACAACCTCATTGCCATCAGAGGGGGATTAAGGCCATTCAGTGCCACGCAGGATGAAGCTACTGATGTTGCCTTCCACTGCAGTAATCCCCAGCAAAGGTTTATACAAGTATCCCTCTGGAGGGGATGCGTGGAAGTGGCAGGTGAAGCCCAGTATATTTAATTTGCTGTCTTAGTTTTAAAATCTGCTTTACTTAATGGTAACCATAAAGTCAAGCTGTCAGTGATTCAGCTTTATAAAATCTTTTGATTGAGACCGTTGTTTCTGTTTACTGCATAAAAGTGTACCACTCTGACAGTCATTCACAAATATATGTATAGATACCACATGGAAGATGTTTGAATTTATGTCCAAATTTTGATGTTGATGTCTAGTTAAATTGTTACAAAAATGTATAGATTTTCTTGTCTTGCCAGCTTTATGGGGACCTCTGCAGTCTCTACTCTATAACTCAGAATAGCTCTGGAAAACATCTCTCTAGAGACACAGATTCACAGATTCTTAAGATATACAATGCTCTCAGTGTCTTCAAACCTATGTCAGCTTTTGAGAAAAAATGTTTCTGTCTCCAGAAAATAAGCCAGAAATATAAATGCTTATTTTTGCTCATTAGCAGATTGTTATTCTTTTTTAGCTGGCCACAGAATATATTTTTATACAAGAAACATTTACAGTTTTTTTATTAAAAACAGAAATTATGAGTGTTGTACCTTGTCATTTCCTAGAAATGAGATTTTGTGGACTGCTAAACAGTTGGTAGTACTGTGTTGACTTTCAGTGCTGAATTATGTAGTTGCGAATGCAAGTGAACTATTGTTCAGATTATGTTATGATTAGAATATTTCACTCTGAAAAGATCAGCTAATCCTCCTGCCTGGTCCTCTCTTCCACCCACCCTCAACGTACTTGTTCTAGATTACATGATAGGATTTTAAAAAAGAATTGATCTCCACAGGTTTTATAGAAAAGTAAATCTATAGACACCAAAAAAGGTACTCTTGTTTGATACTGGAAGTGGAAAATCAGGCCAAAGAACAAACAAAACTCTGGAACAGCTATGCCTGAAATAAGAAACCCATCACTTTTTTTTTTTTTAATTGGCTTAAGCTTATAGTAGTCAACGGCAGTTCTCAAGCTTTCCTATGCACAGTGAGTGTTCAGGTTTCTGGTATAGCTTATTATATATAGGTAATAATCTAGGGAGTTAAATGTTTGGATGACAAACTTGTAATGGCTTGGTTTTCAATAATTGCTATATATCCACCATCTTAAGCTTGTACTTTTATGGCTCATAAATAATGAAGACTTACAATCTGTTTCTAAATTCTCACGCATTTATCTATTCCCCAGCATCCGTGCCTGAAAAACTGAACAACATACCATGTTCATGTCAATGCCGTTGGTGTATGTCCATGCATGCTGGAAATATTCCTCAAGTCGCTGCCGCAGAGGGTTGGGGATTTGATGAAAGCGTATAAACTCCTTTACTCGCAGCATCTGCATGTGATACCGTGCAGTTCCTGAGTAGAGTCTTTGGATTATTGCAGATACGTTTCCAAAAATGCTAGCATACATTAATGCTGGATTAAATAGAAACAAAATTTACTTAAGTCATATTGGGTTTTGCAGATGATGCAACAGTTCTTATAATGTACTTTTAATGTTAAAGAGCTCAGGTGAGACTAGTAACATTTTCAGAGATGTGAAATTGATTTACCTGAACCTTTTTATTGATTTGATTGTATCAGTTCCAACTCAGTTAGCAGATGAGGCTTAAATATTAATTTATAATCAAGTTGGTAATATTTATCTTTGGAGTTTGTAGTCCTGAATTGAGCATTTTAAGTTTGGTTTATCTAATTTTAAGGACTTTGGTAGAACTAAGAACTAGGAACTAAGGTTATGTACAAGTTCTGAACAAAGGGTAGAGTTAAGGAGGTACACATACATTTATAGGTTTGGGGTTTAAATCAACAAATTAAATTTAGTTATGATTATCCAAAAATGATGGGCTATAGTTTCCTAAATCCACTCAAAACTCGACTTTCTACCCTACAGGACACTGCAGACACTGATACACAACACAAAATTTCTGACAGTTTGGATAACAGATTTGGAGTAGTCAAGCAACTTTACTTCCTGACTGCACGAGTCACAACATATTTTTGCATATAACATTGTTTTCCCTGGGAATCTGCCCTTCTGGCTGCATGCTTGTAATCTTATTAGCTTAGACTGTTAAGTCATTTGCTTAAACAATGAAGAAAAAAAGAAAGAATATGGTAGAACTACTTACAGCCAATCAGCATGACACAGATGGAAAAGATCTTCTCTGAGTTGGTGTTTGGAGACACATTTCCAAATCCTACACTTGTTAGACTGCTGAAGGTAAAATAAAGTGCAGTGACGTATTTGTCCTTGATGGATGGTCCAGAACTTGCATCACTATTATTGTAATGCTTTCCTAATTGTTCTCCTAAAGAATCCAACCAGCCAATCTTTTGAGACAAGTAAGGTCTTTCTACGTTTCCAATGGCGTACCAAATGCAAGCAAGCCAGTGCGCAATTAATGCAAATATGCACATAAGGAGCATAAGAACTGCAGCACCATATTCTGAATATCTGTCCAATTTCCGTGCTACCCTCACCAAACGCAGCAGTCTAGCTGTCTTCAGAAGACCTATTAATGTTGTCGTCTGTAAAAATAAGATAGAAATTAATTTTCTCTGTTAACAAATGTACTGTCATAATAGTCAGCATGAACAAACCACTGCAAATTCCATTATTTTCTGGAATCAACAAACCCAGTAGATTAACCCATTTCAATGTAACCTTATTCTAATTTTCTTTAAACTATCAATTTTATTATAAAAACAGTGAAGAAAACAATAAGAAATGCACATCTTAAGATACAGAAGTTGTCATTTTCTGCTGAATGCTCTTTCATTTTGAATATACTTCTTTATCTGGACTCTTCATTCCACATTAATGGACTTAAATGATCCATTAGATTCATGATGTTTTGGCATGATAAAGTCTGTAAGTTATTGGAACATAATTATATGACTGGCCTTGCAGTTAACAAGCATTTATGACATTTGAACAAAGCTGTGTGACTATATTTGACTTTAACTTAGAGACTCCTTGCAATGCTCTGGCACATATGTGAAGTGTGAAGGAATAAAGCAGAAAATGTCTCAAAGAGTAAGTAACTTACTCTGCAAATATTCTTCCTGTTTGTAATGGCCAGAACACTATACAGGTAAAAGAAGATGAACCACTGAGAATAGAAAATCATGGAAAAGTTCCTTTTGCCAGACTCAAGATTAATCTTCTTTTTGCATCTTTCATCCTGAATTTTGCAGGCATAGTGGTAGAGGTGACTAATAAAGGTACTATACCATTAAAAGAAAAAAAGGGTCTGTTATAAACCAGGGATTTATTCCAAGATATTTAGTGCATCCCTGCACTATGATTCATTGCAGACTTTTTGAGGCTCTGATCTTTTTAAAGTAATCTAAAGTTTATTAATGTAAATTTACAATTTTCAATATGTAAATTGTTTGCATACTTGTTCATTCCTTGTTAAAGAGATTGACAAGATTGTAAATAGTGAGTACTCAATTTCAAAACCAACTCAGCTACCTTTTCTCCTCCATTAAGTCTGAACATATATAAAAGTATTCAGTAAATGTCAAGCCTGAATAAGTTTTCAATAATTTTTTCTTCCTTTTTTTTTTAATGTGCATGTATATTACATAACACTTAACTGGAAAAGTTTTCTGAGCCCTACAAACCACTCTGATGGTAGTATGTGTCACGTTAGCTTTCTTTCAACAAGTACTAGACTAGTCCTTATGTTTTATTAAATTCTTGCATTTACCGTGTTTTTGAGTAAAATCCCAGTTGTCAGTGGACAACTCAATATATTGTTCATATTTTCTGAGTAAATGAACAACAAGATAATGTAAGGTAACAGTGGGTAACACTCCTTGGTTCAACTTAACATCACAGAGAATAATTTCAAGGTGAATCTTATTGCCACATAAAGAAGGCTGTTTCATTGAATGTGACCTCAAGACTCTGAAAGATGATGTACTACAAAAAGCTGAGCTTCAGCATATGACTATTGCCATCAGGTACTTTTTCTGGTAAGGTAGATCAGGCTTAAATATTTTGATCACTTAAGGAAAAGAGCAATCTTAAGAAAAGCTAACATTTGTTCTTAGTGGTGTGTCGAAACCATTCTATTAGAGATGTAGTTATATCTGTACACCATGCAAGAGGCAGCATATTCTTACAGTGCCCTTTAAATAGATCAGAAGGTACATTGTGATTGCAAAATATGTCAGCAGTGTTCCACCCCATTCTTAAGATAAGACTTGCTAATATTATGCATCCTCAGTGCCAATCCCATGCTTAGATACTGCATCAGTGTGAGCTCTGGAGTATGCGGGAAGTGTATAATACAAGCAGACCCCATCTCTTCAGGGTAGAATCAGCATGAGTAAGTTTAGATAAGCTTTAAAGCATCAAGAAACTCATCCCGAGTTTGATTTTTCTTTAACAAAGTGGAGAGGCTAGAGGCTTTGACACTAAAATATAGTTAGCAGTAGTGGTGAAAAGCATGATGTGTATGCTTTACATGTTGTCCACTTCTCAGTGGAGATGTAGCTTTCATACAGTAACAGTCCACCTCCCATATGTCACTTGGCCAGGGACAGTACCTGGGATCAGAACTATCTCTGCTCAGCACTGCACCCAAGGAAGCAAAGGTCCTACTCTGTCTGTTACCCACCTTATCACATCTGGTGCCAATGATTAATGTCTGTAAATAGCAATCTGATAGAGACTACTCTTTTCTCTGAATTGCTTGCTGCTCTGTACTCATCATACCTGGCTTTATCAGCTGGACTACAAGTTCAAGAGTTGCTGAACACTCACATCAGTATTTTTTTTTTTAATTTTTTTTTTTTAACAGTAGCAACATTTACTGTGAGCCAGAAGCACATAGGAATCTCATAGCTACAGAAACTGTGAATCTGGATTAGCAGAAGATAGGTACAGGATCATTTTCCCTCACTACAGTATATTAAGTGCAAAGTGTTCCATTTATGAAACACTTATGAAACACTTAACTGTTTGCCTAAACTGGAATTCATTAGGATCATAGCACATAAGTACTTTCAGAATCTAAAATCTCTACAATACATTGAAGATACCTGTCTTAATTGGTAAAATTTATTAAAAAGATAAAGGTCTTAAGCTAACACCCATTTTAAATAGATTCTGCCAAAACATACATTCCATTTCTTCAAATTTACTTGTTCATTGCACAAAACCAAAGTTACAGAGAAAAGTAAAATAGATTATCTTAGATTTCTCCATTGCACTATTATATATTCCAATCTGCCAATCTAACATTTTGCTAACCAGTATAGCCAATGTAATTTTGATATTTTTGCCTTGTTTGGTTATTATGCAATTTGACCTTTGAAAAAGCCTTTTGATTTTTTCTAGCTATAGTACAGGAGGGGGCTTGGAGTAAAAGTGTATTATTTTCTTCAGTTTTGACTTTAGTAAAAGCACAAAACCCCCTCACCAATACATGCCTACAATGGTTCTTTATTGCTTACATGGTTCTCTCCATGAGCTAAGTAGAATTGTAGAATCACACAGTCTGGGTTGGAAGGGAACTTAAAGGTCATCTAGTCCACCCCCCTGCCCCCCGCAATAAGCAGGGACATCTTCAACTAGATCAGGTTGCTCAGAGCCCCGTCCAACCTGACCTAGTATGTTTGCAGGGATGGGGCATCTACCACCTCTCTGGGCAACCTGTTCCAGTGTTTCACCACCCTCACCGTAAAAAATTTCTTCCTTGTATCTAGTCTAAATTTAACCTCCTTCAGTTTAAAACCATTACCCCTTGTCCTATTGCAACAGGCCCTGCTAAAAAGCTTGTCCCCATCTTTCTCATATGCCCCTTCTAAGTACTGCAATAATCTCTCCCCAGAGCCTTCAGTTCTCCACACTGGCCAGCTCCAACTCTCTCAGCCTTTCTTCATGGGATAGGTGTTCCATCCTTTTTTTGGCCCTCCTCTGGATGTGCTTCAACAGGTCCATGTCTTTCCTGTGCTGAGGGCTCCAAAGCTACTCCAAAGTACTCCAGGTAGGGTCTCACCAGAGTGGAGTAGAGCGGCAAAATCACCTCCTTCGACCTGCTGGCCACTCTTCTTCTGATGCAGCCTAGGATATGGTTGGTCTTGTGGGCTGCAAGTGCACATTGCCAGCCCATGTCCAGCTTTTTGTCCACCAGTACCCCAAGGTTCTTTTCAGCAGGACTGCTCTCAATTCCTTCGTCCCCCAGCCTGAATTGATACTGGGGGTTGCCACAATCCAGATGCAGGACCCTGCATTTGACCTTGTTGAACCCTGTAAGGTTCCCGTGGGTCCCCTTTCTTGAGCTTGTTCAGGTTCCTCTAGAGGGCATCCTGTCCTTCAGGCATGTCAACCGCACCACTTAGCTTGGTGCTGTCCACAGACTTGTTGACGGTGCACTTGAGCCCTCTATGTCATTGAGGAAGATATTAAACAGTACTGGTCCCAATACAAACACCTGAAGGACACCACTTGTCACTGATCTCCACCTGGACATTGAGCTGTTGACCTCTACTGCCTGGATGTGACCATCCAATCAGTTCCTCATCCACCAAACAGTCCACCCATCAAATAAATACCTCTCCAATTTAGAGAGAAGGATGATGTGGGGGACTGTGTCAAAGGCATTTCAGAAGTCCAGATAGATGACATCTGTAGCTCTTACCTTGTCCACTGATGTAGTCATTCCATCATAGAATGCCATCAGGTTGGCCAGGCAGGACTTGCCCTTGGTGAAGCCATGCTGGCTATATCAAATCACCTCCCTGTTCTCCATGTGGCTTAGTATAACTTCTAGGAGGATCTGTTCCATGATCTTTCCAGGCCCAAAGGTGAGGCTGACAAGACTGCCATGACTTTTCAAATATCAAAAATTCAAAACAAAAAATGGAGGGTGGCTTGGCAACTACATCAGCCTATTCCCTTGGGACTCTGGGATGCATCTCATCAGGTCCCGTAGACTTATGTATGTTCAGGTTCCTCAGGTGGTCACAAACATGATCTCTTACAATGGGAGAAACTTTGCTCCTCCAGTCACCATCTTGTGGTCCATCCACTTGAGAGGTGTGGGAAGAGAGATTGCCAGTGAAGACTGAAGTACTGTTGAGTTACCTATTTGCCAGTCTTGCTCATTGGGGAGGTACACTTTCTTTGACCTTCCTTTTCTGGCTGACATACCTGTGGAAGCCCTTCTTGTTATTCTTTGCATCCCTTGCCAGGTTCAGCTCCATCTGCACCTTGGCCTTCATGACCCCATCCCTACAAAACTGGGTAGGATCCCTATACTCTTCCCAAGATACCTGTCCCTGTTTTCACTGCCTGTGCGTCTCCTTTGTGCCCTTCACTTTGACCAGCAAGTCTCAGCTAATCCATGCTGCAATCTTGCCTTCCTTTCTAGATTTCTTACACCTGGGAATCGAGAGCTCTTGCACTTTATGGAAAGTATCCTTAAAGGTCTGCCAGCTCTTTTCTGCTCCCTTGTCTCTGAGGGCAGTCTCCCAGGGTGTATTAGTAACTCCTTGAAGAGCTGGAAGTTTGCTTTCTAAAATTCAGGGTCCTGACCTTACTCCTTGCATGACCCGTATCCCTCAGGACGATGAGCTGATGGATAGAACCACATAGAAGGCATTTTTAGTTGTTTTGGAATAATTATTCAGTTCTTCTAGTAAGAAGCTTGAGAAAGGGTAATGTTTGTCAATTGTTTTTTCGCCAGGCCGCTGATTTTTTTTTTTAACCAAATCCTTACATAATTACAATGGGGTATCCTTAACTCTGATTAGTCCTCTCCTTTAATAGTGAGATTGGTTTATACCCTCAATTTCTCAAGCCCTGGTGCTGAAATGACCACAGCAGGGAGCTATTTTGATGGACAGCAACTGATTACAGCATGATTTGAAAGAGGAGGGCATCAGTCTATCTGATTAAAGAGGGTGTCATTCATTAGTTATTATTGTATAATGCTGGAAGAGGAAGCTGGTATCAACTGATTCATTATCTGCATAAGGGGTATTCTGCCTGTGTAAAAAGCCATTTACAACTCATGACTTTGTCACTGATGGCCAAATCCTTAGGTTTTCTCTAGATATTTTTTAAATTTCTTTTTTTTTTTATTTCTTCATAACTTCCATTACTGTTAATGTATAAATCTATATTTCCATCTCTTATTTGTCTCTTTTTTAAACCAAATAACCCACTGATGTGTACGAGTAGCTCAAACTGTCTCTTCCAATGTGCATTAATGTCACTTGCTTACACAGTATTTCATTTACTATAGGGTCCTTTCCAGCTTCTTGGTATTATAAAGCCCTCAGTTTCTCAATAATTTCCTGTCACCTACATTTTGTGTTAAAACCATCATCAACCTTTTTTGCAGCCTGTAAGTAAATCTATTAAATACAAGTACTATAGCATCAAGCACAGTTAACTCTTTTCTCTCTCAGAAAAATCTCCAATACATGCCAGAATTTGGCCTTTCAGACTATGCTCCATTACCTTAATAGCCTCTTCTGAGCACTGTGTCATTGTTGAAGATCTTTATGCTGTATGCATCATGATACTGCTGAAAATGTTAGTACAAACACCAATTAAACAAAAATACTTCAACTAACCAAATCTTATTTATAGCAGGGTACTGGTACTTCAACTGCTGTTGATAAATGTCTGCTCAAGCAGTGCTGGGGTTCCTCTTTGCTTCATCTTGAAAAACAATTAAAGGAAGAAAAACTTGATACTAAATGATTCTCTGAGATTAGCCAGCCACCTAAATAATTTCCAGAGACTTTACCCTAATGCTGTATCATCCTGGTCTGTACTCATTTCACAGAGCTGCTAATACAAAGGCAGACTGCCTGTACCATCAGCTATGCAGTCTTCAGTGTAAAAGATTTGAAATTCATTGGAATAGGTTTTCCAAGTAAATTGCTAAATTGAGTACAGGAAACTATATTACTCTCTTCTTGAGATGTTTTCTGAGCTTGATTTTGAAATATATTTTAATTTGGAAGAGGGTAAAGTACTGATTCCATCAGCAGAGATGCAGTCAGGACTACGAGACTCAATCTCTAATTCTAGAAATGTGAGATTCTTCTTTTCAGTTTGCTTTACCAGATAGGCTGTGTAACAGAGTGAAGACATCAAAACCAAGAGAACAAGGGTACTTTTACTTGTATGTCTTCATTTTAGCCCAAACTCATCTATTTTCTTGATTTATTGCTACAAATAGAAGACACATTCACTCTTATGTTTTGTGAGTATGCTGGATACATACATCATGGTGTATTTATTTTAATTCTCTAAGGCAGCATTTTTCCTGCTGATAATGCTATTAAATTATGTTCTGTAAAATAGCTCTGGTCACTACTATTTGTAAACAGTAAAAGGAAAAGCCTTCATGCTTTTCTGCATATTTCAGCTGAGTGTTCTCTTTGGTGTCAATTTAATAAAACTATAAATATGAAAATATTCTTTCTGAAGCTGTTACCATCACTTGTTTGTATGTTTTATTGCAGTAGGTTCTAGATGAAAGGGAAGAAGCTTTGGTTATCTATATATCCATGTGATTTTTCCCTACAACATATCTGTCTTTGAAGTGAAAAGCTGATCAATACATTAAAAGGCACATTATTTTAAATGCATATATATATAAATATCTAGTAATCTTAAGCAGCATTCTACTTGTATATGCACACCATCTATAAGTGTGCTTTAAGGAGCTGTGCCACTGCAACTGTTATTTGTTTAAAAACCAAACCAGATTCCTCAGCTGAGCATAATGATTAAAAACTATCAAAAGAATAGAAAGTAAAAAGTCCATCTACTCATTATTTTTATCTTCCCAAGTATCAGGGATGCCACTTAACATTTATGATACACACCCAAAAAAAGAGAATAGTTTACTACCAGCCATAATAATTTTGTGTTGAGTCTGCTTAAACAGGAAACAATAATTTAAAATTAGATTAGTTCCCTATTTTAGAAATTTGGAAGTTAACTGTCTTACTCTGTTGCTTTCCTATGGTTGGAAAAGAATGACTCAAACAGAAGCATTCAGAAATTGCTGTATGTGGTATTTGGATTATTATCTGCTGCCCTTTCTAGACTCGGTTTGATATCAAGGTGTTTTAAAGCTGGGTGAGCACACATGGAGCTCTCTTTGGAGCTTATGTTGTTTAATAAAAAGACTATTCTATACAATTGTTTGTAGGAGTTCTTATTTAAAGAATCTCTAGATAACAAAAAAGAACCATTTCATAAAAAAGATAACCCTTATGACTGAAAAAAATCTATTAGATGAAACGTGCTCTATTCTAACAGTTATACCTTTTCTGCTTCTTGCTAAACTATGAAAAAGGGATCATTGGAGAAATATTACAGTTAGCAACATAGGAAGCAAAACTACAGTAAGTAGCAGCTTAGAAAAAGTGATTGACATATTCAGTACCACGAATGAGAGAGAAATCATGATGGCATGGTGAAGGGGTCATAATCTGTATATTTCATTGCTGCTTAGGTAAACTAACTAGTTTTTACAGATCATGAAACTGTTCAATTACTAGGTTTTGAGGGAATAAAGAATTAATTCACTCATATCTGAAACACTGCAAAAGTCATTACATGGTGCAATAATTTATGTTCCAAGTTCTGTGTTTTTGTATTTGTGTACTCAGCTGCCACAATGCACTTGTTTGCTACTAATTTGTACCATTATTTTATGTTAAAGTTATCCTTTTAATATCGCTTTAGCACCTGGCACTTTATTATTAAGAACGTCTGTAATAGGGGAGGTGTGGAAGAATGATGTTCAGGGTCAAATCCAAACAGCACTCCTTTAATGAACTCTGGAATTGGTCCCCATTGTAATTCTTGGTGTTCCACGCTTCCAATCACTGAACATAATTTTTGACATTGATTAGTTCTCAGTGATTGGAAAGGGATGCAGACACACCTGAAGGGAAATGATGTGGTCCAAGTTAGAAGTAATGCCATTGTCAAAATGTTTGTCTTTCATGTGTCTATACTATCAAAACTACAGAAAAAAAATCTGCAGAAAGACTGAGACCTACCACCGATAATGAGTGCAAAAGTTGATTAAAGTTTCCTTAAATTTCTGGGCTTTTTAGTCACAATCTGAGTAGAAAAGCTTTCTTTTGGTAAGAGAACTATTAACATGTTCCATCTGTGCTTTTTTCTTACTCTCTTCTTACTGCATTCCTTTAAGAAAATTTATTTCTTCTGCATGCTCTTACCTACATGTTTCTCCAGATTCCTTATGTACCTTGAGTGTGTATGCTCATATTCAAATTAGTAGGGCTATCACTATGGATTAGGAATGTTACATTGATTTCTATGACTGCTGAATAAGACCACATTATTATAATAATTTTTCAGAAGTACGAGACAGGAAACCTTCTCATTACATAAAATGTATGAAAATAAGTTTAAGAAAAGGATGACTTATAATCATCCTACTTATGAAAGTTTTAAGGTTGAATATGCTCACAAGACTCTCAAGGCCATGTAGGTATGTGCCAGTTGTTTTATACTGACCCTTAAAGGCATACTTAATTAAGTTTACATGTAATTTGTGAGGATAGCTAGGGTATCAGAATTCAGATCAGGCTTTTGGGGTGGACGTAACAATTTTTGCTGTCACAGCAAATTAACAAAAAGGATATAATTTTAAAACAAAAACATTTTTGCATTCTCTGTATCATAACATGGAGACACACAGTCAGATCAGTAAATTTTCATGCTAAAAGTTGCTGATTAATATGCAGTTTTCACCTTTCTCTTCTCAATTAATGAGATGCACATATGGTTGACAAAACTGTCTGTTTCTCTTATGTCAATATGTGCAAAATGGTATTTTTAATAAATGGATTTGTGTCCTTTGAAAAGTGAATGAATCATATTTTGCTTGGTTTGCTGCTTTTTTTAATGAAAAAAACCCAAACCCTGCTGTATTCTATGCATCACACTCGCCCCCCCCCCCCCCCCCCAATCTCTACTTGTCAGTTCACTTTTCATCAACAAATATAACTTTAGCATTTCTTAAATTAAATAAAATTCTTTGGAAGGAGATAGAACTAGGTCAGGCATCCAGAACATAGTGTATATTTTGTACACCTTGGGGCAATTTACAGATGCATATATTGAACTCTTTTGTAACCTACTGTACAGATAGGGTAAGGACATTAGTCACGTCTGGCAAGGTTATCCCCATATAATATTTTTTCCTTTCTTTTGGTAGTCCATATTCTTGATAAAATAGGCAACAGCCAAATTTTTTTGTTAACTGGTATAGTTCACACTACAACTAATGTTTTACACTGAGTAAAGATATGATCTGAAGATTTTGTACAGAGAAAATTTATTCTAATGCTTTCATGCCAACACAACACTTATATGCATTAAGAGCAGTTTTTACAAAGCAAGCAGCAAATCAAAGGAGAACTTAAATAAAAGTGTTTGAACAAATCCTTCATGCATGATATATTTATTTCATTATTTATAAAAGCAGTATCATATATGGTATAATTGAAAAATACTAGCTGAATCATTCAGCTTGTTCTCCTATCAATGAAAGCTAATACTCTACATTATTCTACCAAGGAAGATTTATTTTTAGTTTAACTTGAGAAGATGGGGTGGAACTACTAAATAGCCTATTAACTGACAAGCAAAAAATATACTAGAATATACAGATTATTATAGTAAAGTCAAAGCTTAAGATTTAAGATTTTTTACTCATTTAACCTTACCTCTTCAGAGCCAGAGCCAAAAATCAGGAGGTCAAAAGGTATTGCAGCAACCATGTCAATTAGGAACCAGCCTTTGAAGTAGTGAATTGCTATTTTTGCTGGGTCACTTACCACTTCTTCATTCTGGTTTACATATGTTGTTCTGAAGTTTATTAGAATGTCAATGATAAACATAATATCCACAATTAAGTCTACAACATTCAGTGGGCTGCAAGAATATCCACATTCTCTCCTCTTCCGTTCCTCACTATCATTCAGAAGGAAGGCAGCAGAGTAAGGGGTGAATATGGCAGTGTATATTACCAGCAACAAAATAAGCCAGTCCCAGACGGCTTTGAAAGGACTATAGTGCAATATAGTAAACTTGTTGATGCGAGGTGTCTGGAGTTTATATTCTGGTAGAACGTCAGCCCCTAAGGATAGAACCTAGAATAAGAAATATACCATGTCAATAATCAGGCAGTGTATATATATCTACTTTCAGTAAACTTAGCAAATACAGAGCTAACTTAAAGAATACTTTATTGTAATTTTGAGCATTAAGCTTCGATTACTTGGTGTTTTGGCAAAATAAACTTCTGTGAAATTCCTAATCTCTGCCAGGTCCAATAAATTCATTGACAATTTTACACAGCTAGTTGATTCTTGTTCCCTCTAGCAACCTTTAAGTGGCATATCTGGTCCATAAAATCTGCATAATTAAGCATGTCATCAAATTCATTTATCTACCACATGGTAACCTTGCCAGCCTGTTCACGGCCAGTGAATGACTTTTTGCAGTGATGCAGTGATACAGTGTTTTTCTCCCAAAGCAAATCTATTATCATCTGCTCAAGTTCACTGCACAAGAGTCTACTCTCTTTAGAAGATGTTTAGGCAACCAGAAATAAAAAAAGTTAGAGAAAGATCTATGAGTGTCCTTGACAGCTATTGCCACTTTCAGTTTTGTGGTGTGGAAAACTTTCACACAGACAAATTTCACTGAGGCTATAGTACAGCTAAAGGTGTGACAAAGAAGCTTATCACAGAAATATTTCCTTTTGCTTCACTGCTACTTTTGTCAATGTCTAAAGCTTGTTATCTTTCCTTTAAAAGTATGGATTTGTTATCTGTTGGTGTTATCCAAGTTGGATTTAAATTTTATTTGGAAGGGATTATGTTTGTAAGCAGTGCTTGATTTGCTGGGTCTAGAAGCTGACATTTACTTTCTTGCAAAGAAAAAGCATAGTGTGGGCACCCGATAAAACAAATTTCCTTTGGCTGCTCCTCCAATTTGATATGAAGGAACAAAACTTCTAAAGATATGAAGGTAGATTACATTTTCATCCCAATTCAATGCTTGGCATAGTTACAGAGACTGTCAGTAGTGATGTTAATTATTGCCTTCTGTGCTGCAAGTGCTCTCCAAATCCTACGGGACTCAGACCACCACTTCATTTTACACAGACCAATGAACAAACATCAGATGGTGACTACCTCCAGTTACTACCTATTTGGGCAAGTGACATATTCAAGAAATCTTCTACCCATTTTCCACCAGTTACTTCTACTTATTCCATATTCCCCTGGTACTTAAAAACTGTTTGTTTAAAAAATCAGATCTTTCAAAAATAATAAAAATGAATAATTATACTGAAATTAAATGATGGAAATGATGGAAATTAAATAAATGGAAGGAGAAATACCTTGTCAGCAACATTGCCAACTTTTATTTCCTTTTTGTTTGGTAGTAAGTAGTTAGGGATTTGAGTTTTCAGCTTGTTCAAGATCGAGGAATTTAATGCTCCTTGAACATAATCTTAGAAGATTATAATGGTCAGCACACTCCTTTCTGTTTAACTTTCCAGCAGCAAGTGTGTATAAACCTTAGATCCTATCCTTAGTAATCTAAGTGGCACTTCTTATTCAGTGAGGTTCTACTTTGAAAATGTTGTGAGAACACCAGGGTTAATAACTGCTCTTCTTTGAACTATGAAGAAAGAAACAATTAAGCCATCCAAAAGATTATATGGTACCTTCAAGCAGCCATTAAGCACCAGACTGAGGTGATGGTAGAGGCTGTTCATCTATTTTTTGTATTGTAACTAGGACTTGCAGTTAAGTAATGATGCTAGCTATTTTTTGTGCATTAAACACACTAGCTGACAGCAAGCTGAAGCATAGGCATTACTTAGTCTTTTAAGCAGTCTTAATACTTTCAGACCCCCACCTGGTGAGTTGACAAGAATGTTTTCCTAGTAGATGAGAGCACTGTGGCTATATGTGGCAAGAAAACTGCTATTTGTGAAATTTATATCAGTGTTTTTCTGCTGGATTTTCAGACAATGAAGAAAATGGATTAGACAACAAGAAAAGCAAAGCTCACTCTACATGTTTCTTGCAGTTGCTTGAAAATTCCAGCCAGTGTGCTTCACTTAGAGCAACACATAATGTAAATTGGATTTCTTTTGCCTGAAATCTGGCTCCTATTCTCATTTCAGTTAAATTTATTCCTAGGCTGGTCTAGACCAAGTTAGGTGAAACTGAAGAGTAAAAAAAACCCCTGCCTATTAGGCAAGATGAGAGAACAGAAGTATCAAAGTGATCATAGCAGAAATGGAACCGACATTTTAATGGTAGTTTCTTAGACACACACAAGAGGAGAGGCTGACTGTTGGTTGTGAGTTTCATACTCATAATGTGATAAAGAACTTATATGCTGTATTGCTTATTCCCATGTAACAGGAAGTGAAAACAAACACTGTTAACTATTTTTGTTGGCTGGATTAAGAGAAAAAAGATGGGACTATGTAGAGTTGCACATAGATACAAAAGAGAAAACAAATTATTTGGTTTCATGTTGGCAGTTACAATAGAGACTGACTGAACATGTGAATTTATCCTTTTTTTATCCTGTTGTGTGACCGCCTTGCAAGGCTTTAGTGTTGGCATTGGCCAATCTTCACAATCTTGGCTAGATGGAAGACTTCAGTGTACTTAGCAATCCACTCAGAAGAACTTTACTGCTTCCACTTGCTTAAAATAGATGTTGACAAATACACTGTTAGTGCAAAGTCATTTTATTAACCTATCTCTTCTGGACAGTGAAACTCTCCTTATAGTTTGGATTGTAAAATAGGTGGCTTAGGGAATGAAATGTGTTTAAGAGTAAGGAGCACCACTGGGACAAGACTAAAGCTTTACACTTAAAAAATTTCTGAACCTTGGGACATGACATGATGGGGAAACCAAGCTTCCTTCCATCTTACTAAAGAGAAGACTATAATACTAAGTAGCAAAAGTCATACTAGCTACAATTAATCAATTAAAATGATAAAAAAATAATTGAAGGCTGTTCATCCTCGATGAAATTCCATCTCATGCTGGTTTTGCTTGAAGAAAGTGGGAATGCATTTTTAACTAGTGTGTTTTACAAGCAGTATTAGGTGATAAGATTTATTCTGTTTAAAATGAGAAAATGTCAAATTTAAATAAACTGTATTGTATTTTGCCTTTGAATAAAGAATTTTGATCTAAAATTCAGCTTTTCCTGTGTGTTCCTGTTTATTCCATTTACTGTTAAACCAGTGCTGCTGCAAGCTTGAAGACTCTCCGTTCAAACACATTTTTTGACTCTGAGAATCTTGCTTCAGGTGTTTCACACAGATAGGGCTGGTGAACATCTTTTGCTCTTTTTAGGTTCATGTGTTCACTTGCTAAGATCACAAGTTCAAGGGGGCACTTATTATAGAAGGGCTGCCATCAGATACCTGGAAAAATATGGAGTGAGATCAAAGTAGCTGTCATAAATTCACACGGTTTTAGAGAGATTTATCTTTCTGAAGTGTTTGGTAGCTGTTAGTTTCTCAAAGATAACAGTAGTTCACTGAAATGGAAAGAAAAGATATTTAAGAAGAATGAAAATTTATCAATGGCTGCTGTTCTGTTAAGGAAAAGGAGTAGGAACTGTATGTACCAGAGGTACTATCAGATAACAACTAATTAAAAAAAAAAAAAAAAAAGAGAGAGAGATTCAGTAAGCCTTTATCATTTTAAACTGGGTTGAACTGTTTGTGGTGCTATCTCTTTTTTGACAGTTCTTACATCTTTCTCCTCAAGAAAACCTGCTTGGTACTGGATAACATTTCTGCCTTGTGTTGTGTTCAACAGATGTTTTGCACAGTGTTTCTTGGTGAAGTGTCAAGGAGGCAAACTGGGCTGATGTGCTTTGCAGCACATTGGCCATATGCTTCATGGGAAAACTGGTTTGTGTAGGGGACTCTTGTTATAGGCTCTGGAGCACCACATGCAGCAGCAACGTTTGACATTTCTTGGAGAAACACAAAGATTCTTCGCTGTATAACTTCTTTTATAAAATAGAATATGTAGGCAAAATGCTAGGCGAAATGTTGGATGACCTGGGAATTATGTGCTTGTCTCTGCCATTGAGTTTCTCGGTGATCTTAGGCAAGCTGACATTTAACCTCTCTAACTTCTGTCAAGTAGAGAGAATAATATTTACCCGCTAATCTGAAAGCATCCTGCAAAGGATAATGAGTGGAAAGCATACATAGAAGCTGTTATGCAACAGCAATGAGTTATCATCATTCTTACTCCTCTAAATTTAGTTGATTCTTTTTATTTTTAAGATTAATTCACACAAATACTTGTGCTCTTCTCCTTTTAATTTTGAATTTATAACTTAATGGGGACACTTTCCAGATTATTTTTATTTCCTGCATGAAAACACTTTATTTTTGTTACCTATTATGCAAACTGTACAGTTTCAAGAGACTCTGAGAGACCGATATTGCTATGTATCACATGTATATTCATAAGTTTTGTTCTGAGGCATTTTCAATCTAAATTTATTAAAGAATGCAAATGCATACAGTAAAAACTAAAGAACTAGAAACAAAGTAAAGAAGCATAATAGTGTGTTAATAAATCTTAACAGAAATAATAAGCGATAAACCATCTGTTATGAATACCACCATGAACTGTTAAAGAAATATTTCTGTCAAACCACTGCATTTATTTGGAGTATGGTTTCCTAGCTATTCTAGAACTGCATGAAAGCAGTTGTGGCGTAGGATTGTTACATGCTGGACTATGGCTCCTCAAGCAACTGTAGAGCTACGTAAAGCACATGAACATGGAGAACAACCAGAAAGCATGCCTGATGCTTTCAAAAAGATTTGAAATTCTATGAGCATATTGTGATTGCACGGACCAGACACTATAAACAAGTTATTCAGAAAGCATTGGGCCTTTTGCACGTTTGCTAAGAATTCACAATATTTTTGTGCTGTGTATTTCCAAACACACAGCAAATACATGAATAATGTACACTCACACAAACAATATGTAGCATATTCGCAGTCTAGGTAAGTCCTTTCATCATGGACAGAACTAATGCACATCTGGAAAATTTGAACAAAGTGCAATGCTTACAGCTGGCAAAATGAGTCATACGGGTTGGGGGAAAATGCAGCAGTTGTAAGGTAGATGATACTGAGTATATCTGTGCAAAAGGTAGATGTGGAAGTTTGATGGGTGTAAAGCTTAATAAATTAGCTTTTCAGAAAGGTACTTTTTCATGTCTTATGAGAAAGTGTATCTCCTATGTACTGTATATTTAAATGATGTAGTCATATTGAGTACTGAATACTGTTTTATCACTGCTGCTTTTGCCACAGATGAATTCAAGTAAAGCTTGTACTAACAAGGTTAGTTCTTACATAGCATCTTTCATGTTAAGAGAATTTCATAACCATTTAATAAATGTCAAACTATAAATATAGTCCCAAATTACTTGGGAACTTTAAAATAAACATTTACCTTACCCATAAAACATCTTGTGTAAAGCTATGGAAGGTACTACCAGTCCACTCATTGAAATACAATGTTAAAATTAGTTATTTATAGGAAATACTATACGACATGAACAAACATTATTTTGCCAATATCTTGCTGGGCTCAGTCCAGTGCTAGGCATAGATGGATGATCAGACCTGCATCTTTATTCAGGGAAGCTGTAGCAAATCTAGCAACATGTCAGCTTCTTGTATGCTGAGAGATTGAATATGTTTATTATGAGTAGAGATTGAAGAAACTTTAAAATTTCTCATTGCATAAAGTGTATTCAGCAGCCAAGACATGAAATTTACATGAAAATGCAAACAAGATGGTAACTGAACCAGGATAACTCTATTATAGACATTATTGTAGCCAGCTGAAAATAAAGGGAGGAAATCAGAAGAGCTTTTGACTGTTCAGAGTTTCTAATCCAAATACGCTTCAAAATTGAATCAGAAAACCAAAATCAGCTGTACTTATTATCTGAGTGTAACACTGGAAAGTGACTACATTAATGAAATATAAAACACGTTATGTTCTCAAAGAACATAAGCAAGAGGTGACGAGAACATTTGTATCCTTATAATTTTTATAGGAGGTTTCCATAGGTTATTAGGCTAGGTTAATCTCAATGACCTCTAAGTAATTTCACAAAAAAAGGAAAGCTATTTGGATTTAAAATATTTTGCAGCAGAATTTTAAACTCTGTACAAGTTTATGGTTGGAAGGTAGCATCTTCTAAGTTTGAGTAAAGCTAAATTACTATTGCTGTTTGCTCCTTGATGCAGCTCATGATGCACAATGAACATTGGCGCTATTATCCAAAACCTCTTAGATATTCAGTACAGTCCCTTCCTTTTAACAGGTAGTTTTGAACTCATTTTCAGAGCTTTATTAATAAGGCCAATAATAGTATTGAACAGAAAAAACTGGGACAACAGAATGAGAAATGTGAAGCAGACACAGAAGCTAAAGCCATATTCCTTTAATAATTAACCCTTTTTATCATGACCATAGACCTTAAATCAGAATGATAGCACAGTTCAAAAAATGAAGCGGTATTACTTCAGCTTTAAAAGAAGACATGATTTTGCATTGGAGATTTTATTAGATTTGTGGAACTTCCTTCTTTTGATGTAGCCTCTCCTAGCTCTCTTTTCCTCCTGTGTATTAGCTCTACTGGAGCTGCCAAACTATAACTAGCAAGGGCATCTCTTCCCTTTTCTTCTCTGTTCATACCATTACTGTGAGACCCCTACAGACTGGACCAGCTAAAGAGATCTCTGAATTTAAAAAGACCTAAAAAGAAATATTACACAAATACTAATGAGCAAATGGAAATTAAATCAACATTTTCTCCCTGAGAGTAGGCATTACCTAATTTCCCAGAAGACTATAATGGTCTTACATATTTCAGTCAACCTGGTGATTGTCTTCCTTGATGCTGACAGGAACAACTAATAAAATTACACCAGTATGGAAGAAAGCTGAAGTGCTTTTGAGTTAGTGCATCCTTAAAACATAGCATTATATACTGCTTTCACACATCAGCATTAAAAAGCCTTTTTTCATGTAAAAGATATTTTTACAAGTTTTTCAAAGGATAGCTATTAAAAACATCTTCTTAACCAAGAAATACTGACAGTGGGGAATGTTAATACTTATTTTACTCTTTTTTCTGTATTAAATGCTTTAAAATTATGTAGTATGACAATTTGTATATAAAGCTGATACTGAAATTTCTCTATCAGACAGTTTGAAGTATAATCATGAGGTCTTATAACGCAGTGTTTTAATGGCCTCCATATTTTTTAAGCTTTTGTTAAAGAAAATCTGCTGCTGTGTTAAAATATGACTTGTCCTTGCCTGTCCTGTATGTTTCCCATTTGGGACTTTAGATACAAGAGGACACAAACCTTTCTTATTTAAACAACGGACTCAATATTTCTTTGTTTGCAGGGCCAGAAATAGCACAATAGATTATTTTTTTTTTTGACTATGCCCAAATATTCACCAAGTGTAATGTTAGGTAGGTATTGAAACAGGACTTTTGTTATTAATGGCTGAATCTCAAAAACTCAAAGCTTATCTAAGCATATTTTAATAATTTTTATTCTAGAAGTCAATCTGTCACTAAATAAAGCTTTTTTAAGTTAGTCAAGACAGACTTCATGGCACTCTCAACCTAACTGAAACACAGAAACAGTGGAAGGGTTTTTGGGTGTTCAGTAAATTAATATTCTGGAGAAGCTGCAATTTGGTAGGCAAAGAGAAACGCGAAAGAAAAAAAAGGTGTAAGTTTCAAGTGGTATGTGGAATCTATTTGATTTAATGTTAAGTAATTTTTATAATAAATATCCAAAAAAATTCAGTGAAGTTAAACATTAACATTGTTTGATGGTAAAATTTAAGAAAAAGAAAATTTCTGATACCTAGACATAACTTCTTAATATATTGTCATAAAATTGCTAGTTTGATATTGGAAAATCCACTAGCAATAAAGACCAACTTTGATTTATAAAGGTCTTGTGCGCCTATGAGTGTAACACTGCTGCTGTCACTGTTCAAGTTACATTGGTTGAATCATTCTATCTCTGGCTTTGGTACTTTAGTTACAATTTAATCTTTGAAGTTTTTGATATGTATTCACTGGTACAGGTGAATATTTTGCTGTCTGCATGCCTGCTTTCTGGTGCTCTGATTCCTCTTTAATCTCCTGCACTGTAATGTGTACAATTTGTGTAGCTGAAACTGCAAGCCTTTTTAGATGGAAAGACTGTCATCTCAAGTCTACCTCAAAACACCTGTTTCAAATTGCTTGTTTTGTCCAAAAGAGGAAAGAAATGCTGTTTTCCAGCCTTTGTTGGGAAATCTTGTGGGAATAACATTGAGCAAATAATATGTTGCCAACAGCTCTTTGCTGTCCTTGTTGGCTGAAGTTTTGACTTTTAAGCCTTCTGTAGCTTCAATGTTAATGGTACTGTGATAGCAAGTTGCATTTAAGCTGGAAATGGAATGTCTTTTAAAAGACACTTTTCAAAGGTGATACCAATATATGAATTGGAGTGTATAATTGTAAACTGGGGTAGATATATAAGGAACAGCCTGAACAGCAGAAAAGCTTTTACTTGATGTTTCTCCTAGTATGTATCTTAAATTTGTGTGTGTGTATATATATGTGTATACACACACACACACACACACACAGTATTTTTAGAATTAAAAATACAGATCTATGTTTATCTTTCTCATCTGGTCTCCATATTTTCTATTTAGGTCTTCATTATTCTCATGAATGTGGTGTTTAGATAAGCAATAATAATATTTTACATCATGTCATCTAAAACATATGATGAAACAGAGAACCAGTTTAAGATCTGGTCCCATGGCTGAATCCCACACCCACACAGTATACGTATCCATCAGTGACATGACTCATCTGCCTACAGTGACTGGGTTGATGCCTTGAAAGTGTAGCAGCTGTACAGAACAATTACTGGACTGTCACTAGTGCTTGCACTATATAAATATAATGATTTTCCTGCACACTGAAAACTCCAGAAATGTAATAGTTCATCAGAGAACTCGAGCAATAGTGCAATACAAAGCAAAGAGGCAGGCCTTATTATCAAGTAATTTGACCTTTCATTTGAAAAGAATTACAAAACTATTCCTCGTCTTACAGATTTACAAAGATTCCTCAAGAAATGTCATCCAATTAGTCTCCATTTGATAGGGCAGCACACTTCCTCATTGATGACAAAAGCTCTCAAATCTGACTTGGATTTGAGAGCACTGGGACTTCCTGAGAGTGCTGAGCACCTTACAGGACTGAGGCCATGAAGTACCACTTTTTCATAAGACTATCAAATAATTAGGTAAATCTATTCAGCTAAATATATTTAAATACACAGTAACCAAAAATCTTCAAATTTTCAAGAAACATTATGTATGCCATGGCATTAAAGCAATAAAACAACCTTCTCATGATTGATTTCAGTGAAATTTTGCAGGTTTCATGGAAATAATATTTATGTGGATGGTACTGTCAAACAAAATTGCTTCACCAATTTTGAATACATGTATTAATTTAGAAAAATATCTCTAACCTATAATTTAGTTTCTCATGAAGATAGATATTAATATAGAAGAAGCATTTTCATAGTTCATATTCCATCCATTATTTTCCAAGATAAAATTAAGAAATGCCTTATAGATCCTAAACCTCAGGAGCCTCTTTCTGCCAGTCAGTATGTAATTACTTTCATATTAGTGGATAATGCATCATCAGAACAACACTTAGAAGCATACAGATTTATTAGATGCACTTGATTGAACTTTAAATTTTAAATTAGTGATATAAAGATTATCAAAGAAGAAGATATTAAAACCTGACTATGTTTAGCAAATGTTAATGCCGGAATAAGTATTAAAAGTTGTGTAACCTACTTCCTTAAAGTTCACTATGAGGTGTTATTTAAGAAGACAGAAAATGCTGTCCCTCAAAATGCTAAAGATTGTGAGTTATTTGTTGCTCTTCTGGCAATGCTAAGCTGTTAACAAGCATTTTTTATGTCTGACAAGAAAACGTAAAGGGTCACATTTGTAATAATGGCTTAAATTATTGCTTTGGGTTTCAGTCACTTAAAAGATTTTATATCATTTATTCATGGCATGACAACAAAACAAAGTAAATTTTGTGCTTGTTGATGTTATCTTGTCTTTCTCACAATATTTATAAAAAAGGTATCTTTCATTATGATCCATTTAGACTGGTTTACTATGCACCAAACATTTTGATGCAGCTTAAGAAAAGCATAAAAGCTGTAAGAATATCTGAAATGCGTGGAGTGAAAATGAAGCAGCTAGATTCATAGTTTGCTTCTATGATTACAGTACTTACTGATGTAACTGTCAGGAGTAAAGGAGAAAAGGAGAAAAGATCCTTATGCATACATTCATATTTAAGTTTAACCTTCAGTTTCATGGTAAATATTTTTTCCATAAACAGCAAAATAAGCAAACTTTAGTTTCTAGAAGACTTGCATTTTTTAATTAGACCCCTTAGTGTTTAAAAAGGTGTAAACTGCAATTGAAACTGCTCTGGTAGCTGGGGAAAAGCTTAATTTAGAAACATCCATCTCCCCTGTGGCTCTCCAGTGTTTATGCCTAATGAGCGTATGCCAACTTGGTTCACTTAAAGGAGTCGTTTAGTCTTAAGTATTCTGCTCAGGTTCCTCTCTTCACATCACTTGTAGTGTAAAGTTTAGTGCATTACCCATTCTTCTACCACATTTGATCAGTAACATTCCAACCAAAAAGCCATTTGGCAAGGGGAGGTGGAACAGATTGCATACACGTGTACACAAAATATGATGACACAAATCACATTTCACTAGCAAAACCAACCTATTAAAGCACAATCCAGATTTCTAGAGCTATCCATTCAATTCATACTGGTTAGGCAGAGAAAAACAGTGGAGTTGTAACCATGGAGAACTGTGCAATAAAAAGCTGCCTTTCCTGGGTCAGTAGCTGGATCTTACATTGGACATTTTTCTTTTTTTCTGATGTAAAAACACATATTGGTTTTGGGGATTTCTGGTAAGACATGGTAGGATGTTCGTGATGATTCTCCATGAGCTTCTCTGGTACTCTAACAAAATTTTTGTGCTAGCACAGAATTAAGTGAGCCAAATGTAACTCCTTGAAAAGCTCTACCTCGCCTATGTTATGCTAAATGAAGCTCGTGTTCAGGAGAGAACAGGACCTTTTATTTATGGATTTGACCAGGTACATATGGGAATCTTTTTGGTACTATGGTTTATCACATGTATGATTGCTGGCATCAAAATATCAACCCAGTGTTACAGAAGCCCGAGTGTAAGCCTTAACGTTCTTAATGTTCTTTGTTTTCTAGATATATCAACTAATTTATCACACTGTGTAAACTGCTGAATGGATCATTCACTATTGCAGTTTCCTTAGCTTACTTGATATTATAGGTGTAAAGAAAAGAGAAAACAGCATAATATATGTCAAAATTACTATCGTATCCAAAACTTTTCAAGCTTTGCTTGAAAACCTGGAAGGAGGCTGCAGTCTACATCCTGTCCTAACAAAATCCATCAAAATATATTAACAGGCCTCTAACAAGTTCTACAGGATAAGCATGAGCCACAGGCACTGATTCTTGTTCACTTCCAAACCTGGGAATTAACAAGTTTAGAGACTAAGCTGCAGTGAAAGTTGTTACTCTCATAATGTTCATAACATACTTTTATAGTCT
Source organism: Falco rusticolus (assembly GCF_015220075.1). NCBI lineage: Eukaryota > Metazoa > Chordata > Aves > Falconiformes > Falconidae > Falco > Falco rusticolus. The sequence goes on from NC_051194.1 coordinate 41,423,792, forward strand.
TCCATTGTTAACCCACCTATAAACCCAGTGAAACTAAACTTCTCTGAACAGAACAGATTGGTACAGATGTAAGATCATACCATACAGCAGTTCTTTTGTTTCACAAGAAAGTAGGTTTCTTCATAATTAATAGAATTAATTTATAAAGTGGAAGTATTTTCAAAGAAGATGGATACTTAGATTAGAAAAAAATGCAAAACTGAAATGAAGAACTTTTCTTCCTATGTAATAAATGTTTCTCATTTAGCAGTAGTAGTATTCTGAACAGCCTGTCTGGAGCTGAACATACCTTCTCATGGCAGCTTCCATGATAAATTAATACAAGGCCACCCTAATATCAGGAAGAAGAAACTTTTTGAATTCTCTATGTACTACGAATATCAACCAAATATTCATGCAATTTCAGTATTTTATTTCAGATAGATTTGAATTTTATAGTATATTTTTACATCTTAGAGGGCCTGACCTCGGCATTTTTAGTAAATATTTTCTAGAGAAATTTATTGTGCTATGCTCATTACTTTTGTGCTTATTATCACCTATACCACCTATAAAGCCCAATAAATGCTTTGAAACTATATGTTACCACACTGATTAGCACATTATTTCATAAACATAGTATTAGGGATTCAATGACCCTTTGAGTTTTTATTCATACAACTGGTTCCTGATTTTTCCTTTACTGTGGTTTTATTGATATTTCAATATAATTTAAGAAGCGTTCTTTGGTTGTTGTTGTTGTTGTTTTTTTTTAAAAAAAGCATTATCTCTGACCTGTTCTGGGTATGCACTTCTCAGTTACAAGCTGAAAGCATCATCCAGGTTCTAACACATGGTAGATAATAGATGAGAAGAATGGCCTTGTTTGGCTTATTAATTTTGAGGGCATTCAGAATTCATCAAACAATGTACTGTGCTGACTGGGTTTAATGGTCTTTGCATTTTTTTTCTGTTTCTAATCCTATGCAAAAAATCTCAAACCCTAACAAACCCTAACCACAAAATATTTTCCTCAGCTGTCAATACATCAAAACCAACCAATCCACATGCTTCTTCTATCACATCTCTTCTATCCTCTGCCCAAGCCAAAAGAATAATAGATAATAGTCTTGCTGCTGTTTCTCCTTTATATGCTTGAGGCCATCTGGTTTCTAATCAGTAGTAGAACTGCTTTATAATTATCCAGTTATATCGTCGCATTACTAGCTGCAAATTGCAGGAACTTTCTGCTCTCATATTTAGTTTATTCATCAGTTTAACTCAGTATTGTGTGGGAATTTAATTCGTTCATTGAAAAAGTTAATCTTTCAAATTATCCACCAGTTTTTCACTTTGCATATTAGCTAGTATTATGTTAAAAAGGAAACTCGTTACTTGCAAGAAATTAATATTAAATTGCTAGCTGAACATATCTGCATTTTCTTTCTAATGAAAATGATTCTTAACATAGTTAAATATGTAATTTCAGGGAAATGCTAAATATTGTCTGTCCAGGTTATGACAATCTGTGGCTATATCCAACTTTGGTACTACAGAGCGTGCATGTGAGGATGTGAGGCGTCTGGCATTAGAACAGAGTTCAGAATTCAGACTGTTTGAGGGTAAGGGCACTCAGACAGGGAGGGAATGAATCCTGAGTCTGAGTCCCTGGTACCCAGGGTTATTTTTGTAGATTTTTTAACAGATGGCCATTTATCCAAGATAAGTATCAGGCAAAATACTCTGGGACCACAACTGAGGACTGCCTCTTTCTAAGTGAGTACTCTAAGCATTAGCTATACCAGCAATCTTCCTTGTAAAATGCCAGGTCTCTCTGGTCCATGATATCCACAGCTTTCTGCCCTTTCCACTCCCTCTTTCTGCTTACTAGCTGCTATTGCTTTCTATTGCTGGGTGATATTCTCCAGGAAAATATATGCTTATGCTGACCTAAACATAGAAACTGTTTCTTGAGTTAACACACTAATCACCTGGCTCAGATCTAACTCTGATGTTATGCTGTTTTGAGTAGGAGGCTGGGCTAGATGGCCTCTAGAGGTCTCTTCCACACTACATTTTTGTATGGTTCTATGGTTATGTGAAAGAGCCTGTGACTTCTTTCATGGCTGTTTTAAGGCAACTCTAACTGCACGTGTGAAAGGTATTATTTCAGGCTGTGAACACCAAGTGGGTCTGAAGACTCTGCCAGTTCTCTGGATCTCAGTGGGGCATGACAGGAGCTAAGCAGGGTCTTGACTTCTTGTAGTTCATAGTGGGGCAGTTCTGGTGGGTGTCAGAACTGTTGGTTTCAACTGAGTAACCTGCCGAGTTTAGAAAATACCAAGGTCAATGCACCATGAGGTGGAAGTTTGGAGGTTTAGAGCTCTGGTCTAGAGAAATGAGGTTTGCCTAAGTGCTGCCTGCAGCTTGGTTTTGATCAGTTTTACTTGCTTTGTAGGGCACTGGTTTTTACACCCTCAACATATTCATCAAATTCATTATTTTCAGAACAAACTACAGTGCAGTCTAAAAGCCTGTGTCTGCCTATCACCCTCCACTTATTAGTATCAAAAGAAGAATATTGCTTTGGAAAATGATCTGTTATTAAAAAAAAATCATATCCTCCATTCCCCATTTCATGTTAGCATCACACAACAGATCACTGATCATTTGGTTCAAGACAGTAACAACAAAGAGATAACACAAAACATTGGTTACTCAAAAGTGTTATTCATAGAAGATACTGGTTACTTTTTCCCAACTCAGCAAAATCAGGCAATATGTTTTTCATAAGAATAGATCGTGGAGGAAGGACATGGACTAATTAAGGATGCATCCAGGTTACATGCTTCAAAGCAGCTGGGCTTTCCGACTGCTCCATTTCTACCATATGTTGTGAAATCTTCCCAAAACACTGCAGCAGTTCAGATGCCTTAGCCTATTCAGCTGTCACAAAGAGAAGAGGCTCTACTGGAAGGAATGAATATTTTATCTTTCCAAATTGTTGTGAATCTGTAACTATATTGGCCATTTTATTACTTGATGCAATAGCAGGTAATTCCCAGGAAAATACTATGTTTTCTTCTGAAACTGATCAAAACAGTGGACTTTCTCTTCTGCTTCCATGCACTTTGTATAGCTACTTGCTCTGGTGCAAAGAAGCCTACTCCAGTTTTGGTGACCTCTTTGCACAGGTGTAAATGATTAATCCTGAGATGGTTATTTTTACTGCTTTTGCCATCACCATGATGTTCTCTGCTTTTTTTCTTTTCACATACAGTGTGTTGTCACACTTCTAAATGATGATAAACACATTTATACTATTTCTATAATTATGTCTATAGTAATTATGAAGCCTAATTATAATGACAATAAAAGATGAAATTTTATTGCATGAGGGTGCTAAGTATGACTGCAAACAAAGGGAATAATTCCTGTATGAGCTATGTCATTTGATCATTGAGAACAGGAATAGCAAATTATAAAAAAAAGAAGATTCTCACATCAGCAGAAACCAATAACTTAAACTTTCTGTATAGTAACTAGGGAATATTGCCTCTGCTTATCCCCCAGTTTCATTATTATATGTATGCCTTGCTGTGTAATTGGAAGACATATCAAGATTTTTCTCCTTAATTCACAATTTGCTGCTTTATATCAGCTTGTGTTCCAAAATGAACAGCCTTGAAATGTTGTTTGTGTGTAAGTTGTAAACAGCACAGTGTGTCAGCTGAATCAGACTGCTGAAAATGTATAGATCAATAATCTGGTTTATTTTTAGGTCTTATATGGCCCCTCTCTGTCCTACACGCTGGTCTTCTTTTAGCCTGAAAACCTGAAGGTCAGTTTGAAGTCATGATCATATAATAGTTCTTTTTATATCAACAGCTGAGATTGGCTTTAGGGGATATTGTTACTTATTTCTTAATCTTTTGGGGAGCAGAATAGAGTCTGGCCAGATTACAAAAATGTGCAGTGAAACTACAAGCTTTATCACTTCATATGTGAACCCCCCCTTCACTGAGAGCTCCACTTTCAAAAAAGCTGTGGGTCTGAAAATCAGATTACAATCTCCCAATTAAAATGTAGCCCATCGAAGTGTGTATTTGTCATTTGATCAGCCATATAACCAGTTTGGGTGTATGTATTTCCTACAGGTGGGTGGATGATGAAACTGTTGTGAAAACTATTATTTATGAGAAGTTTAAAGGTCATAGAGTTTTACTTTCTGGTAAGTTAGTTATTGAGACAAATCATAAACAACAGATATGTGTTCGGTCTTGAAACCACATGATGTATCTCAACAGACTGAAGAATTTCAAGGGATCAATAATCTCTGAACATTAAAGATTAGGGGCCACAAAACAGTTTTTCTTAAACAATACAATAAAAAGACCAGTAATTTAAAAGTTTATTAACGGGGCCAGCTATTGTTTGTTGCCAATGTTAATCTGTGAGTATTCCGGAATTCTCTCTTTTATTTGAAAATAAGCATAGGAACTGACTATTCTAATCTTCACACTGCCCTGAGTCTGTTCACAACAGAGGTTAGAGCTTTGGAGCCATGCATCAGTGGGAAATGGATGTGTGAGAATATTTAAAATAAATCAGTATTTAAACAAAAGATGAAATTGCTTACTGTTACGCTTTCTACTTACTGTAATTTTAAGGCCGGAATTCTCCTTTATGAATTCGTCAAAAATGTTATGGGACAGATGTAAAAGTTTTGCCCCACTGCTTTCTTTAATAAAAGTCTACTTTTTGTGTCTCTGGGAAGACTTGTCTCTTCCTAACGATCAGTGGCAGGACCCCAACTAAACCTATTAGTGCAAAAGAGTGCAGAAAGTAGACTGTCCCCCTGAACAGACTGTCCCCCTAAGCAGACTGACAAAAAAATGAATAAGAAAAAAAGTAAGTGGAGACTCTTCTAGAAGAGAGTCTAGCTTAGCACCTCTGGAAATTAGAATGTGAAACATCAAAAGGAAAAAAAATAATAAAGTGGAATGGAAATGTAAATTTAATTCTAGTGACAAATGACAAAAAAAAAAGTATTGGAACTTGACAATGCCATTTTTTCAATAAGGACTATCTGGATACTACTGAGGTATTCCTCTGAGTAAAAGTCAATTTTATACAGAAACAGGCATCCAGAAGATGTTATGCTACCCTGCACAAGGAGTTTTGATCACCAAAGACCCAAGTGAAAGGCCAAGCGATCGCAGTATCTACTTATTCAGGACCACACATGTGCAGCACTTCACTGCAAGCTTTATCTTAAGGCAATTTTCTTCTCTACATAATGTCCTAACACTCCTATTAAGTAGTAAGACAATATTGGAAGGGACTATGCAGTAGAATGTATAACCTAGCACTTTTTGAAACGATCCATTTATTCGTAATACTTAAAAAAATAACATGCTGAGGATTGAATTTGTATATTTATTTGCTTATTTATTAAATTTTGCACTGAAATCTTGTTTTCTCCACTGTATTTCAAAGTTCATAGTTTTCATTCAAAGTATCAACCACTGTCCCACAATATCTTCTGTTCCTTCTGAAATTATTTTCTAAACTTTATTCTCCTGTCTGCTCCTAATTTATTCCACTAAAATCTTACTCTAAAGCATCTTACTCCTCTTTAACTGCTTTCTGAAACTGTATAACTTCCTCTAAACACAATGGCCACAGCAATTTCATTTTATTCATTATTATTCCTCTACCTATGTGCCATCCCATCCTCTTTTACTGTATGCACTACCAGAATTCCTTCTCCAGCTTGTGGATATGATAGAAGTCATACAGCTGTTATCTCTGGAAAGAAAAACTTGCGTGCTATGACGCTGATACATAGTTTGATATTGATACTTCAGTGTGCTGCATAGCAAAACCCATGTCTCTGTATTTTGAGTTGCAAGATGTCAGGTTATAGCAGTTATATGACCACATTTGTCATAAAAGTTGAGGAAAGGAAAGGGAGAGAGATACACAATAAGGAATAAAAAGAAAGAGATGGATGGGTGTTTCAATGGTGCAATATGTGAGTGGAAGTGGCCTTCCATGTCACTAAATCCTGCAATCCCAGAAAAGCACATTGTGTTATCTATCCCTTTACTACATTTCTCACACTCTGTCTAATGACATTTGGAATTCCTGCCCTAACTTCTTTTATTAGAAGACTATTTCAGAATGTCACTACTCTGATTAAGGATGACCTTTTAACTTACCATGCCCATTTTATACTCATTTGCTCTTTTACTTATATTGTCCCATAGATTAAATAGGTCATATTGCTCTCTGTACATTTTTAATGCTATTTCACAGATTTAGGTATCAGAGGACTGTGCCAGCATGAGCATATCCTAATTAGCTCATCTGATGTTCCTGCCATATTCTATTCTAAACACTGTGTTCAAACTTTCCATAACCATGTTTGCACTATTCTGCAGATACAAAATGGATCTATGGGCCTATGAAAAGCTTTACAAAGGTACTTACAGGCAGACATGCAATGGAACCTTCAAATTGCTCTTATAAAACATATTGAAATCACTGGGGATTAAAAACATAAACAGAACTAAAACTAGCCTCTTTTGTCTTCTAAACGTCTGTTTCTAATCTAATTCATGAATAACTAGCTAACTAGATCTTTGACTATCAAATTCAGTAGACCTACATTTATACCTCCTAGGAGATTCTCCCTGTTCCTAATCCTAGAGTTTAGGCTGCAACAGCAACTAAAAACATTGATAACTGAATATAAGAGAAAAAGGAACAGCTGTGATGAATTCTTTCCAATTATGATGAATGCTATGTTATCAGCACTTGCTAAACAAAATGTATTCTGCACATTGGTTGAGATAGTTCTAGAAAAGGACATAAACCAATGTTGAACTAATTTGGAAGTCTTTTGTGAAGTGTAAAGATTTTATAGAGCAGTTCAAATTTAATTTTGAATTTCGTTAGTATCAATGTTCCTGGAAGGTTTAGCTGGTCCAAGCCATTTCTATTGGACCTTTTCATAACATCTAAGTTGTTTAGAGAATAAACAGATTTTTTTAAAATTCATACCACCACCATCACCACCACCAACCTGTCCACCCCTCACACCCCCCCACCCTGTAACAGTGTCATTAGTACATAGAAATTTGGCACTCTGGCATTAAATAGTCATAATCTCGGGGGAAAAAAACCCACCACAATCAGGCTTGATTTATGCTTACATAACTTATAGAAATTAGTCTTTTTAATGTAACTTGACTTTTTGCCATATTTTTGCCATATTATCTGTGAAAAGATTTCTATGTATAACTATTGTGAATTATTTAGAACATATCAAAATGGATCTGGAAGAGATTAAATCTTTCACAACTGACCATGGAAGAAAGTACAATGGTTGCAGACTCAAGTTAGCTATCAAAGACAAAATATATGAAAGATAAAATCCAATTACTCTTTAGGTACTAACTAATCTCAAGATAGAACTGATAGAACTTTTATCTCTGTTTCTCTAGGAGGGTGTACATTTCCTTTTTATAACTGTCAAAGGGAGTAGGAGCATGGTCAATGTCTGGCATAGTGCCAAGGCAGAGAAGCGGCAGTCCAGTCTATGGAAGGCAGGTCAGCAGTAAGTCAAAGGCTACTCTTGGCAGTATCTTCCTTGCGGAATCTCTGCAGTCTAATGTAAAGCACTTCTAACCTCTTTCCATCTGTCAGTGGATTGGCATTTAAGGGCCAATGGTCTGCTTACTAAGATCATAGAAGATATTTGGGATAGTGTCACGTCTTAGTATTTTTTTCAGTATGTTGCACATAGGTAACCTGTCCTCACCAATCTCCATTTGACATTACAACACAAATAACAATGATACTGAATTTAGCTGAAAAATTCTGTTGTCTTCAGAGGACATTGTGTCTGTCTTAGAGTGAAGAAATATGCTATCTTGAATTGTTTTCAGTTTTGTTTCAACTGTATGCCTCATTCCCAAGTATGACAGAATATATCATGCATCCAGTGTAAAGGTATCTGCTTTTCATTTTGGTTCATTTTGACAGCCTTTTTGACATACACATATGAAAAAGATACTCACATGAAAGAGCATTATGAAAACCCAAAAAACTGGAACAGAAATTACAACGTGTAACTATGATATTTTTACCAGTGGCACAATCACCTACCATTTGTTATCATGTTGTGCCTTGTACTAATCAGTAATTCATGAAGCTGAGAAAAAGAAAAGAAAATGAAACTAACATTTATAACTGACAGGAATCACTGGAACTAGTGGACTGACTTGTGCACTTGGTGCATACTACAGCTTTTTTCCATTGGAAAAGGGAGAACTGAAAAATTTTAATTGTTAGCAGTATTATCTAATGGCTCAAATACTTCAGATTGTCTTGGAGATATCCAAACCATTCATGAAAAGAGTAACAATCTACTGAATGCACTGATAGTTGCCTCCACAAAACTGGGAAGGAACCAGAATAATGGGTATTACCTTACCTGGGTAACCTTCTCTGTTACATTGTGCGTTCGGTCTTTCACCTTAGGTGCAATAATTGCTTTCTCCGAAGAAGGAGGAGATGAAGATTTTTTTTCACTTTTGATATCTGAAAAGTTCAGTGTGAGTTGAGGAATTTTGTTGATTGTACTGTATTTGTTGAGATTTGAATCCGATGTGGATCCCAACAGACTTGACTTGATATGATTAAAAGGCCCTGAAAAATCAGAACAGATATTTAGTATTTGACAAATGCAGAGAAATAAGTTATCATTAATGTTAAAGTAGGATATGTTAAAGGGGTAGTTAAAAGCTATTTTTCACTATACTGTTTGTTAGTAGTAAAAATTACCTACATTTTAAAAATAACTCTAGTGTTAACGAGAATCAAATCTATTATTGGATGTAAACATGAAATTTCCTTTACATATAGCCCCCAATGTTTTTTATAAAGTCAATGGATTGCAAAGTACAAAATGCATCCATTCTTGTTTTCATGTTAATGGGTGTGCTGGTATTCGCCATTATAATTCTGGCTGAATATAAAGACTATATACTCATTTGTTTATAAAAGTGGAGAAAAGATGCACAATTACATGATTGACTGGACTGAGCAAAGGCTGTTATCACATCCATACCATTGCCCATGCATACATGATAGTTCAAAACCACCTTCTGGTAGATGCAAGATTGAGTAGATCCCTGCTCTATCCCTGTGTATTTATCCAGTAACTCCATACTTAATAAATGGAAATATTAAACTAACATTGTCCTAAAACCCTGTAATTTTGGAGTATCACAAACTTAAAAAATGTATTTCTTCAGTTGTCATTACCACAAAATATTGAAAACAATAGGGATACACATATGTAGAATATTAAAGGAGTATTGAATTTATACTTAAACATCTTGTACTACTTCAGTGAACCACAATAGATAAAAAATACGGAGTTTGTATGCTTCATGAGGTACATATCCATTACAATTATTCTTTTCAATATTGGACAGAGTTTTTTGTACAACAAGAAAGCAATATAAACGATTAGTATATGTGTTTTGTACTGTCATCATAGTTAGTTCAGAAACCAAAAATATTCATGGTAAGGAAAATTTGCTTTTGAGAATGACAGTGGAAAACAGAACTCTAAAGATGTTTAGACAGTGAGAGCTAAATGCAGTTATGGATTTAAGACAAAATCCCAGTCTTGCAATGTATCTAAGGTGTGGCATCAACAGGTATTTCTCAGATCCACATGAGAACCTTACTGCATCCTAATTCTATTATGGGGAACACTCTGAAGTTTTTTCTTCTACTGTTTTTTTGTGTTGGTTTTTTTGTTGTCTTCCTGGGAGGGGAACAAGAACGGGTGCTACGATTCAGGAACAGCCAATGGGACAGGATTAGGCCTATGGGGTAAATTGCAGAGTTAACAGTGGGACAGCTGGATTGTATTTGCAATGTGTGAAGGAGCGAAACCTGAAGCAACTGGCTGCCTGGAGGTGGCTGTGGGGAAATGCTTCAGACAGTGCTGAATTCTATTTGTTGTTGTTGTTTGTAGAATTCTTGAAGTGAGGCCTGGTCTTCCCTCACACCTGGCTTAAGTTAATTGCACATGAGAAAAAAAACCAAACTTGCTTCTTTTAACCACTTTCTTTTGCTTTAAAAAGTGTTGGCAGGTATGTATGTACCTCATTGATATTGGTAATTAATTGAAAGATATTATTAGCTTAAGTACAGCCTAGGCTGGCAGCAATTGAGCAGATACTTGACAGCTAGGTGATCTTTGCTATACTCTCATAGCAGGAAGCAGAAAAACAGGGCCATAAAAAATCATAATTGACACTAATTGGCACCCTGATTGACAGTTTCAGCAGAGTGGCCAAGAACTGAATAACCAGGGAGAATGACACACTTCTGCCTACCCTACAAAGGAAATTCCTTAAGGTTGAGTTGCCCATTTTTATGGTAGGATTCCATTGCCCCTGCTTACATAATGCATTGAGAAATGATTTCACTCTCCTGAGCTATCAAATCATCATCTTTCACCAGCAGGAAATACATTTATAAAAGTTGGTTTACAGTACAGAGACCAGAGACTGCATTTCCCACCCACCCACCCCCCCCCGCCAAGATCTTGCCAACATACACATGACGCAAATGCAATGATTTCATAGTCCATGGATCGCTTTACAGAATTTAGGTCATGCACTGCATGCAGTTTGGAGAGAAGACTTTACCAGGTACACACACTTTTTGCATCATGCATGAAGTCACAAACCAGTTTTCAGACATAGCGAGAAATGTTGTAATTAAACTGAACGCTTTAGTAATTGTTTTTCTAGAAATGGAGGAAGTCACTTAAGAATTATGTCCAAATTGCTTTTAAAAGATGTAGGTCAGTGCTGGTGAATAGAAACAACTTTGTAACTGCACTAAATGTTATTTAAAGATGAAATTGGCAATGAAGTTCATGCATGCACATTTTAATACTACAGGAAGCTTGAAACCATACCCCCTGCCATCCAGGAACGTGAAACTAGTGTTAAAGAGACAAAAGAGGAATAAGTGAAGATACTTCCACAAGGCTCCTGATTACCAATTATTTTATTTTTGAGATAGTTAACTGAAAACTAAGCACCTTATAATAATAGATCGTTTGTTAGTGGCCCCACCCAATTATACTACCTTTCACAGGTAAAACTCCTGGTAGTAGCTTCAGTAGAAGTTTTGCCTGCTTAGGGACAACAGGACTGAGTTAAATAACTGTGGTATGTTCTATCTCCCTCCCTTCTTTTTTTGAATTAACAGATGATTAACTAAAAAGACTATTTAACTATGCCTTCACTTTTTCCAGGGACTGGTAGTTAGTGCTTTGAGAAAATAGTTAAGGGAATAACTGTGTTTAACAAATATAATTTCAGTAATGCACCTGGCCCTAGAGAGGCCAGCATGAGAATGTTGCATTTGAACATTTCGTACAGCAGGCAAAGTAACATGCCAAAAAGTGCGGCTGTTTGAGACACTGGAAGGTATAGTCTAGATGTATACTTTACCTTTGATATTGCGACCATTGTCTGGTTTTCAGCATAGTAAAAGTGAAGAAAAAGAGAGAAAAAAGACAACTAAAATCTGCATCAGAAAAAGCAGAAAATACTGCTTCAAAATATGCGTGTGGCTTGAATCAAAATACTTTTGCACCACTTTGATTATATTATGTAGACTTTCAGTAAAGACGAAGTCACTTTGACAATTGAGAGAGACTCTGTGAAACTGTTAGGAGTGGATCAGCAGGTAGTAGGACTGCCTTTAGCTAACTTGCCTTAATAGTAACATGTCCGGTGCTGGGTTGGAGGTCAAAAGTGGTAACCCATGAAGCAGTAATTAGTCACATGTAATTGAGGCCGAGGCGTGCATAGCTGCGGGTGGCGGCATGGGCCAGCCGGCTGCAGGGGGTGTGGGCTGCGCGGGCAGCCCTGCATGGACTCCCGTGCCTGCCCAGGCCTCACAGGAGGAAAAGCTTTTACTACGGCAGCAAGCTGAGCAGCGCCTTTCTGAGTGAGTACTAGAGAAACACTGAGGACAAAGATATACCTTAAATGTTTCTTCATCTCTTAGGTACCTTTCTGCAAGGTAACAGTGGCAAAGCTCTCTGTCCTCTCAGGCACACCCAGCCCAAATCCCCTCATGAGGTCAAACTTCTTTAGGGAGAATATTTATATTGTTGCTGTTAGTATTGTTGGTTTTATTATTATTTAGTATTATTTTAAAGAAGCCACTTGGGTGGATAGGTAGATGCCACCCCTATTTATGGGTGCACAACACAACCCACAGGCCACCCTCCCTTTGTGTCATGCCCCTGCCCATCTGTGGCAGCTCGGAGGGGGTATGAGGGTGGGCAGCAGCCCCGGGGCAGGCAAGGGGTGAGGGGCCAGGCTCAGGATGCAGCCCTGCCCCCTGTGTGCTGCTGGCCACCATGATCAGCTTTCAAAGAAGCATTAGGCTCAAACTGATATTCACCTGCAGTTGTCTCCTGCTGACAGACCACCTCTGAAGATGAGGTGCCTGTGCCCTCTCTGCCCCAGTGGCAGCTGTCGCTGCAGAGGGCCCTGCTCCAGCCCCACTCTGGAGAAAGGCGTTGGTCTCCTACTGTGAGGGGAATGGGAGGTGGCATTGGGTCTTGTCTATGGTGTCATGTCACACCTGCTGCCTCTCCGGCTTTTTCTCAGCTTTCCGAGGACTGGGGAGCACAGGACATTGAGCTGGGCCCTCAGGACCGTGGGTGTGGGGGAGTGTTTAGTTCCTCTCGGCCTTTCTGTGCTGGGCCTCTGTAGCAGTAACGCAGACTTTGTAGGCTGGGTTAGGCTAAAAAGCCTGCTGTTTTTTCAGAAGACTGCAGCGATGTTGCTAAGGTCACTTTCTGAAGACAGTAAAATTGCTGGAGTCCCTGTGAACCTGTACCCACCTGCGAAGTCTGGGTTGCTGGCATTTCAGGTGAGAAGGGCTTGGCTGGAGTGTGGGTGGCAGACACAGCTCCTGCCCTGCTGCTTTTGTTGTCAAATAGGCAAATTTAGAATGGAGCTCAGTAGAGTACACTGAAACTAATTTAAAATCCTAAATTGTCACTTCTACTGTAATGCCTTTCAGCATATAATGGCCACAGCTATGATAATTTTAAAATTATAAGCAACTAGGATGCATAAATTAATTTAACACATGAAATCATTTATATTCTCAATTGTATTATCTTCCAAAAAAAAAAATAAAATCACTGTGGGTGAATTACTGTAGTTAGTATAAATAATACTCTTCTCGCCTGTCAGAATTCTGTTATGCTGATGCAATTAATATTATTTGGACTGGAAGAAGTGGAAAGAAATAAAGTTTGAATACTGAATTGCATTTCAGACACTGGTAGTTTTTTAGTGGATTCAGAAAAATTCAGAAGTATTAGGATCAAAAAAAAAAAAAGGACTGAGAAATATATTAAACCTTATGCTTCCTCGGGTAATAATTTAACCATTGAGACCTTAATTTACTTTTACTTATTGTACTTTTACATAGGGCTTTACAGTATCTACAGCTTCTGCTCAGAATCTGTGAGCCCAGAGAAGATGATTTAGGCTGAATTCTGGTTGCCTAACTTGTATGGATAATTTTATAGCAACAATAGGGTTTTATGGCTCACTAGTGAGTAAGGCAAGCAGGACTTGTTGGCTAAATTTAAACATCTTTTCAGCATAAGGTGTCAAATTCTAATATGCTTGGAAGCAGATGGCATCAAGGATAGTTACTAATTCTAATGCAATTCTGAAAGCCTTCCTCTGTTCTGCTGTACTTTTTTAGAATGTCTATGTATGACCTAACTTAAGGCTAGATTCCCTACTATTTTGTAGCTTATGCAGAATGAAATGAGACTGGCAGTGTTTTATCTATTTAAACTGTAAATGATCAAATCATGTGAGAGGCCATAGGAATTCAAATAGCTTATTAAATCCTCAGAGTAAAATTCATTTTCCTTAGTATTTAACATCTGAAAAATATTATTTAGTGAAATGGAGCTAGAAATCTTTGCTCCTTCACACAGCAAGTATTAAATTATGAGGTGATTTCTGCATGAGCTTTATACCACTATCACTATAGACAATATTCAAACATTTTTACACACTTTTATCATATAACTATATGAAGAATCACCAATTGGGAAGTGCTTTAATGAAAATCAGTTCTGAAAATAGAAACTGACAAAACAGATACCTTTAAATGTGTTTTATTTGAAAGGTTAGTTTAAATATCTAGGGAAGCTGAAATCAAGATGAAGCTTATGCAATGGTCCAAAAGACATGCCAATGTTCAACCCTAGCATTTTTGCCTCCACATCCTGATCTTGAAATCTTGGCTTGAATGTGAACATGAAATACAGCAAAATGGTATGGTTTAGGATGGATCTAATTGATTTTTCAGGTTTATTTGAACTGAAAAATATCAGAACCAGAAGAAATCAAGTTGGTTTCCCACCAAGCTGGCCAGGGGTGTTGATCTGCTTGAGGGCAGGAAGGCTCTGTAGAGGGATCTGGATATGCTGGATAGATGGACTGAGGCCAATTCTATGAGGTTCAACAAGAAGTGCTGGGTCCTGCACTTGGATCACAACAACCCCATACAATGCTACAGGCTTGGGAAAGAGTGGCTGGAGAGCTGGCTGGTGGAAAACAACCTGGGAGTGCTGGTTGACAGCTGGCTGAACATGAGCCAGCAGAAGGCCAATAGCATCTTGGTGTGTATTGGAAACAGTGTGACCAGCAGGACAAGGGAAGTGATAGTCCCCCTGTACTTGGCACTGGTGAGGCTGCACCTCAAATCCTGTGTTCAGTTTTGGGGCCCTCACTCCAAGAGGGATGTTGAGGTGTTGGAGCGTGTCCAGAGAAAGGTGAAGGGTCTGGAGCACAAGTTTTATGATGAGTACCTGAGGGAACGGGGGTTGTTTAGCCTGGAGAGGAGGAGGTTCAGGGGGAGACCTTATCACTCTTTACAACTATCTGAAAGTAGACTGTAGGCAGGTGGGGGTAGGTCTTCTCCCAGGTAACAAGAGAGGAAATGGCCTCAAGTTGCACCAGAGGAGGTTTACACTGGATACTAGGAAAAAATTCTTTACTGAAAGGGTGGTCAAGCATTGGAATAGGCTGCTCAGGGAGGTGGTGGAATGACCATCCCTGGAGGTGTTTAAAAAATACGAGGTGTGGTGCTTAGGGACCTGGTTTAGTGGTGAACTTGGAAGTGCTGGGTTAACAGTTGGACCTGATGGTCATTAAGGTCTTTTCCAACCTAAATGATTCTATGATTCTAAACAGAAATGAGAAAATAAGTATTTAGCCATTGTATTTAATACAGGAAGAATAACTGGAAGGAACAATTAGTTCTGCTATTCTAGGAGTTAATCTGGGTGACAGAGCATACAGATTTATATTTTAGGACATGTACAGAAGCAAAGAGCCCTTGATATAGACCTTCCAAAAGGCAGGAGAACTTGTAGGAATTTTACACTTGTGGCCAATGAATAGCAGGAAAACAGGCAATCACTGAAAATGAAAATTAATTTTTTGCTAATTTATGAATCTGTACAGTCTTACATAACATATGTTCTTGAAATCTTAACATACTCCCCATACATTCTTTGACATCTTGTTTGAATAAAAAGGATGCAATTCAAGGCATTAGATCATCAGTAGCTGCAAAAGCTTTGTGTATGTGGTGCTTTTCTTTGAAAGCCAGTTTCCATTCACAGGGCTTTCAAACCTCTGTTTGCTAAGCTGTTTCCCAGTTTTCTCAAACTCCCTTTCTTCAACAGGAAATCATAGACCACACCCCATGACTTTGCGTAATTAGGAGAGACAGTAGGAAAGGAAGACAGAGAAAACATCTTAAATTTTTCTGTTTGCAAGAATATGCTAACACAAAGAAAAAAATCACACTTAAATGAATTTTACACTAAACATTTCACCATTTCACCAAGTATTTCACTAAGTAATCAGAAAGCATTTCAATGGAATTGCTGAGGATATTTTCTCCAGTGTGAGAAAAAAGGCATGTCTCAGTGTTGGATCAGTGAATATACAATGTACACTTTACAGATTTAAAAAAATAAACTGATCCATTTCTGAAGTAGGATTTCATACAGTCAAAAACAATATAATATATGTGAGTGTGGGACAAAATTGTGCACATAATTGTAGCTTGATCACCTGATTTCCCCCCACCCCCACCCCCACCCCCCGCTACTAATATTCACTTATTAGCTTTAGGAATGTTGGGCTCAATTTTTCTGTCTTATTCTATATAATCTTCTCTAAAAGCAACCTCATGATTTCATTGGTTTGCTTAAACATGCAAAGCAGTATTTAGTGTAAATAAGCCTGACGTATTTGGGCCTTTAATATTTTTAGTGTGCCTTTGAATTTATAAAGCTCATTATATTTAGTTTTGCTTAGAAAGAGATGATAAGTACTATGAAAAATTGCAATAATTCCTTTCTTAATACACCAGAGAATACAGATTGACTTTCTACCATACCTTCACTTGCATGACGGTCCCTAAAAATGTTCTTGGGATGGACATTAAAGCCTTCTATGTCATGTACTGAAGATGCTCTCCGTATACTACAAATGCTTTCCTTTGATCTGGAATGGGTTAGTGGATTGCTTGTCTCTACCATGTCAGGGTAAAGTCTGTCCCATTGCTGTTTAGGTGATGAATGGTCAAGAGGTCCTGATATATTAACCAAAGGTGAACATTTACTGGGTTGAATCAGTGCTTTTGTATCATCCACTTCTGAAGGACTACAGCTTTCTTTTGTAGGTGATTTAAAGTGCTTCATTGCCACTGAGTCATCGCTGTGCTTAGATGAATCGACTATCACTGCATCAGGATCTTCCTGTGGTAAGGACTGCTTTCTGTATGTTAAAAGTCTCAATCCAGGTAACCGGAACCCAAAAAGTCTGCCTACAGGTAAATACATACAAAAGAAGAAAATATTACATATTAGTTTCTTGTCATGAAAACCTGCTTTTTCACACACAGTCAGAGGGCATAATAATAGCTGTAAATAATTGACCTATCCCCAATAAACTGCAATACTTAACAATGGAATGTGGAAATATGGAAATATTATATAGCTGTAAGTTTGTTATAGTTATGGTGTTTCAGGATTTCATACTTCAGTCAGACATA
The DNA here is from genome assembly GCF_015220075.1 of Falco rusticolus. Classification (NCBI taxonomy): domain Eukaryota; kingdom Metazoa; phylum Chordata; class Aves; order Falconiformes; family Falconidae; genus Falco; species Falco rusticolus. The sequence goes on from NC_051194.1 coordinate 41,440,997, forward strand.
AATTATTTAGCCCAGAATAGGGATAGCAGCATTGATTTTACAGTCTGTCTTAAAAGAGTTAAGGTTTATCTGTTCTGATGGTCCTTTCTAAATAAAAAATTTATGCATCTATAAAAGACTGCTAGAACACATCAAGCTGCTTTGTAGCTGTTATTCTGAAATAGCTATTTGTGGATTCTATTATTAGTGGAACTCCTTACGCTTAAAAGTGTGCTGCTGATTTATTGATTTATTGGCTACAAATTAAACAGGAAGATACCAGTGCTAATCATTCAGGAAAGAAAAATAAGTTGTGTATCAGTTTTTCCAAAATCCTTTCCAATACTTACATCTCACTGTTAAATGAAACACTTATTTTGAATGAGTTTAAAATGAAAAGTAAAAGAACATGCCAGAAGCAGCAGCAGCAACACAGGTCTTGAGCCTTAGTTGCACCTATTTCAATGCAATTATTTTTTGTACAGTTGCATGGGTGTGTGCTTAGTTGGGCTTGGTATATTGAGTGGCTGGTTAGGCTATTCTGAGTGTGTGTAAAACTAACAATTTTGTGTAATGGTGAGAAATACCAGTAGCTGAGAGGAAGTGTAAAATGTGGTGCAAATAAAGAAAACAGAGGAAGAACTGTAAAATTTACAAACTGTCCTTCTAATAAAACCAAATCCAGTTAGTAAATATTTTAAGGTATTGTGCAATACAACTCATAGGTGGGGGCACAGGGACAGATATACAGAAAACAGAGTAAATAGTTTAGAAAAAGATTTTTTTTTAAAAAAAATTAACAAAATAATTGAAAGATCAGATGTCTTGCATAAATGGTTTTATTTATCTAATAGCTCCTTGTCACCCTTCACTTTGCTACGTGTTTTCCACAGTGAATCAATAGCAAAATGATTTCTCAGAAGTCATCTTGATATGTCTTGTTATATTTTATTGCCTTTTTGAGTTCTATTCCTAGCCTGTGCTATACTTAAAATATTTTCTTAATAGCTGAGGGATTTCTTGGTTGGTAGCAGATAGTTTAGTCTCTATTGTTATTTCTGTAAAAAAAATTATTTGTTGTTTTATCACGTGGCCACTCAGTATCATATGTCTGTAAATCTCATATCATATTCTCAATAATTTTGTGACATCCGCAAACATTCTCATCTCACTTTTGCACCTTTTTGATCCAACTAATTTTAAATGTATTAAATAATAAAGTAAATGTGAGACTGTTGATAACATCTCAGTATTTAGAAATCTGGCCCTTTGTTTCAACCTTTTTTTCCTTTCTTTGAAATATAAATCCACGTAACGATCTTCCTTTATTTTTCCTTGAAAGTTTCTGAAAAAGCTTGTTGAATTCAAACTATTTAGTGTTCAGTCTATTGCTCTAATGCATATATGCACACAACAGTACAGTAGACAGATAACTCTATTACATAAAACCAGAGTCATGCATGTTCTAAACAGCAGCTAGAGGTGCCAGTTTTCAATCTGTATAGTGATATTCAGCAGAGTGCACCTTGGGAACATGCATGTTTTGCCTAACATTATATTTGAACACATTACTTACAGTTGAAATTAGTGATGTACATAAAAAAATATTTTTTTTTAAATGCACATAAATTGGGTTGTAAAGCAGTTTATAAATAAATTTTGAAAGCTTATTGCATCAAAAGTGAAACATACTATAATTTATTTTTCACAAATTACATTGAACTTAAAAATACCATTCATAAGGTTTTCTGGCATTAGACACTGTTAAAGGCTTTTTGCTGGCACTCTATTTTAGCCATATTCATGGTGGTCCAGATGGTCTTTTCTGCTTCACCAATTTAATATGTCCATGTTACACTGCATTACTGATTTAGATGTCTAACTGCAGTTCAGCTGGAAAGAATACTCAGAATTTTGCTTCTTGCTAAGACTCTTGGGTATGAATTAGAAAACTTAAATGAGTAGCTTTTTGCTATTCTTCTATAAATATACAATAAATGGACTCAAAGTTAGAATCCTTATTTCCTGCTTTTTAATTTGAATACTTTAGAGTAGCAATATTTTCTTCTTCAGTGTATAGATAATGAGCTATATGTTGTGTTGGACATTCAACACTCCCCTGCAGTACTACAGTTAAAGCTATCAGGAGACCCATTCAGAATTTGTCTGGTTTACATTACACTTCCTTACTCAGCTCAGTAACAATACCATTTGTGATAAAGCAAAATTCAGGGTCCCAGGCCTGCTGTCCTGATATAGACTAGAATGGTCAGTGGAAGCTTTCCTGACATACTTGAAAATTTATGTTTATTTGAAAATTAACAACCCCTGATTTGTGTAGGTACGATGTTAGAGCAGATTTATCTTGGCTTATAATACTAAAACTTTTTTAGAGATGTAACTAGCAATTTACTATAAATATACAGGTAATGTTACATTAAAATACTCATGGTTTATTGAATTTGAAGACTACATTGCCAAATTCTTCTTAATGCTGAGTCAGAGATTTGTATGATTGTGGCTTGCCAAGAGCAACTGAGGAAAGCAGTTGAGTCTTAGTCACAATTCCAGGCTTACATTCCGTTTCCTCCTTTCAAGCCTTGCTTCACTGAATAAGTAATTTGCAAATGAGTTAATCTGTTGGTTGCATTTATTCTCTGTGCCATCTCAGCTAACCCTCATCCAAAAATATACTACAGATGAGAAAGGACACTTCTAAACTATTTGCAGATGTAGTTATCTTCAAAGTCCCAAATTCAGATTGACTGTTCTTGCCCTCTGAAAGCCTTTTTAAATTCTGTCTCATATTTTGAGAGATCAAAGAAGAAAATATTTAGAATTCATGAAAATTAAATGTTTTGGTTAATAGTGTTGTGGAAAAAGTATAGGAAAAAGCCTATCTTGGTAAGAATAATTAATAGCCTTGCTTGGTAAGAATAATTAATAGCCTTGCTTTTCTATAAGTATTGAGATGGGAAATCTTAATAGAAAATTGCAATTCTCAAACACTAAGTACCATCATATAGAATTTTGTGGCAGGGAAAAAATACCCAAAAAGAATGGTTCCAAAAAGACTTTATTAACAGTTACGATCATGGTTGCAAATTTCCTGCCCCATCAATATAAATTTGATTTTGAAAATGGGGTATTCCAGCAAAAACATATCTGAATAAGGATTTATTTAATAACCCAATACACTTGCCTGGCAAGTAATTCCCCTATTTGTTCTGTGCAAGCATTCTATAACACGGAAGGGAAATGATATTTGGCTTGAATATTGCTTTGCCACGGTGAACGTACTCTTATATATCTAGTAATGAAAAGGTATATTTACATACTAGACACAGTGGTAAAGTCAGAGAAATGCCTACAACTGAGAGATCTTTACTTTAACTACAATTTCTTTAGCGGCTTTGGGATTACTGGTAGGTGTTATGTGCTATCCTGAAGTTTATTTATCCATGTCAATGCACATGGGATTCCTAGTTTCCTATCCTGAGCACTGTGGAAGGGCAACCCTAAGAGACAGCAACTTGGAGGTCATGATGGCTTCTCAAAGAATTGATTAGCCAGTTTTTATAGCATCTCTGGTAGCATTGTCACTTTCATGCTGATGAAGTAGTTATGCAGAAATCAGCATCTGAAGCTGCTTTAAGATGCATTAGCCAAAGAAAAAAAGTGGTAGCTGCTCTCAGGCTCCCTAGCTGTGAGCTAGATTTACTCTGTTACACTCAATCTTCTCTAGATTTAGACTGCAAAATCAAATCAAAGGAGCTCAAATGCACAAGGAGTTTGCACGAGAGAAATTAAGTGAGGTGTAGAAACTGTCAGAACTGTTTCCTGGTGTGACATACCAACCTGTCTTAGGCTACAAGTTAAACCAAGCTCTGAACTGCCCATGTTCTAGTACAACCTGTTAACTATCTTAGAGTATTGAAGAAAATAAAATCTTGAATAGTTTTATCGTAGTAGATGACTGGTCTGGCTAGAATATGAAACCTATGTCATTTTTCAGTATATATATATAGGTTGACCTATTCCAAACAGAGAGAGACTTTCTTGACAAGGGCAGGTAAGGTAGGTTGATTATGACAGGATATCTTCCAGAGCATGGGTTAATTCAACAATACTTTTGTTCTGAAACTTCCCCAAACAATAAGCAAAATTACTTTCACAAAAGGAGCACAAGTTGGTTCTTTGCAGAAAGATTTTCTGATAACTGAATGTCTACTACCAATGAATTTCAGGATCTAGGTTATCAGAAATACAGACACAGGCAATTATTGAATTGCTGCTCAAAACGATCTAACAACTCACACAACAGACTAAAGGATACAATTGCTTTTGAGAAAAGGAATCCCTAAACACTGACAGTCTAAAATAGCGGCCAATACTTGAACGTACTCTATGCAAACACTGAGGCATGTGATGCTGCCTCATTTTCAGTCTGGGGTCAGTAGGTCTTAAGACAGAGAATTACAGCAAGTGTCAATTATGGGGTTTTTTTCAGTCCTTTTCCCTCAAATACAGAGAAGTATACATAAGTGGATAATTTTCTTGCTCTGCTTATTAAATGATCTTAATTTCTTTTCAGGCAGGAAAAGAAGGCATATCCAATTATTAACTTCAGAAGTTCAAATGTATAGTTCTCAGATACTGCATACGCACATTTTTTTAATGCTTTAGTATGGTCTACTTTAATTTTGGCAGTTCTTCTTTTAGTTTTCTCTAAAATTAAGGTTGCGCTTGAGTTCCATCAGTATTGGTAACAGCAATCTCCTTTATGTTGCCTTGTTAGTGGGAAAGTTGTTTTATCTTTTTGCTGGTGATGGCGTATTGTTGTCTATAGTTCTCCTAGTAGGTACTACTGAGAATGGCTAGGAGAATAATACGGTTCCAGATCCTCCTGTCTACACATAGGCCTCTGAGGTAGCCTGTCAAAACATGAAAGGAAGGAAATGAAATCTCTGCCTACGTGTAGGGCTGTGCTGTGTGTGGTTGACCAGGAATTTAGTCTGAAGAATGTTCTCAGGGTCTCCCTCAAAAGACAGAATGGTTATATCTTTGGATGTTAATATGAACTTGTACATTTACCTGTCTTGTTTTCTTCCCATTTGTTGATAGAGATGTCCTTTTTTTTAGATCTTTTTCATTATGTTAACATTATAGGAGTTACAGTGTCTTTGTGAAAAAGCCATAAGAAAAAAAATATTTGATCCTCTTAGAATGAGATTTTGCTTTTTGTAGTTTTATTTCTTAGACTTAATTAAAAGTGGAAAAGAAGAAAACAGTAAATAACTTCAGTGAAATAACATAGCAACCATCACAACAAACATTATTTGCAAAGAATTAATCAACTAGCACAATATTTTGCTGTCTTGCTGACAAATATGGTTGGTTGTTTAGTAACTAGAAAAAATAATTATATCTATTAAATCAAGTTCCTAAGAATTTCTCAACCCTTTATCACCTTGGTTGACAGACTCCATAGAATAAAAAAAATCTTTCTTTTGTCTGAGACAAAAAGGCTGAAGAACTTCTCTTTATGTTTTAACACTGATTTTATATACTACTATCAAACACGGTGTGTTTTGTCTCATATAGCAATTGGAATATTTTATGATCTGCATATGAGAACTTCCAGTGATAATAAGATGAAAAGTATCATTACATTTGGATTTTATATGTCATATAATTATACTAAAGTTAATAGTTTAGCTGTTATATCTACAGTTTTGCAGAAATAAGTATTCAGAGAGTGGGAGCAAGATCCTTATTTTGACTTGCACTCGTCTAGAATTATATAAAATGTAATGATATCTTGAAATAATAGAATCAGAACAAAGCAATTAAAGGACTTTAGTAGATAGAATTTTAGAAGATAGATTTACCTGAAGCAGAGCCACTGGAAAGGTTGTTACCATCTGAAATACAATTAAACTGGATTTACAAAAAGCTTTAGCTTAAAAAGAAATAGCTAAAAAAAATTAAACAGACTGTTAAGAAAAGAAAGTAAAATATCAAATTTCCAAACGTTTTAGAAGGTAGCTTGAATTCATATACAATATATATAATTTGCAGAAGAATTGTTTAAAAGTACATTGCCTTTTTGTTTGGAAAGTTTCAGAACTATTCCATTAAGAAGTACTTTGGTAATTGCTAAATTTGTCACATAGATCAATATATGTTTCCAATTACCAAGTTTTGAAGTTGGCTAATGTTTCAGACAGAAAACTAAAGTAGGTGGATGCAGACTAATGTGGTATTTCTCATGAAATGGAACCTCTTCTAATTTCTTAGTGATCATTTCTTTGCTAGGAAATGCCAGTTTTGTCTGGAAGAAACTTATTGAAAAGTTGAAGAATTCATAATCTCCTTAGGAAGAATAGGCTTTATTCACTGACACTTATTCAGAGTATGACATTAGAGAAGTTTCATATTCCTGATAGAGCTCACTTATCTCATGTCTTCATGGGAAGAACTCTTCAGGTTATGTGTCTCTGCCAGTTGCTTTCAGGTCTTTGAAATGCCCAGCTTGCCTGGGTGCTATGCTTCTTAACATAGTCAAGTAGGACACAGTTGTGGTAAATCTCCTTATTTTTATCTATAGATCTATTTTGTTTGCTTACCTTAAGATAATGCCTACTCCATGTTGAATGATATAAATAACAAAACATATTCCTTATGACCAGTGTCCATCTCAAAGCTTCTCAAATCCATTTTTTTTCCTGATGTCTAGTAGAATCCTCTTTGTCTAAGCTTGAGATATGCTGAAAGTTTTGATTTCTCCCTCTTAAAGTTAAAATCTAATTTAATTTAACAAGTGCACAGATGTGTTAAGTTCTCTGGGATAGTTGTTATTATGAATAAGAGGCACAGGACTCTGTCTTCCATCAAAGAATGATGAAAAACTCACTGCCTTTATACTTCCCTGGTGATAAGTATTACAATGTGGGATGACTTTGCAAAACCATTATCCTAGCCTTCAAGTTACCTCACAGAACCCATCTGTTTTAAATGTCCTGAAAAGAACAATTAGATAGGAGAGCTGTTAAAAATGAGTAAAAATATAGGACTGAAATAAACTTCTGGATCTAGTTCAAGCCAAGAATCCTTTTCAAACTAATTTCTCATACTGTGTATTTGTTTAAATAGCAAAAGGAAAATTTGCAGGGTCTCTGCAGAGCGAGTATTGTCAGTTTGTGTTCCTTCTCCTGTCCAGCGTGCACAAGTCACCTCCACTGAAAGCTACTGAAAGCTGTGTCATTCCCTCTGTTTGGTTTGTAATCTCTTTAAGCAGAGATTGCCTTTTTTATTGAATGTTTGTACAAGATATAGCACAATAGCCCTGTGATCCTAGCTGGGAGACTCAGTAATGCAAACAGCTAATTACAGTGGCTAGAATCCAGGGAGGCTTCCTTTCTAATCTAAGCCCCAGCCATAACTGTCATGAGGAAACAGAGGTATAGCCACCCCACTTGTATTTCTCTGTCTGTAAAAGAAGAGTAGTAGAATTTATTTATCTTAATTTTGTTCTGTTAATTAGGCAGCTAGGTATTTGTGGAGCACTCAAGGTGAAAGTAACAGAGGTTCTTCTGTCTTTCACTGTTTGGCTATATTCCTCTGCTACGAGTTCAAAGCTGTCTCAGTTTACCTAACATTCACTGTAATTTACCTTGGAGACAAGTACACATACTGACATTAGGGTTGTCAGAACTATGCTGCTGGTTGACTAGATAGAAACCTTTGTCCTCCTGGACACAATTTTTCTTGACTAGCCCTCACTTATGATGGATTTGCTCCTAGTGTTGCAGCTAAAAATAAGACCTTGGAAAAATTTCTCATTACATTTAGGGCAAATTCAGAGGGTTGCTATTGCTTCTAAGTGCCATGTTCTATGTGGCAAACTTGTGTGCCTCAAATGGTTTACAATATTTCATGACAATCTTGTTGTCCAGATATATTTAGAAAAAAATATATGCTTGCCTTTCACTAACTGCTATGTTTACCTTTATAGCAAAGTGTACCGCAAAGAGGAAAACAAATACCGTTTTTTGAGTCAATTCTTTGACTTAAAGAAAAGGCCTGATTTGAATTTCAGTTATGTTTGGTTCATTTTTAACTTCAGTGGATGCAGTGATCTCTGCTCCTGAGATGTAACTGTATTGCTAGGACCAGGAGGGAGGCAAACTTAGTGAAGTGTAAACACCCTGAAGAATCTCTTTGCTTGAAAGATTTAGCTATTTTAGCTTACATATTAATAGGAGTTTTGCTTTTGACAGGACTGGAGTAAATATTAGAAAAAGCACTTATATTCAATAAAAAAGCAGCAGGTGGGGCAGAAAATGAAAACAACTCAGAATTAAAGTTCTGAGAGGTATTTCTCATTTTGTGCATGCATGTACATTACAATCCCACAAATGGTCTACTTTGAGTAGAAAAATTATAGCTACATTCTTCATAGTGCAGTCAGTAATGTCAAATCTATGATCTTTTGTTAGTGTGAAATGGCAGCTGATTTTCTCTGTGTTCAATCTGTGTCATGATTATTTTGATAATTTGCATGTACTAGCTTTACAGACACAAAGTACTTGACAGCTCTGAAGAACAGAATCAGGTGCCAGAATCAAATATTAATTTATGCCACTAATTCTGTAAATTTCTGTAAAAAGTTCTCAGTGATTTGGTGGAGTGGATGAACATGCTAGATTGGAATGTTTGACAGATCTGGGAAAAACCGGACACATACGTTCCCTTTCCTCAACAGATGATTTATAAGCCATTTTTATATACAGAAGTTATAGTACCTTAACACTTTATAATAAAGAATACAATGAATTTTGTACAACACAATGTACAGGAATTCTTATTTTATTTTGGTTTACAACTGTTACTAGTAGACAAATTTAAATAATAATTTAGTAGTGTTCATAGAGTTATTTTGTGAAACTGGTATAAAATCACATATCTTCTTAATTTAGTTCATTGTAGAAGTCTACATAAAGATTTTCTTTTACGGTGAGCCTAACAGGAAGGAGTTGTCTTAATCTGTCTATACATTATTCATGCATTATTTCAGTTGGACTTGAAAATTTTATATAACTTTGGCAAATGATTAGATTCATGAAAATTTCTGAACAAGACTTTTGGAAATAATTTTTTATCATCATAGTGACAACCAAGCAAATGTTAGTGTCTTATCAGATGTGTAAGAGAATAGTCCATAGGAACTTTTATATTACGAGTAAAATTCATTTTTAGGGCCTATATAGCTCAAAACTTTTGATCTCAACACTTTAATAACCTAAACAAATATCCTTTCACTTAAAAAGCAGGTATTTATGTCTTCAAGCATTTCAGATAAAGTGAGATGGGATAAAGTTATTAAGTGTTTTTATATTTGGGTATAGAAGTTAATTTCTGGAATTATAAAACATTTACATGACCTAAGAAATGGCAATGCAAAAAGCAAACAATCAGAAAAGATGTGAAATAAGAATGAATAGAATTGTCATATCTGGAAATGAGACAAAGTTTAGAAAGAGTGATTGGATGATGAATGGACATCTATAGCAGAAATCAGTTTGTATGTCTCACTTTAACTGCACATTGTACAAAGACATTCTCAATGGAGTGGAGGATGAGACCCAGTCATGAAATAAGTGCTTACAGAAGAAATTTCCTCACCTTTCTGAATATAAAGATGGGACAGATATAGTATTAAATAAATTTGGTTGGAAGTTTAAACAAAAAGATATGACAAATGTTTTGGGATTACTTTTTTTTCCCAAATGGAAAGAGTTATATATGAACAAAGATTTCCTTTGTTTCACTAGTGAAATGGCATATATTGAAAAATATAATTGTGGCAAAACACAAAAGCAATGAAACAGAAACTAGTGAAAAATCAGTTGGCTATGATTTGGTAGTTCTTTACAGATTTGGTGCATGCTAGGATTTCCCAAAAATTAGCTATGTGATTACACGAACACTGGTCAGACTGCCATAGAGAACTGATGATAAATTCTTGCAAGGAAGAGTAAAGGGAACAAAAGGATCAGCTGAAAGGATTTTTACACTGCTATTGTGAAGCCAGTATCTTCACTTTTCGCATTAGTGCCTATTCAGTTTTCTGCTGCATATGAGATAGAAGCTTTTGAGCACCAGACTAGAAAGAATTGTATTTATACTCAAATGTGGTCATCAATCTCCTGGCAACATACTGTATTTTTAAAAAAATAATCTATTATTATCATAATCTGCCAAGCCCGATGCTGAATCAGAACCTGCGTTAACCATCGTAATGGGTACAAAAGACAGGATCCCTGTCAAATAGCTTACAAACACTGTTTAAAAGTTCAAGTTCTGTCAGTATTTAGCTGGAAAGTTTAAAATTTTCTGCCTATCCAGAACTAAATGTAGTCTCTAAGCTCAACTTTGCAAATGTCAGTTGCCTTCCGTAGGTCTTTAATTTTTTCAGAAGGCCCTCAGTCCTTTAACAGATTGGAATCCTTCTTTCCTGCTACAGCTTTTGAAAACACAATGGGCTGTGTGTGCAGCATGAAATGCTTTTTTTTCATATTGTGTTAGATTACAGTTGTGGGGGCCACTGTAGTAAGCAGTCTTCTTCAAAACTGTTGGCTGCAGCTAGCAGAAAAGATGCTTTTAGAAAAAGGAAAGGTTTTACAAAGTCACAGGTAATAAATTTGATGTCAACTCCTAATAAATCAATTAGAGGAAAAATGATAGTATGGAAGTGTTATCTTATTTTCTATAGGGTCAGGAAAATAACTAGAATCTTTTATTTCCTATTCACTTTTAGTTCTTCTACAACCTGACTCAATCATTTTTTTTGCTCTCATGTTGAAAAGACATTCTAATATGACAGAACTCAATCTAAGGAGCTCTGGAAAGAAATCTCTCATGATCTGTGTACTTCTGGGTAGTAGATGTTAATGCAATCTGAAATCTTTTGTCATTAGCTGTTGCTTATCTTGGTGGTTTGTCAGAATTGTATTGCACTTGTTATATGGCTGGTTCCTCCTCTTTCATTCTCTAAATTGGTCACTGGATTTGAGGGGATTTTGTTTATTTGCTTTTTTTTTTTCCTGAACCGGTACCCTTTACTGTCCAGTATGTGTGTGATCCAATGAAAATAGATCAGCTGCTTTACCTGTTGATGTATGTTCTAAATAGAGTAAGACGATGAAAAAATAACTTCCTCTTAGAGAATCTGCTGTTTGCCTTTATTATGATGGTAACATGACTTAAAAAAGATATTTTTACTGGTAAACACTCGACCTTTTCTGTGACTTCTTTTGTTGCTTATTGGTGTCTTTCTGCCTTTTCTAAATTTCAAGGCTTTTGTTTGTTTTAATTCAAATCCACCACTGGACTGTACACAATATCTTGTAGTTATTTCTGGATTTTTTGCAGAGGTTGGCCTCTTTCTTGAGAATTCTTTCTGCCAAGAGGAATTTTCTGGCTATGTAGCATATTTTATATCACCATTCTTCCCATCCTGCCCACATAACACTCTACTCTGAAACCACAAGCAGTGGAAATGATAGGAGTAAAAGCAGCCATGTGCCTGCTCTAGTTTCTGCCAGTTTCTGGCATCTGGCTGTACCAACTAGCTGAAAAATGTTTCAAGTCATCTTTCTCTGTCTCCTTTTCACCTTGATCTTTCTTTATTATGTAATGAATTTGGAGCCACACATTCATTTTTCAAGAACTCTCAGCAAGGAAATCCCCAGTGTATGTCAGGCATAAATACTGTAAAACAAAAGAAGGATGTTTTGACTAAGTGATTTTTTTGTAGATTTCCTCTTTAGTGGCTTTTCACTTTAAAATATGGCAGGTGCCAACACTTCAAGACATACAGTGATGGATTGCAGATATGAGAACAAAAAGCTCTTTTTCAGGACATGAAGCTTCCACATCCCCCACCCCCTGTTAGTATTTTACCTTCTGTTTTGTCAATAAAACCACATTAAGCGTGAACCAGCTAAATAAATTTACTTATGTTATAAAACTGGTTTTTAAAGCCAGGAAGTAAAATGTTCAAATTTCACAAAATCATGTCATCCTGAAATTGAAACAGAATGTAAGTGGGGTTTACTTGATGTAAATTTAATACATTATTTTATTTTTTTCTGATGCAATTTTAAATTTTTTTTCTGATATCCCTTAACAGTATTTTTACCATAACATTACTAAAAAAATAAAAGTGTTTTCTTGGTATCTCAAGAAAAATGAAAAATACCGCTGTATTAGTTATTTTTAAAAAACCCTGCAAAACAGAATAAGACAGGAAAGTATAAAAGCACAAGTTTTAAAATATGTATTGTAAAGAATATTTACAAAGGTTGTTTTTAAAAAAATGTGATATTTGGTGAACAATAATTATCTGCAGACTGCTAATTTCCAGCAATGGGAATTTTCCTTTCCACAGTCTTGTATTTATTGCCATTGTAGGGTTATACAGACATAAGTATAAAGACTTTGGCCTATCTAGAATGATTCAGTCAGAGCTCTTTCTCCATGCTTAATGAAAATAGTATTTTTTATTTTCCCAATTAATTATAGAAATAAATTTCAATCTTTTAAAAATGTGAATGGTTTGGCAATATTAAGGGGGGGGGTTGGTTATGTATTTATTTTTTGATAGTCACAGAGCTTTGGGTGAGATCCTATGCATCTCGTCAAGAAGATACAGCGCAGAAAGTCTAGATTATGAAGAATGGCAAAGACTGCTTTCATCAGAAGGAGCCTGGTAATGCCGTTATATGTATAGTTACAGACTTGCTCCTTACAATCTTCTCAACATAACTAGCAGAAAAAATAATGCAGCATGTCATCACTTCAGGTAGTGCACGGTGCTTACATTGGGAAAGTTCTTCCCCCGCTTCTGGCAGTGGATATCATACCTTCTTTATCTCCTATCTAAAGAAAGCTGAAGTGTTGATTTAATGGTCAGAAAACTTAGGTTCCAGGTCCCTTTATTGTGCTAACATTAAAGATTATTACACTGTGGAAAGGTATTTTCCAACTGTCGCTGAGCCAATGAGGGGACAGTGTTAATGCTCAGTGTTAGAGTATGCGGTGCTTTACTAAGAGTTTGTACAAATGGGGACGTGTTCTGGGAGATCTTGTCGTAAAAGCAGATTACTGAGTGCAGAAGCAAAGCAGAAGGATTTGGCAAACAGAACAGCAAAAACAGAAGATGCTGTTGTTGCACAGAGTGAAGGTCAGGAGAAGAGCACACATTCTGCAGGTAGAAGGACAGAAATCCACACATTCTAGCTGTATAAGAAGTGGACTTCTGTGTAGTTTTCTGATTTCGGCAATACTTATGTTCCAGTGGGATGAAAACAAAAGCATTTCCTGTATAACAAAAAAACCCAAATCCCATCCTTCAAGCCAATCTAAGTACTAAAATTTGATAAAACCAGGATGTTTAATTATGCTTCAACTTTTCCCCCCATGTTTTGTATTTTCTAGTGTAATTTAATCAAACCTTCAACCAACAATTTTTCATTTGGAAAGGAAATAAAAATGTTCAATTTTGACTAGTTAAGGTGAAATAGTAGGCCTATATCATAATACTTTGCAGGTTTTCGTTCATAATCAATTTTTGTCAAGGCAATGCACTTCTGTGAAATGTTCTACTTTTAATGAATTTACATTTCCTAGCAGTACTTAGCAGATCTACGCTATTAGTACTATCAGAGATCGGATAGATTATCTCGCCAACATTGTAACAGGTTTGCCATGTTTAATTTCTTATTGTTTTAAACTCTATCTTAAGTGAGTCAGGCAATGGGGATTGCATCAGTTCTTTGGTATCATTATTGCACAGGTTAGTTACTCTCCCAGCTAAAAGTAGAGGTAAGCAGAGAACTTTCAATGAGTAACTTACGATTTACAAGTTTGGATGGCAGTATTGGCTTGCACTTCTCAGGAGATGCCACATTCTCTTCATCTGTTACATACTCAAAGTTAATAATAAACATCATTGCTACTCCCTCTTGATTTTTTACTGGAATTATGTGGGTGTTGCAAATGAAGGTAGATCCTGCAGATGGAGAAAAAAAGAAATACATAAATGAAAGGAAACGTCATTATTTTTTCCCTCCAGTAATTACAGTTATACCAACAGATAGTGAAGCATATTTCTTTGAATTTAATGATTTAACATTCAGACACACTATTTAATTTAAACAGGAACATTTTCATAGAAAGAAATACATCTTTTTATAATTTATTAGATTATTACCTCTTCCAAAAGATCTCTCCTTTAAAATGTCAATTTTACTTTTTGGTTTTTATTCACTGGAAGTACCTATATAGACAGACTTGTGATATGGAGACATTTAGCACCAAAAGCAGCAATGCGAACACTGTTCCAACCATAACACTAGCAAAGAAAGCAGAACCCCATTCTTATAAATGTCAAACATTCTTCAAGCTTTTGGTTCTATTACAACAGGATGAATCATGCATTAAATATTTATGGGTGTAAATATATGACTATTCTTATTTTAGCTCTCAGTCTTTTGGGGGCTATATAGTATTGTTTAGGTTTGTGTTAAAATTATATTTGTTACCTGATCCTATGGAGTTTTATATTCTATCACAAAAGAACTTATAAACTGTGGTAATATTTTTCAATAATCTTAATCAGTATTTGACTTAACTGATATATACAATTTAAAGGATAAATTTAAAAGCACCCTAGTTTTTCATATATATGGGCCATACCCAGCTTGTACTGATATAGAAGGTGTAATTCCACAACACCTCTAGTACTCAGGGTGTTGTTCCAAAGCCTAATTACAGATTTAAAGAATTCTTTGTGCTAATTGTTCCAGTATGACTCTGAAGAAGTTTAAATTGACAAGGTCATTAGTTTTGACTTAATTCCTTCTAGTGGTTCCAAAAAATTATGTGATTGCTGTAAACAATACAATAATGTGCTAAAAGCTTCATGCAAACACAACTGTGAGATGGTGTCTTTCTATGATAGCTAGGGACTGGTTTAATGTACATCATCTGCAATTTATGCATTCAAATGCAGTAATCACTGAAACTTGACAGGCTGTGCAATTTGACAAAAACAGATCCTGATCTAGGTTACACAAGATTATTTTTTTTTTCCATTGAGGACAGAGATAGTAAAGATTGATATCATTATAACCAAGATCAGATTCTGGATCCTCATATTTAAAGTAGTATTTTCTATAATGTGGTATATATGGCAGTATGAGCTATGTATAAAATTGACATGCTGGCTTTTCAAGTTTTGCAGCTGTACCTTCAATCCATTTAATAAAACAGTTAAGCTGTGGCACTTGCCAAAGTTGCCATGGTTACAAGCTCAATGACTTTAGTAAACAGAAAATAAGCAATTTAAGACTGTTCCATTAGAGCTAAAAATAGAAGTGCTGCAGGCCAAGCATTGCAACTTAGACGGTTAAACAGAGGGTCTGAACATAATTTAGAAATAATCTTTGTGTTTTTAGTTAATAACAATACATATTGATTTTAAACGGTCAGAATTATATTTATTGATTTGTTTGGAAGAAAAGACTTACTATTTCATGCTATAGACTATGCTTTGACATGCAGATTTCTAGATTGAGCAGATATCCCCCAACTAGACACCTTTAACACAGAGGACTGGAAGTGGGGCTAGGCTGAGGGGTGCGTGGCTTTGAAAAACACTGAACTCCAGTGGATCTAATATTTATCAGTTTATGCAAACAAGGATGACAAGAAGCCTGACTTCTTTAAAAACTTTCCTGTTTTTGAAGGCAAGGGTGTTTCAGCTTTTGAAATGCTTCCCACAATGTTAAGTAATGACACTATCTCCCGTTTATGTGGAACATTCCACCCTCAAGCACGTACAAACCTCATTTGTACTGGAGCTAGGGATTTGCATCTCTTGGGAGATGCAGAAGATGTTTAACGGGCCACAGATTAAAAACCTGGCAAAGAGAGCACAGGGTTAAAAAATTTAAGCTGTATGTAGAAATATTTTGGGAATAAAAAATGGGAAAGATTCATATTTCATATAATTCATCATAGTTCCTTTGAGGACAAATTGCACCAGCAGGCTAATGACTCCAGTGTAGTTCCTTAGTTTGAAGTTTTTCCAAGATACCTGAGCTTATTTTAGAGGCATAGAATTTTTACTTTATGTGAATGACTGGAATTGGAATTCTGCAACTTGATCAAAAGATAATGCCTGTCACAGTTACTGTCACTGTCTTTAATACAGAAAGAGTTACCTGCTATACAATTATCAGTATCTATCTGTATTGAAACAGCCATAAGGAAATACAAAATACAAAATAACAGGAAAGACCCCAGTGTGACTGGAAAATAAGAGTTGGGTACAAAGAAAGAATACTAGCAAAACTAAATCAAGCATTCAGTTGTTGGATTTGATGGCAATAAATAAATAAATATTAAGAAGTAGCTTGTTTATAAACAATCTTCTTCAGTATTTGCACTCTGGCATTCCACTGCTCTTCATTGCACTCAACGTTTTCCCTGTTTTGTCTCTATACTGTCTCTCTTACTTTGAGAGTAAGAAATGCTTCTCATGAGCAATAAAAATTCTAATGAGGTTTCTGGAATTTACATTTCTCATCTAACAGCACAAGGCAAGTGGATGATATAATCAGAATAATTATGAAAATTATACCTTTGTAATTAATAGATGCAATATCCAGGGATATATCTGGATTTTATAAAGATTACTATTGAGGAGTAATCATGAAATATACCTGTTGTGCTCTCTTGTTATCATCATTGGAGGTGATAAAGAGGAAAACCTGGATATTTTCTTTTCAGCTTGAATTACATAGTTATAAGGGCTTGTTTTCTTCTGTCTATGGCATTTTAAAGCCTACTTTTTCATCTAGTTAAATTAGTGGCAAAAACCCATATGTGAAAAAATTCTACTCCCCTGTATGCTGTGTGGATATGATGTATAATTCTGTGGTTATGTATTCAACAGTATGATTTCACAAGACGAGACAGGCTGGTGTGAAACAAATAACTGCCAAAATCTATGCATAAATGACAATAAATATTTAAGAAATAAAGTTTTAGGATATAATAGGATTATGTAAGGCTATATTGCACCATTTGAGCAATCCTGGTGAAGCAAAGTCTATTTAAATATCTGGCTGCATAGTATTTACAGTTTACTGTCTTCGTGAGACCAGCACAAAGCAGGCACATCAAACCAATTAATTCGGTTCATAAAATCTATTAACCTTTTCAGTGATTTTCTAGAGAGGATTTTAGGACAGATTTTTATCAGGCTGCATCCTAGATACAACTGCAGTCACTTATTTGAACTGTAATAGCTCTGTTTATGAGCAATTGGGAGAGGACATTAATTTTAATACAACAGTGAAGGCACTCCAAATTACAAGAGCCTCCATTCTCCTGTGAAAAACTCTGACAAGCAAACTTTGAAAAATGACACGTTCCAAACAACTATGTTGATTCAGTCTTCCTTGGAAGAAATTTTCAGAGGCCATTACATATGCCAAGCTCAGAGGATCTCTGAAAACTGAGACACTGTGGCATTTAGATATTTGTCCTAATTCTTCAGAAGCCCCATGTTTCACACAACAGTGACACTTGAAAATCCATTGTGGTTCTACAGAATGGCTCTGCAGCCCTGTTGCCCTGAATAAGTCTGACAGTTGCTATCTGCATTTCACCATTAAAACATTCAAACTCATCCACCTCAATACAAATTTGAGGACTGCCTTTGCTGGGGCTGAGACTTGTTCAGACATATTTTGGTATCAGTCTTGGCTCCCTGCACCAATGCATTTATGACTTCTTAGATATTCTAGCAACATTTTCTCAGATGTTGCTAGTGCTGGTGTGGACAACTAACTAAGGGTGTAGAAAGAAAGATGTTGAGTATGTCATCTGTGTGCATATATAAATTTCTGGACAGGTTGACCTCATAAAAGAGTTTTCTAGGATTATGATAATTTTTCACCATGGCAACATACAAGTATTCCAGTGTAGATATCTGTACAATCCATAGCCACTTCTGCTCATTTAAAATTGAAGGTGAGAAGGAACAAAACCAAAACAGAACAAATGAAGAGCCAACAACCCCATGCCTACTAGAACAAGACCAAGGGCAGTTAAAAGTTAGACGTAGAGATACTGTACATGTTTCGAGAGCTAGGCAATCCTGTTTTTTCTTTAAAGACATATCTAAATGAGACAATTCTGCAATGTGACCATATTATGATAATAGAGGGACAAGAGAAAGAAGCTGAGTATTCTTTGCACTTTTATTAAATAATCACTGCACTTATTGTGGAGATAACTACCCATCACTTCCCTTGATATGATTCACATTTTGTCATGTTAAGAAATGCTCAAAATGCCTTCTCTCAGAGGCATAAACTTAGAACATATTAGTTACAAACACAGAGTTTATACCTTACATTTTAATTTATAATCTGAAACTATCAATTATACTAGAAAGGCAACTAAGTATGTTTCGTATTAAATTATGTCCTAAGCTTAGTCTTAATTCTATCAGCATTTTACAGAAAAGGAGCTCAGAAAAGTCTGCATAGTTCCCATTTTGTTAGTAATGAGGTGAAATGTGTGTTGTTTTCACAGGTTCATTTTTGACCAGTTACTCTGACATTAGATTCTGATCACTGTTACAATAAGTAGAAAATTAATATTCCTCTGTTCAGAAAAAGTGGACTTCCACAAACACAAAGTACAAAGAACATCATGTCATAAAACATAACCAATGGCATTTTGTTATCTTGTGTTCATATTTACAGTCTTATCTGTCCTTTCAACATATCATGACTCATGGAGTTTGGCCAATGTTAATAAGAACTTCTTTGGGGAAAGAAAAGAGAGAATCTAAGGGACAATTAATGTGGAAGATCAGAACACCTTCTCTTGACTTTGCCCATCCTTCACGGAGTCTTTGTTTGGGATGAGAAGCCAAGGCATGGCTTTCTACTAACTCCTTAACTCTCCAAATTCAATAGTCTCTTCCTCCCTAACGGACAAAAGAAACATCTCTCTCTACATCTTCCAGACTGGGACAAGTCTCAGAAAGCTGGTTACTCTGTTTACTCAGGTCCAGGATGATACTTGTGCAGGCAGAAAGTAAAGGGAATTTAATTACATGGAATGTATGCCCTGGTCTTAGAAAGAAAAAGGCTGCCCTAATTTGCGTGGACCTTTGGAAGGCTAAGGCTGCGGATCTTGTCCACATGCCCAGCATGGCAAATATGAGTAACTTAGGAACATATGAAATGCTGAAAACTCAAGTCTTGTTCTCTGGCCTGGACTGCTGTATATAATCTATTTTGTTGCCACATGCTGGCAGATAAAGGACATGGACATGCTCCTTGTATGGACCAGTGTGGTAGGGTCACAGGGGCTGTGTGTTAGATGAATTACATGGAAGACAATGTGGGAAGAGGCACACAATTTCTTGTGACGTAAGGCTCTCTCTTGCACCCTGCTGATAAAACTTTTGCATTCTTGAAATGCCCTAAGGATTAACAGAATACCCTTACTCCAAGCAGTTTCATACGTGATCTTCAGGAATTGTGACTTTATTCCCTGTTGTTCTTATCTGCTTTCAATCAAACTTTAAAAAAAAAAAAAAAAAAAAAAAAAAAGGAAGCAAGTCAACACTTTTTTCTATATCTTGTCAAGATTCTGGTAACAAACAGGTTAAAAACTTGTAGCAAGCAAGTGCTTTCATCAAACTATGAATGGTGCAGAAGAATGAAGCCTGAAAATGTCTGGTTGTCATTTACTAATGAAACCTGTAAAACAAAGCATCTTGTATCCTTGAAGAGTTATAAAAAAAGAAAAGGAAATTGGAAGAAAAATAGTACCCAGTGAATATTTGCTCTCCTTGTGTTATTTCTGTGACTTATCACTGAAGAAAGTCCTTTTTCTTTACGCTTAAAATTCAGAAGCCAGTTTACCTCTGGTTTCAGGTCCACTCTAAGCAAATAGGGTACTTAGTTGAGCTTTGTTGGCATTTAAGGAGAATTGCACTATGGATGTGTGTTGAATATTCAAGAGAAAACCAGTTTGCCAAATATTGACCGATGTTTTGTATTGTGATGTGGGAAGTCACCATGACAAGTTAAGGGCTGAAAATCTATTGCTTTGTGTTTCTGTTCAAGCACAAGCCAGAACAATGCAGCATGTCACAAGGAATCTAGTCTTCAGTGGACTTATCAGAAAGGTTTGCTTTCTTTCCCAAATCATACTAAGAACTCTGTTCCTGTAGTGTTATATTGAAAATAGTCATGTGAAGATCCTGCAGAATGTTAAAAATGTCTTTGCCAGCCCATTTATATGTCAATTAAAACTAACTGCTAACAGATTTTCACAACTTAGTCTGCCTGCTTATATAATAAAAACGAGTGGAAAAGTGACTGAATCTGCCCTGAAAAAATTGCCCAGCCCTCAGTGGCGTAGAATCAGATCAGTGGAGACATGTACCACATAGCTACTTGCTCAGTTCAGTAACAACCCCATGAAAGAAATATCGGACAAATATTTCTGTCTGTTTTTACCTGCAGCTCTGCATCTTTGCACTTGATGCCATTTATTCAGATCTTTGAAGACATCTGATCTGTAAAGACCTATTTAAGTTTTGTCAAAACTTTGGCTCTAAAGGAAAGAATTACCCTTGGATGTTCCATTTCTCCCAGCCTACCATTTGTTATGTAGCTGTACACATGAGGAATAGGAGGAAACTTGACGCTAAAACTGAAGATGATAATGTTTGTAGTCATAAAGTGCATCTATTCCAGGAATCTCAGGCTGCATTATAAATGCTGCCTGTTGCTGCCCTTCAAAATGTACAGGTATTACTTTACTTTCTTCTAAAGGCGGTAGGACTAAGGCATAATGAGGAGAAGTGTTTTGTCCAAAGCTGCATCAAAAATGAATGAAGAAACTAAGGGTAACACAAAGAAACTCTTGATCCCATTTTCACAATTGACTTAGTAAATAACTTAATAGATAACTATTAAAATGTGTCTAGTACTTATCCACACAGAACTTTGAGCAATAAGTTGTACAATTCCTTCCACCTCTTACCTGTATCTTCTGAACTGTGTTTTTATGTCATTATTTTCCAATTCCGTCTGACTGAAAATGAGCTACTTGTGTGGCAAGAATGGGGAATTCACAAGCTTCCCATTAAACATGCTGCAGATGTATCTTTATGACTGTCTCTTTTAAAAGATTCATTGCAGAGAACAACTGAAAATAGATGGCAGGTTGAAATGTATTATGTACCTTTCCAATTGAATAGCTATTTTTAAGAGGGGTGGGTAGAGACAAGAAGAGTGTATTTGGCTGATATTTATTAGGGATCTTACAGTGATTAACTGGGACCTGTTTCCTTTGACATTTCACTCCACCCTCCATATCAAATAGATATTCAGTCTGTCACTGAAATGGTTGCCGAACACTAAAGAGTTGATTTATAGGACTGATGTAGGTTTTGTAATGTATTAACTTACAGTGTTTAGAGTTGAGGGAAGAATTTTTAAACTACCAAACTAAGAAAAAAATTGTCCTCTGGAGGCTGTGGACAAGTTCACTATTGGACTTGCCTATATAAATATCTAATTTTCTCTCCCTTTATTCCCAGGTATAAAATAATTGAATAGCTAAATAAATACAATTTAACTGCTCACTCCACTGTTTCTTATGCTACTGCATTGACACAATTATTGCTGACCTCCTAATTATAATATCTATACCTACTGTAATAGAAATATGGTGATTAATTGTAATGCCGAACACATTTTATATGGGAAGAGAGTTTCCTAGTGCTTTGTTGTTTAAGCATATATAAACATGTACAGAAGATGTAGAGCAATGAAATATTTGGCAAGGAAAAAAAAATTGAACAAGCAGTGATACTATATGTCTATGAAGTAGAGACCAAGAAAAGAGTATAGCATGAAAAAATGTTTAAAAACTGTACATGGAAGGGTAAAGACTTCTGTAGCTCCCAGGCTACACGTAGAATGATTTTTAGGAAACCCCAGCTGGCGGAGAAATTGCAAGATAGGCTTTTTCCTTTCTGTTTCAGTTCAACTTAAAACTATATTTGAGTTTTGTCAAAGGGTTTTTTTCTAGAGCACAGACTGAAGTCAGAAGGCCCAGTTCCTACAGTCAGTCTTGAACATCCTCTCAAACTGATCTTTCTGAGAGATGTGCTCTGGTACATGCATAGTGGGGTGAAAGCTGGGTATGAAATGGTTTTCTGGATGGATTCTCATTGCTGGCACTTTGCAAAGCTGGTGTATTCAAACATGAGTGTTACTTGGCAACATTCAGGTCCTAAGGTTAGTCTAAAATCTCTATTATACATTGTCTTTTTCTTCCAGATGAATTCAGCAAGTAGTGCTGCTTCTAAGAAGCAGTGTATCTGGCTTGTTAATGAGAATATTTCTGTCTCTTCATATGCGGTTAAGTATCTTGTGCCTGGTTCCTTACACCTATGTAAAGCCTCTGAGTGCACCACACACTGCATATTACCAGATGCTAAGCAGTCACACATGGAAGGTCAGTGCAGATTGCACAAAGGGCTACATCTCTGAAAAAAAAAAGTAACTGTTAAGTCTGTAAACTCTTTGCAAATTGACAAATAACTGAGGAGGATTTTTCACGCTTTTGTGTTATAAATGTTACATACTATGTGAATGAGGCAAGCCCAATGATTTTCATCTTGTTTTCTTAGCATAAATGCTTGATTTTATGAACTCTTGTAATGTAGTTGTGGGGAATGCAGGATACGCTACACTTGACAAATATCATAACTGAACTTTTTAACTGGGAAACATTGCAAGCAGCAGTGGTATTTTAGAAAAACTGAAATGTTTCACTTAAACATTTTCAAACTGAAATTTTTATTATTTTTAAAGGACAATATTTAAAAGTAATTTTTTTCTACACTGCACAAGATATTCCTGTGAGGCAAAATTAATATTTTGAAATGTTAATTTAATTGAAAATATATAAAAATAATTGTCAGGATTAACAGCGAATAGAAAATCCATTGTTTGCTCAGCTGTATGATACACTTGAACTGAGGACATATTAAAATAAGAGCTTTTTATTAGATACTAAAATGTGGATATCATTGACTAGAGTTTTATGTCTGCTAACAAAAGAGAACCCAGAATGTAATGCTGTAAAACACAATATCCCGATATGTGGCAGTAGACAATAAAAAATTACCAATGTCCAATATCATTGGACACAGATCAATACCACTTGAGAAGGGTCAGTGATTAATATCAGATTCTTTGCTGAAATTGAAGAGTTGGGTGGAAAAAATGTAGTAACAGCCCAAGTAATAATAATGAAAAGCTATGAAAAGGAGTTTGTTATACTATGTTTTCAGCTGTATCAACAGACATTTACATATTAGGGTAAATTATTTTCATTCATTTTTCAGGCTGTGTCAAGAGAATTTTGAATTAGGAAGGGTCATAGCAGTAGGGATTACATTAATTCAGTGGAATTACATGTAATTAGAAGTTTTGAAAACAACTGGATTTCATTGTGAAAATGCTTTGACTCTTTTCATTCACATTTTCAGCAATTTTATTTAAAGTGTAGCACTCAGCAAATACTAGATGTATAGCTCAAGGCAAAAAACAATGGTTGGAAACATTTTCTCTCACATATTTTTAACAGAAAAATTAAGAACTACAGAGCTTTAGTGTCTGTTTACAAAATGATGATTTTAAAGTTAATTACGCCTTAAACACAAATCTTTTAAAAAACCGCAATAGCTAACAAATCATCGTTCTAATTTCTTATTTTTTAGCTAGCTGTCTAAGAGCCAAGATGTATTTAATTGTATGTGCTAAAATTGAAGATGCCTTTTTCCTTCATCTTCTTTCCCTCTCTCTTCCTTTCTCTCTCCCACCCCCCCCCACCCGCCACCCCCACCTTCTTTCTCTTTCTCTCTTTCTCTTTTCCCCCCCTAGCTATTCTTTTCTAAACCCTCATTAGAAGCTATGCAACTCTGGGCATTCAGCTGAGAAATGTCTTATTATGTTCATGAGAAAGGGATATCAGGTTTGTTGAATATTGTCCACCTTGCAGAAAAAGTGCAGATTAAGACATTTTGGTGAAAGTAGCCTCATTTATTTTTCCAAATTAAACTGCATAAACTATTTTAAGAACTAATTGAATAACCTCACAAAGCAGAATGGAAGGAAAAAAAAAAGCAAAAAGCAAAAAAAAAAAAAAGCTTGGACTCTATTTCAGTAATTTGTTTCATTCCTTCATGGTCCAGAATATACTATGAAGTAAAAGAGTGATCCAGATTCTGTTCTCACACTGTGCCATTTCAGGCAGACTAAGGGTTTTTTTGGTGATACAGTTCTTAATAGCTGTCAAAAAGAAGGCACTAAATGACCATACAGTGTGAAAGGTGATATAGGAAAACAGATCAACAGTAGGTCCCCTGAGGTAAAAGAGAAATGCTGTCATTGCTGCAAACTTTCACAGGTGCAATGTACATCCAGCTCTGTTGGCCAAGTGGAAAGAGTACCATTTTCTAAATATGGAAATCATAAGCTTAGAAAATTATGCTCATGGAAACATCCTTCCTGATGTTCCATAAGAAAATTGATCATGACTGCATAGAAATACGCAAACCCCAAACTTGTAGAAAAAAATTAAGAGTCATCATAGACAATGTCAGGTGTAAAGTCCGAGTATATGTTTTTAAGTACTTAACTGTAATCCAGCAAAATGTATCTTAAGGGAGAGAACAGACAGATGCAAAACAAGGGGGCCTTGTATGCAGTAGCCATCATGGGGTCTTGGTAACAATGATGATAATCTGGAAGCCCTCATCAGTGAGAAAGCCAATCCTGAAAGCTGATGGGAATAGTCAGGCTACTGGGATGTAAAACAAGTGGGTGTAACCTTCCAGGACAAACAAAGTAGCTAAAAGAGACATGTATTCTGAAGCTCTTGATAACACAAAATTGTGGGATCTTAAATGCATGTTAATAAATGTGGTGGGAGGCCTAGGTACTGGGAGTGCGTCAAACACATTAGTAAAATACTAAATATTTGTAAAAAGAAAAAAAAGTTTTCTAACGGAAAGTCTCCATGCCCAACATGATGTAATTTTGATTTAAGATCTCATTAGAATTGATAAATATGAATAACTTACTGGATTAGAAGTTCATGACTGTTCTAGGGGTGTTTTTCATGACCTGATTGCAATCAATGTAGACAAACAAAGAACAATCCTAAGCATTAAAATGGTGATTCTTCTAAATGGGTAATTTTCTATGGTTGAGAAAAATGTAAGTGGAAATAAGTGGGAGAAGAAATCAGAGAAATATATCAATGAAAAATTGGAATTCTTAATGAAATTGTTAGATAAAAAAAGAATGATGATTCCAGGATGCTCAAAATTTTAGCTGCAAGTGCATCTGTAAGTAAAGGTAACAAACAGGAATTAACAGGCATATGGTGAATGGAGAAAGAAGAGAGTTAATAAACATTTGTGGAAGCCGAGAGCTATGAAATATAGAAAATTGACAGAGGACTGTGACAACAATGCAAGAGTAAGAAGAATAAGTAAGTATGTAACTGCATTAAGCAAAAAAAAAATTCCAATAATATAGTGAAAATCCATAAAAATCCCAATAACAGTTGTGGCATAATTGTTAATATGTACGGATAATAATTATGTAACAACCAGATGGATCCTTTAAGAAATATTTCTGAATTGTGATTAGTCTTTGCTAGATACAAATTTGCTAGAAAAATTGTAGTCAAAGGTCTAGGTCTACAACTCAGCAGTCTACAACTCTGATGTAACCTCTTAACAAATCTTGCTGGGCAAAGTTCCGGAAGGTTGCAACAATGCTAATATTGTGCCAGCATTCATAGAAGGGATATAGTGGTTGGAATGTATGGCAGCGAGCCTGACATCAGTTCTAAACAAAATAATGGAACTTGTGATATTAGATTAATTTAATAAAGAATATCTGAAAGGAACATAATAATTATCACTCAGTATGGTAATGCAGATATTAATGGACAAGAAATCTGATTTGGTGATTATATTCTTTGTATAATAACCCAAGCAAGTAGCCACTACAGACATATGCTTTTGTGAGGTATTGTACTGATTGCTATACAATATGCTAATAAAGTAAAAACAGTATACTTATAGAAAGCTCATTACATGGTTTACAATTTGACTGAAAACTTCCAAAAAATTAATGAATGATCACAATTCAGGGCCAGTTTCTAGTGAAAGTCCACAGAAATGACCACAATAGCATTAATTTGTTTTGAAAAGATCTGGAGAAAATATCAGATCACTTCTATGAAATATATGGATGCTTCAAAAACTAGTTGTGAAGTGGCTAATGACATGGTAATGAGTCAAAATAGAAGAATTTGGATTATTCTGTAAGTGAGACATTAAATGCAAACAAATGCATTCTGAAGTGATAAATCTAACCATACAGTTACAGAACCAGGGCATGTAGGCTGAAACTAAAAAATGGTAGCTATATCCTAAAATGCACTGTCTCACAAAATAAATAATAGGATAAGAA
Source organism: Falco rusticolus (assembly GCF_015220075.1). NCBI lineage: Eukaryota > Metazoa > Chordata > Aves > Falconiformes > Falconidae > Falco > Falco rusticolus. Next base: position 41,467,648 of record NC_051194.1, read on the forward strand.
GTAAGAATGGCGAGCATAGCCTGCATAATGAGGTAGAGTAAGAAGTCAACCTTTCTCTACATCAGAATTCTGAAAGGACATTGAAAAACTGGAGAAGGCATAAAAAAGAGCAGAGGAATAGCATTCCTCAGAAAATTCCTTTGGTGTGAATCTTAAACATGTCAATCTTTGTTGTTTAGAGAAAAGTAGTTTGAGAAGTGACTTGCATTGCAAGCAGTAACTTCATGGAAAAGAGTGCTGAATACTAAGGAGCTGTTGAGTCTAGAAGAAAGAACGTAAATGTCTGGAAGCTGAAAGCAGATAATTCAAGCTATATCCTCTGGAATGAACCACTCTGTTTTCCCTCTCTTTATGTTTTTAGATCAAGACTGGAAGAAGCAGACAGATCTTTTTAATCAACAAAACCTATGTACTACCCATCTTCATAAAGTTCTAATGTTTCTTCTGAATATCTCATTTCAATTATAGAAAAATTTAGTGCTTCCTGGTTCAACTTTGCTCTGCATACACAGTGTTCCATGAAGCAATAAACTGCTCTTCCCTGTACTAGGGAACAAAATTTCATGTGCTCTGCTGAGTCAACTGGTAAAATGTCAAAAGCCCTTCATGACCTAGTCAGGTTTTAATATTCTGACCTTAGTAATCGGTGGGATCACATTTCAGCAGCAGGCTTTGGCCCATCCTTGTGTTAAGGTGGTGTAGCAGTGAATTAAATCCACATGGCATGACTCCTAACCTCTTTCTCTCTCCTGCTGATGGACACAGCAGCAGACGACTGTGGGATACACATGCCTGTTTTGCACTCAGATGCATCAGCCATGCTAGCTCGGTACTCTCCGGGGCAACGTGTGTGGAGGTGTTGTGCCTCTGTTCTTTTCATTGCCTCCTCATCAGGAAAGGGCAGTGGTTCCCAGCTCTGACTCTACCAGTAACGGTTGCTGGAGGGTGCATTTGGCTATTTGGGCTGTGTTCGCTGCTCAAATAGCTGTATCCTGTCTCCTCTAGGGAAAAGGCACAGGCCAGATGGTTATGCAGGGTGAAAGCACTGCCAGTGCAAAATCATTATCATTAACTACATCTCCCCACAAATAATACGTTTATTTGTCAGAATGAAATCTTCCTTGTGAAATGTTAAAATTTTACCTCATAATAATTCTGTTAGAAAAAAGCTCTTTTTAGCTACCAACAACTCCACCTGATTAACTAAGAGCGTAACTGTTACCAGACATGGCAGTGGAATTTATTCTTTATTTTTGAAAGTAAATCCAGCTTAACATCCCCTTAACCTTCACAGAAAGCTCATGTTCTTAGCTTGGAATCATGCCCTTAGTATCCATACTTGATGGCTACACATGATGTCCTGACTACCCATATGTATGTCCATCTGTTAGGCTGGCATGGTGCCCTCCCACAAGTTGCTGGACTCTTGCCCTAGGACATGGCTGAGGACTGAATGCTTACTTAATACTTCATGTGACTTCCTGTCAGTGTGGATGTGCATGTGTGTGCTATAACCCTCATGGCTGTAACGGATGGGGTGGAAGGTATTTGCCTGAATCACTTCAGATAAAATAGTCTATGTGCAAATCAGAACATCTTCAGCTTCTGATTTTTTCAGGGTTTTGCTAGAAAGATGGCAAGCAATTCCATGGAGTGAATTGGATTTTCTAAGCTATCTAAATCTGAACAGTTTAATAGCAAAACATTGCTTTTTTTTGTTAGGAAATAGTGCAAATTCTACAAAAAAGGGTCAGTGGTGAGTAATATTAATGAGACCCCAAAATAAAGTTTTCATGTGCTAAACACTATATGGAAGAGGATAGGAAAGGTATCCTTTCTAGAGGGCCAGATTTTTTAAAGTCTTCACATAGTGTTCCAGCTTGCTTAGTGTGATTTTATTTTGCCAGATTTGTTTTTCAAGTTGAACAAAATTGTTGACTAAATAGCTAAATAAAATTGTGCTTCTCTTATCAACGGCTTCTGGGTGGCATCTAAATCAGAGCACACATCCAGGCTCAATCCACTTCATCAAAACGGGTAATTCCAAAGTCCTGTCGCTACAGACCCTACAGCTAGTGACTAAGGCTCTCCCCCATGAAATGCTTCGCCTGCTGCTTTTCCTTTCTATCACTTATGAGTGCTTCCTTAGAGCTCCTGTTAGGCTACAGATCTCTTAGCATCTCTTGGCAAATGTTACTATAAAGTAAGCACTCATACTCTTGGCTTCTGATTTACTCCTTGAGGACAACATAGGAAAGGAAGAAATATAGATGTAGTAAAGGAATTTCTATGGCAAAATCACTTCAAAAACAAATGAGTACTTTTGCAAATGAAATATGTTTCCTAATGTTTCCTAGAAGATGAAAATTTGGTGTGCGCTCAGATAAACACTGTGTTCTGGTTTATGTGCTCTGCTGGGAGGCTTTGGCACATTCACCCCACTTTTTGTAGAAAAACTAGTGAATAAGGCTCTGAGTTTAAGGCCTTTTACTTGCCATCTTGGCTTTCAGTTTCCTACAATAGTCCATCACCCTTCCTTGGACATCTGTTTCAAATGCATTACAGTAACCTGTTTGAGACATAACCTGCTTCAGGCATAGTGCAAAATGGAATTCATAATACAAAATGATGCAGTGTTCACAGCCACAGCCTACTCTTTCAAACTGCATGTTCCATGTTCTGCTTCTTAAGACAACTTTAATAAATTATTTAGGTACCAATATGGGAAATAAACTCTGCGTATAATTTCGCTCTGTTTGTATGGGCTGAATTGCAATGAAATCCTGGGTAATAATCAAGAATAAAAAGGGTTGATGCTGTGTCATCATGTATCCAGCCTTGAAAACATCCATTAGCAGAACCCTGTCAAATACAAGTCAAAGCATATTTCTCTCATAATCATCTGTTTGCTGCATTTAGTCCTTATTGATTCTGAAGTTTAATAACTCTAGGCATTGATTATCTTTCAGCTTGCTAAATCAATGACCCTCAGCAACTGAGTAACATACATCTTACTAGTATTATCCAAGCATTTCATTTAGATTTGTTGCTTCTATGGAACTGTGTAAAATGTATGGATATGTGACTTACAGGTAACTAGTTGACCAGTTACTCATGTAAATTGGTGCCTGGCAATATTAAGTGCTTTGGTGTCTTAGTTGTACGGTCCACTTGAACTTACACATACTGAATATATATATATATATATATATATCTGTTCTATACATGAAACACTGTAATCAATGGTCAAGTTTGTCTGACATGTTTTATTGTAAAACTGTATTTTTCCAAAGTTTACAGTTGAATTGTTCAGCTTGATTTTTTGTGTTGAATGTTTTCGTCCAAAGCTATAACTTTATGGGAATTTTGCACAGAATCTATAAGTTATTAATGAAAATAAGACAAGTGCATATTTCTGGCAAGGGACTGGAAATGAAACTTAACTTCAAGTGTTCTGAGTTATCTTCTTTTACAGGTTATAAATGCATCTTAGGGAAACTGGTCTTAACAGGCAATAGTTAAATACGCTATATGGTTTCTTGAATAATTCATTCATGTTATGCGGGACTGAGCAGTTGAAAAAAAAGAAGAATAGTAAAATAATAATAAGAAACATGAGTGCAGAAAATAACACTCAAAACTGCACACTGTAGCTTCGTTATAACATTAAAGTTTGGTAGAAGGAAAATGAATGATCAGACCTAAAAATCCACTTTTATTTTCTTAAATGCCTGGTATGTTATTATTTTTGTGAAAGACTTAATGAGTCTTACAGATTTTACGTGCTGATTGACCTTTACTTCAAGAAATTAAAATGTGTAAATTGCATTCTATTCATGTCATTTATGACAATACCACAAATTTTAAGTCTATTTATTTAAAGTTAATTTTTTTTTAATATATACACTATGCATTTTTCTGCAGAGTGCAACCACTACAGTCCACTGTAAGCTCACCCTTTTCTAATTGCAGTGGATAAATCTGTGATAATCTCCTTTGCAAGTATGGCATAGAACATGTTATAAATACCACAAGAAGGGCAAAATTTACTGTGCGGTAAAGGTCAAAATGATAAACCTCATAAAGAGTATAATGAAGCCCATTGGCTAGGATTCAACTAGACACTTAAGTAGATGACAATTTTTTAGCTTGTGAGAAGTCCCATTGACTTAAGTGTCCTGCTGAGTATTGTCAGTAAGGTATACTTTGCATACTACTTTATTTATCTTTATATTGCTTAGCAATTACAGATAAAATCTTATGCTTTGTAGAGGTATCTGAAATGACAGCACAGGAACCGAAATATTTACTAAGCCTCTTGTGTGTAAGAGAAATTAACTAAAGCTTGAAAAAAAATTTTTAGGAAAAAAATCTATCCACAGAAACATGTAATTTGAAGTCAAATCTGAATTCCTGCCCTGGCTTTTTTCTGCTTTTGAAAAATTTCTTGTCAGGAGCTGTCTCCTCGTATTTCACTTCTACTTACATCAGGCATTGACTCTGAGAGAGGCAGAGAAAGGTAGCTGAAGCCCTCCACCTTTTTGTTGCAGCACCGTAGCCCTGTGAGGCACACTCTCTCACTCATGGCTTTACCCCCTCTGAATGGCATTATGTCATGTTGATTAGCAGAGTACTTTGTGTTTCAGCATACAGCTCCATGTGCTTTGATTATTGCTTATTTTTACAGGACATTCGATATATCCCTATAAATCTGGGTATAAGGAAACTGTAGTGTTCTCTTGACTCAGAAGCAAAGCAGGCTTTGTGCCCCTGGGCAAAGAGATATCAAAGCAAGTCTGCTGCTGTCTATGCGGCAGAAAATTTAATTCAGCTCAAGGTCTTTTGAAATTAATTTCAGTGTCCAAAATACACGCTTGATTTTCTTTTCACTAACAGATCTTGAATGAGTTGCTCTTGGCCTGTGCAAATGTGAGAGAGGATTTTATACCCATGCTGTGCGTTTTCAAAATCAATTTCACAATTGTTTTGTAGCTCACTTTGGAGATTCCAAATTGAGCTAAGGACTGATTGAAAAATTGTTACAGAAATACATTCCTGTGAGAGTTTTGACTAATGTAGAATTTTCATAACGTTATCTGGGGAGAAATTTTGACTTTTTCTTCGAAAAAGAACCAAATGAAATAACAAATATAAATATTTTTTGTGGAAGCTTGATCTTTCACATGGGAAATACTAAATGGCTACAGTGCCAGGTGTAAGTCGTAGTTCATTTATAGCATATCTTCCCTGTATTTGCTGGATTCTCTGGCCATGTTGTGTCTCCCATGTTACCTTATAAGTGAGTAACTCTTAGAATAGGCAAAGTACTGTAGGAATCTTTCAAAAAAAATACCAAGCCAACCAAACTTCCTATGGCTGAGAAAACTAAAATCATTCCATCTACATAAATTTGCTATGAATCTAAAGATTTGTTTTCATTTATTGTTAAAGGGAAGATATAGTTTGGAGTTTATTTATTAATAATATTTTTTCCATTAATTTTCTCCTCTCAAAAAAGGTTTTAAATGAGATTGATTTAGATTGACTATATTTCACAGTTGCACCGTGCCTTTGGGTCTCCTTCAGGTTTATTAAGTTTGCACACCTGAGACTAGCTACAAGATAGTAATTTTAATAGGTTGTACCCGTACTGTACAGTTGTAAGAAAGGTGTCCAAATTCACATCCGTCAATTACGGAAACAGTTTTGGTGGCAGTGAAAATTCTCTCACTGTACAACTCTCAGGCTGTTCCCCTTTCTTAGGCAACTCTGAAGTCAGAAAGACTCAACTGCAGCATGCCTCTAGAATAAGCACATATATGATTTGGAAGGAACAAATTATTTTCACTTCAGAGAATGCACTTTGTCCGTGTACTTTTGAAGTTGTGTAATATTGTTCTTGTGTTCAGGTTTGTTTTGTGTTCTGGCTAATCTTGCGCTATATGTAATGGAATTCTGAACCTCGCTTTCAGCCTTGTGTTGACGTTTGACACCCAAGAAAAGCAGAGGAGCTAACCTCACTAAATCATAACTGGCAAGGAAACTGAAGAGGTGGATGGAAGCAGAAATTAATCTGACATGAGAAAAAAAGAGTAGGAACACTACATGTCCTGTAAGCCAGCAGTTTTCAAGCTTGAAGGGAAGTATAGCAAGCATTCCAGATTGAGATGTCTGTTAAAGTCAGTGGGAAAGAAATTTCTCTTGCTTCCCTGCTAAAACCTATTGCCTGAAATAAGGTAAGCACTAATCAATATTAAAGTGTGTTTGAAAAATAAAAAAAAGTCAGTTCATATCCAGTTAGGAATATATTCTGCGACCCCATTCATAAGTCATGGTAGCATGCTAGCATGGCCAACCCTCAATTTCTATGCTTTGCTGGAATTTGCTATTCCAAATTAATGTTACTTTAATGCAGCATTTTGTAGCTTCTCCCTGCTCCCCACCCCCCCCCCCCCCCCCCCCGGCTTAAACTCCCATTACAGAAGTATTTGAGGGGTGGTACAATAGACCATAGCAATGCCTTCATGGTTACTCCTCTCTAAAGAGAGAATCTGAAAAGGATATTATTTGCCTGTGAGGCTTCCCTTAAGATGTTATTCCCTTAAGATGTTAGAAAACAGGTAGTAAAATCCTTACTTAGGCACTTGCTGGCATTCACTTGTTAAATAGTATTTTAAAATAATAATTTTCTTGTTTAATGGCAAGTTTTTAATTATCAGCACGTTAATTAGACTGTTATACAGTTGTTCTCTTCCAATGGTTTATGGTAGAGGTCTTCAGTTGCATCTTGCCCAATTTTCCTTCACAGTTTCTCTACTCAGGACACAAACATCACTGTTTGGTAATTCTTATCTTAGCCATAACCATTGAAATGATATGTGAAATTCATCTCTGTACAGATGAGATATCTATGTTTTGAACAGCTGGACAAGGATGAATTTCATGCACATAGAAAGCAAACTAAAGGCAAATTTTTAGCATTGAAACCGTAATGACTATGTAGATGGACCCTTAGACCCCATTAGCAAAGCCTGGTGAAGTCCATTGAATGGTTCTGGTTTTGGCACTGATACTGAAAATTGTCATGAAAGCTTCATTCTTTTCACCTGTCTACCTGACTTGATGGGAGTGTGTATTTATGTCTTGTAAAGACAGTGGTATATAACATTAGAAGTCAAACTATGTCAGAAGACCAGGACCACTATATGTTGTCCACAGTGTAGATTAAAGCTAAACTCACCTTGGGGCAGGGGAAAGGGGGGAAGATTCTTTAATTCCACTGTTTTTTCTATCTGAACTACACTGTTGGAACACACTTGCAGTTGAAAGGATACCATAAAATACTGAAGTTGATAAAAACAAGTGACATAAGCTGAAGACTAATATTAGAAACCTATGAATTAGAAAATTAGGAGCTGTATTTCTTGCACAGTCTAAATTAATGTGTGGTCTAAACTAACATACATGCATATATTGTCAGTGCAAATTTTGAAAATCTAAAAACAATTTAAATGGAATATTTATAATAACTTATAAAATATAAAAGAAATTACTTTTTCTAATAATTTATAAGTTACTATCAGTAAGATTTATATACAAGATTGATTATTTTAGTACATTACAGATTATTATATATTTATGTATTTATAAACTGGAAAATATAAACTTTGTAATGGAGGCCATATATACAGCATTCTGTAACATCTCTGGCAATAATTTATTAGTGAAATTGTGTATTAAATTAATATTGTATTGTTTGAGAAAACATTTATATAGCTTCAGATCTGATCTAGGAGCCCTATAACTCTGATATACAGCACTGTTGCAGTTCAGAAATGCTGAGAACAGTATGTAACATGACTAATTTTGCTAGACTGTGATCTTCAGACCTGTTCTTACAGAAATTTCACATAGGTTATGTCTTGATGCAATACTCTAGAACATGAAGAAATGAAGTCAGGAAAATAATATGTCATTAAAGGGCTTTTGCAAACTTTGTCCATCTCACTAATCCTATCCTACTCCCTGCAAAATTCATAAGTAATTTTTTTCTGTTTCACTGTTGCTTACATTTCCCAACCACATGAAGAGTTAGTATCACTGGTTTTTGGTTACAAATACAGTGTTACTGTCAGAGCTCCGCTCCAGTGTATTGGCTCTGTTCCAGTTTGCGGGTAGAATGCTTTGGACTCATATCATCTGATGTATATTTATTTTCACATGGCAGAGGCAGAGTTCTTTCTATTTTCTTACAATATTGTGGATGTGAAACTAAAATGCACCCTTGAAATGGCTTAGACAGCTACCTAATTTTGTGAGAGCTGGTGTGGTACTTAATGCAGAGAAGGACAAATTTACATTTTACATTTTAAATTTTGCATTACATAGTAAACATTCAATTATGTAGAGTTCCTTCTAGTCTTGAGCTCTTCATAATTTTGTGCCTGCATTAGAGCAGAATACTGCATATCTGTGCTTGTCATGCAGTAAAATACAAAATGAGAATAACCGTCTACATTCCTTTTCTGAATCGCACAGGGCTATTTTATGTTGTCCAGCACTATTTAATATACCATTGTATGTTATTTTTCCTTTGCAACTCTCATCTGCCAGAAATATTCAGCCTTATTCACACCCCCAGGAAACACAAGAAGACTCTTCTATACCGTCAAGATACATTGAAATTTTACCTCTTATATGGACAGAATATTCCCTAAGGGACAGCATAACATCTGTGCTTTCTGCCAATGTGAGAAAACTGGTCATGCTACTGAAAAGCAACAATGGTGGCACAGGGAGTCTACCTTGTCCTTCAATCTTTTCCCTGCTGCTAAACAAAGAAATGAAAATTATCTTGCAAATCAGTTGCACTAACAGATTTTCTCATCTGTTAGATGAGATGGAGTTAGGAACAATTTCCTTGATAGCTCTCCAGCTATCAGATTAAGTCCTAGACCTTGACTGAAGGGAGAATTTTAGAACAAAAGTAGATACTGGTTCTTCTCCCAGAAAGGCTGGAGACATGTTAGGAAATAAAATATTCATAGAACTAGTAACAGTACTTAGTTTCTCAAAATCCTATATGTACAAAGTACACGATACTAGCAAAATACTTAAAATCATATCACTGCTAACTGTATAGATAATTTTGAAAGTTAAAAAATATCATATCAGTGAAAGGGATTACAGTCTGATGTATAAAACTTAGAAATTAATTAGAAGTGGTATTTTTATGAGTGGTGTAAATAGCTAAGGAAAATTTGCTCGAACACCTCATTACAATTGAGTAATGACAGTTCAGTGACTGGTAGTTAACTGATAAAATCATCTGACTGCCTTTTCATCTTTCTGTTGTCTTAAATTCTTAAATGTGCTGTGGAATATTTTTTCCTTATTAGTTATACAGCTTGACCCTCTTCTAACAGATTGGTCTTGAACAGGCAATATCCTGCCCCCAAGAATTTCTGCTATGATGCAATATCATATTTAATAGCTTCCCCATATCAACAGCAGATGATTTGAGCTGAGTATACATAAGCATATGTGACTGCATGTTGCCATTCTTTAGTTCTGTTTAACCCTTCAGCAGCTCTTGGCCTTTGATTTTTAAGTCTAGTTCGGAAATGGGAAGGAATTCAGACTGTGAAAACATGTATATTTTTTCCTGCTTACACTAGTGATTTTTATATTATTGTGACAGATAAGAATAATCTGCTTGACTGGTCAGTGGAGATGAAAGTCTGTTTAGTTTTCATCTGCTTACAGCTCCTCTGTGTTTAACAGCAGACAGACATGGGAAAGTATGATTTGGTAAAAGACGCAACACATAATTTGTGAGACACTCCTTCCAGCCACTTACCAATCATAATTTTGTTCATTTTTAGGATTCTATTACACTTTGGTTTGTTTTTATTTTCTCTTTCTGTTTTATGCAACAACAGGAAAGTCTAGTGTTCTGGTGTTGATTAACTAGCAATTTTGTGTGTGTGTGTGTGCTCTGAGTCATTTTACTTAGAAATATAGAAGTGTTCTACATTCTTCTTATCAAAAGACTTTTATTGGATGGTTTTGACATTGCTTCATGTCTCATGTAATTATTTAAATTGTCAGAAACAGTCATGACCTACAGAAGCTGAGTGCTTAGTGACAAATATGAGTATATATGCACCTGCTTTCTGCCTCTCAGGAAGATTGCAGCTGACCAGATTTCCTCTAAAGGATACGAGCATGGAAGAGGAATTGCCTCCAAGCCTTGTGATGCTTCCGTGGTTGGGGTGCTCCACAACAGCCCTTTTCATGCAATGTGGGACATAGTAGGTTGGGACATAACTTAGGGTAGATCTATCTTTAACTACAGTATAAACTAGAATGTGCAATTTTGCTTCTCTCCTTGAACTCTAGGCTTTTAAGCCATATCAGCACATGGCTTGAAAACATTTCTAAAACGTATTTGGTATCACCACTGCCTTCCTAGGCAGATACTTATCTTGATTGCAACCTACTCCTGTATTTTGGGATGATAGCCAGACATGCTGTAGCTTGTCCTACCTCCTTATTAATGCTTTGGCTTCTATAGTTCAAGCAAGAAAATGTATTGCTTTCTACCCATTACGTCACTTAGTCTAGATGAAAACTGATGAGGCTCTGATTAGGGCCTGAATTTAAATAGCTCCTAGTGGAGTAGGAATAAAGGCAAATGCAATTTTATGTGGAAAAAGATCCACTGTTAGCTGATCTGTCTACAAATGCAACAGCTCAAACTTGCAGTAACTCACTGGAAGACTTGCATTACACAGTGATGACAGAATCACAGAATCATTTAAGTTGGAAAAGACCTTTAAGATCCCTGAGTCCAGCTGTTAATCTGTGACATTTTCTTTTCAGTTTTGTACATTAGGAATTACTTTCCAATGTATGTTTTTCTGTAACTATATGTTTGCATTAGCTGGTTTTGTTTACAATATTTGAGGAAGTAATAACTACTTGCTAAATATTAGTTTTGCAATATAGTTAAAATATACAAATAGCTTTCACCAAAGCAATCATCTTTAGCCCCTAAAGTACTGATGATGGATGAAGTGTAGCCAGTTATTAAAAACACGGAAGGTTTTTAATACCAGAATGACTAGCTGCTTGCATCTAGGAGCTGCTGCTTTTAAAAAACCCAGCTTTGTACTTTTTATGAAATATATCTGACTTTGTTTGCATATTCATTAACTGTAAAAGCCTGTACAGAAAGAGAACAACACTAGAGGAGTGTAAAAAAACTCACTCTAGTAGTGTTAGTAAACTAAGTGGAATTTATAATCCTTTTAGGCTGTCCATATTACTACTCAGAAACCATTGGTGCTGAATAACAGAAGGAAATCCCATTTAACATCTGCCTGTCTCTGTCCACCTTCACACCTGCCCTGGTTTCTAAATACAATGAGAAATTAAATGACAGAAATGGCAGTTAAGTATCTGAGTCTCAATTATTTGTCTATAGAAACTGAAGAAAATTGGATGCCAAACTACTATGTATTTATAGCTGTTCCTGCCTATTAGTATACTGCTTCAGTGAAAACGCAAACTCAATCAGGCTAACAAATTAAATGCCACATTTTCACTAGAATTCCTTTAACATATAGTAGCGTTAAAAAGCCTATTGTAATAAAGTTTTATAAACCGTAAGATTACTCAATTTAATATACAGACAATTGGTTATAATGACTTCAACTAAAACAAAAAATATTTTCAACAGCAGCAATTACAGAGATATTTAGGGGGAAGAGGCTTACAAAATGCAGCACAATACTGAAGAAACCAATACACTAGTTCGTCACAAGAAAATTAACGTAAATGGACATTATTTTATTTAAATGTTGCACAAAACCAGAGTAAGAACATTTATTTTCTTGTCAAATGAAGAATAATGAAAAATAATGACCCAACTGAAATATATTAAGTTTTATTTGAAAATAAACACTGTGGATATTGTGCAAGAAAGAATAAAGTCAGTTATTTAAACTGAAATATTTTTTGGTTGTTTTAATATGAATCACAGTAGTTTTCTGTGTGGAATGGAAATGAATGATTTTTCTGCCGAAACATAAAAATAACCCAGGCTGCATAGTTGGGAGAAAGATGTTTCTTTAACTTTTTTCTGTTTAACCTTTGCTGTAATGCCAGAGCAGCTCCATCAGTGAGATGCTACTGAAAAGCAGCAGCCTGCAGCTTATCACTGTGATTTATCTCAGTACTCAGAACTACTCTGTATAGCAAAATGAGAAACCCCATGGCTACAATTGCTACACCAGCTAAAGCTGACAAGGTGCTAGATTGGTGGGAATTTTCAGAGAAAAATCGGTGATTGAAGGAGCTGCTGCTGAAACTGACACTGCAGGACTGTGTGTGAGAGAGAGTTGTCTGTTTGTAAGGCAAATAGACGGAGATGCACAAACTAAGACTGTAAGGATTTATTTTTTTTTAATCAAGATTTTTAACCCATAACTGTTTTATCTTATGTTATTACCACCACACCTTAGCTTGGATTTGCATTTTTCCATCCAGTGTCATTTTTGCTCTCTTTAAAAAATGTTTTGGCTTCAATTTTGTACCACAAAATGCCAGGGCAACTCTTAGACAGCCTGTTTGTCTCCTCTGCTACATTTAAAAGTGGAGGGACAATTTTAGGTACAGATGGATGAAGCCAGTACACAGTGTCAGCCAGTACAAATTGCAGCCATTCAGGACTAGGCATACTGGTGATAGTGAAAGAAGGAGGAGAGAAACTTCAGGTTGCCTGTCTACACAAGCTGTTTATATATACTGGCAAAGCATAGGAATACCCAGTTATCAAATTCACTCAACTGCGTGAGCCTGTCTGTGAAACAGAGGCATGTGAAAGCTGTGCAGATTTGTTTAGTTTCAGTGCAAGTTTGGGAGATTTTGAAGATAGCAGCCAATATTTGAAAGTTTGATCAATCCCATATTTTTGTTCCATGCTTCACCTTGAAAAGGTATTAAATAATGGAAGTAGGTTGAATTGCATAGGACAAAGAGATAAGAAAAGATTTCAGAGAAAGAAGTCACAACAGTTGTAACTGTTCTTCTCAAAGCTCAGATTCATATTGTTATTTAGATAATTAGGCATCTAAGACTGTAATTATTTAGAGTTACAACTTTAGAAGGCCCTGGTCCAGTCAATTTCAGTGAGGGAAATTTCCCTTCGAGATCCCTTCTAGATCAGATCATAAAGTTGTTTTTCTCTAATGACAGGTGGGTACTGTTGGGTCCATGATGAGAATTTTTCTACTCAGAAGGAAGAGAAGCATATACAAAATACAATAGAATGCACCATAGAAAACCATTACAAAGCAAGGAAAAAGTTTTGGATAGACTGCTGAAAATTTTGAGGGACACTTTTTTACTTTTATTCCTAGAAAGTATGTTTTCAAGCTGCTGCTTTTTTTTTTTTTTTTTTTTTTTTTTCCCCCTTCAGAATAAATTTAAATTCCAAAGCTTTACAGTCCTGACTGGAATGGAATTTCTCTCCCCAACAATTCTGGTAATGAGAAAAAGGTTGTATGCAATATGTTCCAGGGAGTTGCAGCATTGGAGTGTTTGACTGACTGTGTTTCCTTTGGGCTAGGAAAGTAAGCACTGAGTTCTTCAGGCTGCTGCTTCTCAGAACATAAATTATTCTTGCAGTGCAGAAATGTGTATCACATGCTCTTTCTGGTGGTTGGTATAAGAGAATTCTTTATGTCACATTTATACAATATTTGACAGGAAAGGAATTACATTTGGTGAAATTTGTAAGTTCTGCACATTTGTGAGGTTTTTGTAAATTATATGTAAAAAGCTTTTAAAGTATTGCATACTATAATTACAATCATTACATGTGAGTACTTGCTTAGAAATTGCTGGTAGTTAATACAGTTTTTCATCTTCAGAAGTATCTTCATTACTAAAAGTTTTCTCATAATTAATTTTTTTGTCTACTTTACAGTGTTAACAGTTTTAAAGAGCACTCACTATCTATATGAATAGCAGTTTGAGGCAGTGCAGCTAAAGGCTAAATTTCACAGAAGCTATACATCAGCATAATCCAATGTTGCTGCAAACAAAAGCAGTCCTGGCCTGTTTTGGACTGCTAATTTTCACGCTATGCAACCCCTTCCTTTGTGGAAGTACAAATGATTGTGTGACTATGTGAAACCATAGTGAACTAAAATTAAACTGGTTTTTATCTGGCTAATATTAACTCAGTTCTCCTCCTATTCCAGTTCACTATAGACAAATATCCCTTTGTGTAAGGAGGTAACACAGGGTCAAGAATAAGCACTTGAAACAAACTGAAGACAAGACCCATTCTTTCAGCATCAATGACAAGCTGTTTATGGTTACAGACTCATTTTCAGAAACAGTTAGTCCTAATTACCTTATTAAATAGATTATATAGCGTCAATTCTTTTGCCAGCACTGGGCACTTCTTTGGCAGTATCAAACAATAGAAAGCTCCAACTTAAATTTTGCCTCAGCTGTGTATATCACGTGTGCTTACAATATGGTTATCTTTTCACCAAGACAGAATAATACAATTCATAGGTGTCCGAAAGTTTCAGCTGAAAACCTGAACTTGACAAGTGTAGAACTTTCATTTTATAAGAAAGCTGTTGACATCAGTCATGTTTCACTAACAGGAGAAAAGTGTATACTTCAAATTACTATGTGATTACTTTCATTGATGCCTAGCCTTTAAGGACTGAAACCTGTCAGAGACAAACAGGTTATTCAGCGAAATCCTGTAGGGTTTAATCAGGTCTGGTTGTAACAATCCTACCTACTGTAATACAACACATTTTTGAAATAAAACACTTACTATAGTCTTAAAAGCAGCTCATACTGTGACACTGTTCCAAGATGATTGACTGTGATAGTTACAGATTGGTTGAAATGCATTACAAGATATGCATTATATATCAAGACATTATAAATTATGAGAAACTACTGTCAGGCAAGCAATTATGATAGCTCATCTTGCAATGCTAATTGCAAAATGTCTGGAAAATACCTTATCTACATTTATGAAGCTTTCTGCATTGATCAATGAAGTAGATATAGCAGTGTAAAGAGGAGTGCTACTACTACTAATCCTTCAGTTAAACGGGTATCTAACACTGGAGATCTATTCACAAACATACACTGGTGCAGTACTAACCTATGGAATGAGTGGTGTTTGAAAGTGGATTTTGTGACCTTGTAACAGCTTTTAGATCTGTAAAATAGTTTTGATCAGTTCCTCCAGAGTAAATAATATCTTCCAACACAAACTTATGATGGTGACACCAAATCTGACAGCTAACTAGGAAACAAGCTAGGTAAAAGACAAATGAGATCCTGAAAAGCATTTCATAAAGTATACATGAATGCCACTTTACAAGACACTGTTGACACTTCATCTGAAATGTTAAGTACCATTCTGGGCACTCAAGTTCAAGAAAATTTAACTGAAATCATCATAGATACAGAGAAGGGTAGCTAAGAGAATTAGAGGCTTATCTTGCTAAGAAAAGCTGATATGTAGTCTTATAAAGTGAAGGTTAAGGGGACAGACAAGTCCTGTATGGAAACACATGGGGATGAGATAAGAAATATTTGAGCCAAAGTCAAAACCAGCAGTGAAAGAAATCGTTATTAATGGCTTAGGTGTATGCATCAGCTGGAAATTTAATAAATGTACATAATCTTGAAATAATCAGGTTCTGAACCAGCCTTTCAAGCAGTTGGTCCAAAAATCCTGATTGAATTTAGGTTGGAACTTAGTAAGTTTAGTAAACAGATTATTTGGTGTGATTGCAATAGAAGCAGATGGGACTTGATGTTATTGAAGTTCTTTCAGCTTTAACTTTTCTGTTGCAACTGAATTACCTTCTAAAATCTGCTTTTCAGTCAGGTTTCCCATCCCTTCCAATACATTTTATAAACTCAAGGGATTATTTTTATCCTTCCCTATGGTATTAATAGCAAGTCAATGGTTATTTCCATCAATCTCCTCATCAGTATGTCAATGATGATTAAATGTAGCTGCATTGCATTACGCAGTATCATCGCTGTTCAGACTGGAGAATCCTTCTCTGCTGCAACAATTTGACTAAAAAAATTAAAAGAATTGAAAAACTGAGAAGAAATTTCTTTTCATGTCTACAGTCTTTGGGAGTGTCATGGAAAATCTGATGTTATTTGGAAGCTACACATTATATATGGTTAGAAGGCCAGCCTCTCTTAAATCCAGAGCTTCCCTTTCTACAAATAAGGGCATAAGAGTAGCTAAAGCCATGGCACCATTTAGAATGGAATAAATAGAACTAAGCTATGCCTGACACAGACTAGTTATAGAATAATTCTCTTGATGCACAGCAAGGAATTATATATTCCTTATTGAAGAGTGTACTCTCAGTCTGCAGAACTACAAGATACCATGGTATGAAGCTCCCAGTCTGTGGGATATCTAAAGTGAATATGCTTAGAAATTCTGGAATATGGAGAATTATTGCAGATTTTTTAGTTTTATTTTTCATCAGAATATTTTAAACATACATCAGTATATTTTAAATTATTAATCACAACTTACGATTTTTAATTGCTCTTTTTAGTTCATAAATGATTTCTCAGTCAGATAATCATAACTATGTAATAGATAGATATGTAAATAAAATAATCTGTGAACAAGTGAGTAATACAGTACTTGGGAACTACTGCAGCCTAAATTATTAACAAATCTGTCACAAACAGCACTGCTAAATTTAAAAAAATTATGTTTCTTTTGCATTTTACACTATAAACTAAGAATATTTTCTAGCAGCAGTTGCTACTGGGCAAGGGATAGACAGTCATTAACTGTTAATTGTCTCATACATTGGAAATTTGTCAAGAATGTAACAATGCCTATGTCATTAGAGTCATAGTGTCATATCCTAAATTACTTGTAATGCTAAGTGGAGCTGGTAAGGTTGTTCTGCACAGAAATAGGCTCATGCTCCTGTGTATGTACTATCTTTATGGTAGCTTGAATGTATCTGATTGCCAATTTTAGTTAAGCATTTAAATGCAACTATTTTCCAGTGAACACATATTCTCTACTTTAGGACACTAAATCTAGATTTATTGATTTGAAGAAAATATCAGAGGCTTAGAAGAAATAAATTAGTATCACAATTGAAAATCTCTTCTGTCACCTGGGACAGGTTGTATTTTTAGCTTTGGGAGAAAAGCCAGAAGGTACTTCAAAGCCTGACCTTTACTCTTCAATAATCAGACCTATATATAGTGTTTTACCCGACAGACCTTTGTAAAAGAGCTCCAGGTCCTTGGTCTCCCTATCCTGCTCATTGAAGTAAAAGGTTTCAGTTACGGAAAAGCATGCTTTGTTTGCAAGCAGATGTGGTAAATGTTATTCTAAAAGTAATCTATTCCTAATCTCATATTCCATACTTTTACTGGATTTAGGAAGAAGGCATCGTCACATAATTGCCTATTTTGCTTGTTGTTTCAAAATGGTATGTGCCTGCTTGGGTGTATACTTTTTTGCCTATTCTTTCTATGGTAAGTGAAACATTTGCAGCTTGTATCTGGCTGCTGCTCCTCTTTTGAAAAGGAAATACCTTATTCTTACTGGAAGGACCTGTGAAAATAAAAATATACCACTCTCCTTCAGCTATGCAGTATTGTTCTAATTGAGAAAGGCAAGGCTCATTAATCATCAAAAAGGCTCCCAACATGTTCACTTTCTTAGATTTAGTACATCATAAACAGCAAGACATACTTGCCTCTAGGGCTGACTTGACCTATGTGCTAAGCTTGCTGGCTGTAAATGTGTCATATCTCCATAACTGTTTAAAACTTTAGAAAAAATAGAAACAAAGCTCTGTGTTAGAGTGGAATACAAATTTTCAAGAATACTTCTTGTCCGTCAGTAGCCTCATCACACGGTTATCGTTTTGTGACAGCCTTTAAAACTTTTAAGTGAGCCAATACAGAATATACTTGCTTTAAAAGTCTTGCGAAATTTTCTGAGTAAAATCATCTATCGTATATCATATCGTATGGCTTTGTAGGGTGTAGCATTTTGATTGGAATTGATGACAGAGAAGAAGCACAAGATAGCCCTGAGCCAGGTTCTAGATCCAGAGTTTATAAATTTAGAAAAAATAAATTATAAAATAGAATTATTTAATTAATTATAAATTAGAAATAACCGCTTGTAATCTTTCAAAGCTTTGACAACCAATTCCACAGCTGAATTATCTTGTGATTGTGTATTTTATAACAATAAAACATATTTACTATACACAGAGCAGTTGCTCACAACTGTCTACATGTGGAAAAGATAAGGAAACAAAAAATACACATGCATACTAAAAAGATTTTCTCTATCTTCTGAAAACGTTATCTCTTGTTGAAGCAAAATCTCTTTTCTTACAAAAGATATTACTTGTAAATAAGATAGGCAGACACTGCACTTTCCTGACCCCATACACAAAAGAATTTTGCATTTCCGTTAAAAATACATAACTCAAGGGACTCAGCTCACAAGCATGGCCATCTTCAAAGTCTGAGAATTTACCTTTGTGGTGAACCTGGTTTGTGTGTTCTTTGGCAGCAATTTCTTTTGTTAATAATTTACAGTGGTTCTCAAATGGTTTCAGACAGCTTCAGTACAAAGTTCTAATTGGACCTTAAGGAGAATCATATAACAGTTATGGCCAGATTCTAGTGCAGTTTGAAATGAAAACACTTACAGGTGATTAAACATTTTCACAATCTAACCAAATGCAGACTTGTTTTCAGGGAAATTCCTGTCTATTCATCTTGAAAACACATGACAGTTTAACATTAATATATATGAAAGAAACACATTATGGGGTAACATCTCTTGCTCCAGCTCCTCCAAGAGACAATGATATCTTAATCAGAAATGTCTGTTTTCTGAAGATCCATGCCAACAATAGAGATAAGTCTGACTACTCTTCTAATTGATAAATGGAATATTCAGTAACACCCTGCCCTAAAGAATCTTATTTTTAAAGTGAAATTTGCATTGAAGTTTTCCCAATATTCCTAGTAGTAATATCAAGGACTTAACAGAAGATTCCTTGTTTTAATTACAGGTTGTCCAGCAATGCTGTAGACAGGCTTGAGCAAATCATTCTGCCCAAGTTATTCACAAGTCTGCTTTGATTTATTCAAACTCATTCCAAAAGACTGGTGAAATATTTATCCCAGAAAGGTACAGAAAGTCTTGTTCATTAAGGAATATGGTGACTAATTTTTCTGGAATTTAAAATCTATTCCTACTATCTGTCACATTCCCATTCACACCTTTGTAAGATGTTAATAGAGAGCCAGATGTGCTTTCTATGTATCTGACAAACAAGGTTCAAAAACAGAACATGCATGTTAGAAAATATGAAATTCTGGCTTCATTCAGGTAAGCAGACATTTTGATACTTTTCTCAGTGGGGCCAGATTTCTCTTCACAGTTCTGTTGGGCTTTTGTTTTTTTTCTTGAATTTTATCTTGACCTCTGATATTGTCCTTTTCTGGTTTTGGCTGAAGTGGAAGAATTAAAAAAGACCCAGTACCAAATGCCTTCTATAATGGCAGTCTTTGAAAAACTGATGAGTATATATGAACCAAAAATTTAGGGATGTTGTAGGTGACAAGTAAATGTCATCTACAATGTAAAATGAAATGAAATGTGAGTAAAAATAAATGAAAAGTAGAACAAAATGAAAATTTTAATTAAGGTTTTCTTTAATGACAAATTTTCATGCTAGCAGTTATTAGGAAGAATTTCAGTTCAAAAGTCTTGTGTCTGTTATTGATGAAATCCTGTTTCAGTGAAGTGATTCAACATGAACTATAAGTCACTATTGATACCAGAAATTCAGTGCAGTGTATCTGCATCAGTGACATCCCAGGAAGAATGATACATTTAGAATTAAATTTTTACTTTAGGCTTCAAAACATATTTTTTCATCTGGGCTCAGTTTGTTATGGCTGTAATAGGTAATACAGATGTAATCAGTTTATGGAGCCTCCATGCACAAAGTAGTATGGAAAAACAGCTGTGTGTTGGAAATCAAATGTACACTTCCCTTGGCAAGTGCAATCAGTTCCATTTGCTCTTAGAATAGTCTATTCATGTGCTTTATTTTGAATTCATGTTGGGTGGGTACTTGCCTGGCTTTTACGCTACTCAGGAATTTCTTGTACAAGAGGAAGCTATAGCTTCCCTGGTAGTGTGATTTACTTCTTGATAGCTGCAAGAGCATAAGAAACGTGTCATGTGGCTGAGGATCTGCCCTCAAGAATTCATGACGCAATATTATGCCAGGATGCATCCAAGAGAGATGCAGAGATAGAGAACATAAGGTAAATAGTGTGAGATAGTCACAAAACATCAGACCAGAGTTCAATCTAGCCCAATATATCCATAGCAAGAGTCATTATCTTCAGGAAAATAATACTTTATATCAGGTTTATATCATGTTGGGACAGAACAAGCAGATCCCTTGGGTCCTGGGGACCAACACTAAGATATCAGAAGCACCATTGCTCTTAGAGGGTCTCTTTAGGAATATAACCTCAGTACATTCTTGTAGGTATTCAGCACTTGGCTCAAATTTATTTTTCTGTCAGTTTATAAATATATTCCTTCTCTGATCATTAGTCTTCATATGCAAGTCTGTCTTGAGTCAAATTTTCTTTTTCTACTTTTTCCATTGAAAAATTAGAATTATATCCTCAGGGATTCTGATCCTCTATAGACTTCTAATTTCCATGCAGGTGTTATATAAACTTTTCTCTGATATGTCATATATTAACATTATTGGTTCACTGTTTGTATGTAAGAAACAGTCTAAATTCTGCATCATAAAAAAGAATAATTTGCAATTGGATGTATTTTTTTAGTTGCAGAAGAAAATAAAAAGTTCTTCCAACTGCTTTCTATCTTGATGGTAGAAAAAAGACATCATTACATGTTGGTGACCTTTCTGACCAGAAAGGAGTATGAGAAAGATTAGTCAAACGTGCCAAATGCACACTTTTAAAATAGACATAGAATACTATTTGTAATTGTATCTCAAGACCAGATGTAAATGACAAGGCATTCAGATACTGTTACCACATCTTGCCACCTTAAAAAGACAACACTATGAACAGGGAAATGTTGAATAAGTGGCAAAGACGGTCCATTAGTTTCCAAATTAACTCTGTAAAGTACAGTTGTTATTAACTTTAAACTTTTAAAATGGGGAATCTTTGTGACTGAATAAAAAGAAAAGATACTTTTAAATCCCAACATTCTGGTTTTATTATTAACAAATCTTGGCTTTTATTTATTTTTAAAGATTTATTTTTACAACTGCTATTTACATTATATTTGCTTGTGACAGTCATGCAGAGAAACAGCTTAATAGAAAGATCCATTTAGATATGTATGCAGCATTTTAGCACATCAAACAGTGCCCATGTTTTTTAAATTAATTTGTCATAGTTCAATACCTCTTTGACATGTATTAAAGGCATCATCACACATTTCAAAATGTTTTGACAAATCTTGTTTCTGTATGCACTTTCTGATAACTTGAATGCAAACCCATTTTGGCACTATTGCTCGATAGAATATGGTGTAAATTCAGATTTTTATTCTGGAATGTGAAAAACCTACTCCATCAAAGGCAATTACAGTAACATTTCATCAAATCTGGCAACCCACTTTGTCCTTCAGGAAAACATACCCATCATACCCCTTTCCTGCCTGTGTAACGTATTAGTTGATATCAAAAAGCTACTCAGAATTAGCGCTCACAATGAACTTGTCTGTATTCTTGTGTTGACAGTTAGAATTGGATGTATATTTCAATCATAGCTCATCTGAGTTAGCTTAATGTGATTGAATAACATTAATCAATATTCAGAACATATCTGATGTTCTCTGTTTTAATCTGGGATGATCTTTAGCTTTTGTATAGTTCTCTACTGTAGTTCTCTGCAATATTTTGTCTTTTTCACAATATGTACCTGGATGAATAATGACATTTAAATTACCATCACTGGCCTCTGTGTCAGCACCTGTTGAAGTAAATGACAGTAGTTTACTCTCTTGGCTATTGCTTTATACTCTTTGTGGATTCAGGAAGACACAGCTGCATAATTTACAGTCAGGTTACATCAAGATTTTCCTGTAATCTAAACTGTTGAAGATTAAAAAAAGAAAAGACTGTTGTGAGTCTGGGAAGCAAAGGATGGACCATTCTTTTCAATCTACTCAACCATATGGTCTTCTGTATTCAAACTTTGGAATTGACATTGCACAGGAAAATGTTTCCAAAATTTTCTTGTAGATAAGGTAACTTCAAAGAGCTTATAGAAATAAATTATGTTTCTAATTATCACATCCCATGAGTGCTTTGTAAATAATGGATCCATTTAGCTATAGTTATACCAAGTACTTTGTCAGAGTTGTTAGGTTTGTCTTGAAAGTCAGATGTAGGCAAGTGATGTAGATAAGCATATACATGTGCTGGCTTTGGATGCTAACAGAGACCTTCTACCTTTTCTGTTTGACCTAAGTGGTAAGGACAATCTAACCCGTCTGGAGCTGGAGCTGATTAAATAAAAACGTAAGAATAGATTTAGTCCATAGGCTTAATATTACACAGAATTTTAACATGATAATATTCTGCAATAAGCTAGTATAAGTTAACAGGGTTATTAACTCCGTACCACTGGCACTAGCTCATTATATTTAAGGACTGAGTATACTACATTAAAAAATGATAAAAGAACCTTCTATTTTCCTTAAGCAAAGTCATAATTAAAGCAACAGGATAAAGCATTTTATATTTCATATGTACAAAAAAGTATATCTACTAATGTAGGT